>NW_020945014.1:9113683-9201866 GCF_900497805.2 Vombatus ursinus | reverse complement strand
TCTCCTCTCCTCTCCTCTCCTCTTCTCTCCTCTCCTCTCCTCTCCTCTCCTCTTCTCTTCTTTTCTCTTCTCTTCTCTTCTCTTCTCTTCTCTTCTCTTCTCTTCTCTTCTCTTCTCTTCTCTTCTCTTCTCTTCCCTTCTCTTCTCTTCTCTTCTCTTTCCCTCTCCTCCCTTCTCCTTTCCTTTCCTCTCTTTTATTCTTTTTTTCTTTTCTTTTCTTTTCATCCTGATGGCCTGGAACATTAACTGATACATAGTTAGCACTTCATAAATGATTGTGACTCACTAAGCACTAACAGTGGTGTGTTGGACCCAGCTTGGACTGATAGTTAAATTTTAACGTGAATATTTACACCTCAGAAAAGGTCAGATGATACAGTTCAGGGCCTGATTTATTGTTATGTTGATTGCCTAGACTTAAGTGCTGGAGACAATGTTCATACTGCAGATTAAAGTGTATTTTAGGTACATTTTTCTTTTTAATGGAGAGCCACTTTTATAATTTACCAGGGCACCCAGAGCTATGGGCTTCTTCTGATTTAGCCATATCTTTCCTTTACTCCAATCAATGACTCACTTTAAGATAAAATACAACTTTCTCAAGTCTGACATTTAAAACTTTGCATAATCTGGCCTTCACCTATCATTCCAGTCTTAGTTTACATTATTCCCCTTTACACACCCTCTGTTCCAGGCAAACTGGCCTACCAGTTATTCCTTATATAAGGATTCCCTGTCCATTATCTAAGCCTTCACTTTGTTGACTCTTCCTTGTCTTACAGAATTCCTAACTTCCTTTGAGGCTCAGCACTGATGCTACTTCCCCTGCAAGACCTTTCCTAAGTCCTCCTTTCACATGTATCCACTTTGTCAGTACTTTTCTGTCTCCTAAAATTATATTTAGAAATACTTCATATGTATTTTGTTTTTACTTATCTCTGTTATATGGGCAAATCATTCTCCACTTTGAGTTTCAATTTCCTAATCTATAAAATAGGGATAAAAATACTTCTAGTATTGTCTATCTCATGGTTGCTCAGAGTAAAAGTAACATACTTTGTAAAACTTATTTCACATATCTATATATATACATATGTGTCTATACATACACAGATATATGTGAGCTATGATGATTATATGTTGAGTATGTAGGTAAGGGTTGTCAGAGAGAGAGAGAAAGAGAGAGAGACAACACTGTGCCTCCACACAGGCACTAACTTTAAAGTATTATATAAATATCAATTATCATCACAGTAAATAGAATGCTAGATCTGATGTCAAGAAGTTGTTCAGTCATATGTGATTCTTTGCGATCCCATGGACCATATTGTCCATGGGGTTTTCTTGGCAAAGATAACTGGAGTGGTTTTTTGCCATTTCCTTCTCTAGTAGATTAAGGCAAACACAGGTTAAATGACTTGCTCAGGGTCACAGAGCTTTTAAGTGTCTGAGGCCTCATTTGAACTCAGGTCTTTCTGACTCCAGGCCCAGTGCTCTATTCACTGACCCAACTAAGTGCCCAAAATGTCAGGAAGACCTGAGTTCAAATAAAATCTCAGATACTAGCTATATGACCCTGAGCAAATCATTTAACTGCTGTCTGCCTTAGTTTCCTTGTTTGTAAAATGGGGATAATAATAGCATCTGCCTCCCCGGGTAGTAATGAGAATCCAATGAGATAATATTTTAAAGCACTTTGCAAACATCAGCACATTGTATAAATGCTATTATTATTATTAATTTTTAAGTTTATGAAGCGCTTTAAAATATTATCTCATTTGATTCTCATAACTACCCTGGGAGGCAGATGCTATTATTATCCCCATTTTACAGGTGAGGAAACTGAGCCTGAGATAGATTAGATAACTTACAGAAGACAGAGCTAATAAGTCTGAGGTAAGATATGAATCCAGGTTTTCTTGATGTCAACTCCAGGGCTCTACCCACTATAGGGAGACTGAAAATGTCTAGCCTCGGTGGCCATGAAGTTTGATGCTGATGCCACCTATATGTGAAAGGCAGGAATTAAAAAGAAAGAGTTAAATGTAAGGATGAGAATAACTGAGAACCCAGTTGGAGATTTTTATTTTTGAATGCCTTCCCTACCCCCATTCTCTGGTTAGTTTGCATGACAAGGAATCAAATCTGGGGAGCAGTTAAATTATATTGACTCAGACCTATGCATCCCTTTGCTCACTAGGGCAAGAACTTCTAGTTTTTTTTAAACATCCATATCAGTTTTAAAAGATTGAGTGTATTCCCCAATAGGTTCATATTTAAGTCTTTATTAATTAGATGTATGTCCTACTTAACCACTTTGATGACTCTGGAAGAGAGAATGAGGCTGACAATTTTGTGCAACTCTGCCTTACTAAGTCCTCCTTTCACATGTATCCACTTTGTCAGTACTTTTCTGCCTCCTAAAATTACGTTTAGAAATACTTCGTATATATTTTGTTTCTACTGATTTCTGTTATATGGGCAAATCATTTACCAGTCTGAGCTTCAGTTTCCTCATCTGTAAAATAGGGGTAAGAATATCTGTAGTGTTGTTTAATCTCATGGGTGCTGCTATGAGAACCTTTGTAGTGGTTAGTCTATGAGTACCTTGAAGGGCCAACACACACACAGAAGTAGGAAGGGAGGAGTTGGAAGTTTGAGCTGCATGAGGAAAAGGAAAGAGCAAGGTAATGTTGGAGGAATAAAGGATGGTGCCCTCTTATTTCTGGAAAGCCTTACATTGGCTATTGTGGGGAGAATGGGATATGTTTTATATCCCACCCTATGATTGGTCACATACCACTTGGTATCAGATCACACTCCTCCACTGGGGCCCCTGCCCCCATTTTGGACACTTATTTTGTAGGGGAAAGCAACAGCAATACTATGAGTTATAATCCTAACTTTGGCACTTTCTACCTGTGTGATCTTGGGTAAGTCATTTAAATACTCAGGAGTTCAATTTCCTTATCTGTTAAATGATGGAGTTGGGTTAGATGAACGCTAATGCCCTGCTAAAGTATTTGATCCTATGATTGCTACATGAAAGCCCCTCTAGGTGTTGTGGCCAAAGGTGTATCCTATTTTTGTTTTGTTTTGTTTTTATTTCCCATACTCAATCCCTGTGCATATCTACTTTTACCACTGGTATGTGTACTTGTGGCAGAGTATGAATAGGGACTGCTCTCAGGAACTTTCCTTACTATGAAATTTTATTAAATGTCTTTGATTTGTACTTACTGTGTCATCTTGCTATCTATTATAAGTAAACTCTTTGTTAGGAACTTGTGAGTCATAGTTTTGAGTGGATATGAACCCATGGAGTACTTTGAACATGGTGCTGAATTTCTGTGGCTCCATTTTGTGAAATGAGAGTGCCCCCAGCTGTTCCATTGTCATTATTATTACATGAAACTATATGCACTGTTGACCTGGCACAAGATAAGAGATGCTAAATTGGCCGCAGAGCCATGACGGGGAAGAGCAAAACTTGAGAATGTGCCCTTGCTCATGTAGAATCCTATAGATTAAAAAATTAAGAATTACAGGGCCAGGATAGGGAAAAACAGACCTGTTGTCTTTTCTCTGACTAATATCAGAGAGAATGGTGCAGTCAAGAATCACATCTACCAAGCAGCATCATGGCTTTATTCCCTTTCTGTTAGTTATCTCTATATGAATAATAAAGGTCTAGAGGAAAGGGGACATATTCAAGAGGCAAATTTTTTTTTAATACCTACTGGAAAGGGGAGGAAATTATTCCTTCAGATCAAGAAAGTGCCACCTGAAGAAAGTAACATTCAGTTTCTGTATTCCCACAAGCAGATGTGGTGTTACATGAAGGCAGAAGAGAAACTTGTCTTGGCTGGTGTCATTTGTGGTCTAGTTAAAGATTTTGTAGACAGAAAGGTTTCCTGGGAAATGACTTTCACCACAGGGGTTTGTGCGTGGCCCAGTAAAAGATAAAAATAAATAAATAAAATAAAAAAGGGATTTGGAAACAGCACAACATTTCCTGCATGTGAATAGCTGGAAGCAGTTGGTTATGGATTTTTAATGGTTAGATTATAACCTCCATTTCCAAAATGAAGCACAGTTATTACAGTTTGAAGTATGTTGTAAATTGTGGGTTCTAATTGCTCACGGATTCCCCTAAAACCGTAATATGTCTTCATCTCATTTTGTGTCTTTTACTGATTCTGAATCTTGGGGCTTGGATTCATCATAAGTAGGAAAATAACATTGGAGAATTGAAGAGAAAGAAAAGATTGACAAGATCCTTATGGATAAGAAAGAGGTCTATCTTTTATCTGTAGAAACTAACATTCCAGGTTTTATTTTTTTTTTTTTTTACATTTGGAGCAAAGAAACTACCTTTACCTCCTAACCCCTTTTCACTTATTATCTAAGCAAGGGCATAGAATCATAGCCTAGTGGACCTGGTAGGGGCCCTAGGTATTGGTGGATAAGACCTCTTCGTTTGGCCAAAAAGAATGCTGGAACTCAAAGGACTAACGTGATTTTCTTATGGTCAACAGAAGAGTTCATGAGAAAGTCAGAATTAAGACTTGATCTTCGGTAATCCCGTGTGATATTCTTTCTATGACTCTATGATTTTATTTACTCCTGTGTTCTTCTTACATTTTCCATCTTCTTCTTCAACTGTGTCTTCCAACTTGAAGATTCATACTGCTCATATTATTCATTAGAGACAAGCTAGAAGAGTAAAAGTGAGACAGTTTGGTGTAGTGGAAAAAGAATTCAACTGTGAATCAGAGGACTTGCATTTCAACCCTGACTCTGCCACTTAATAGATGGGAAGCCATTTAATTTCATTGAGACTAATGTTTAAAATGAGGGAACTGGACTAAATAAATTCTAAAATAAGTCACTTACAGCTTGAGAACTAGGATTCTATGAAGCTTATACACTTTCCTGTAAGGTGTACATTGCATATATGCTGAAAGCCAATCAGCAAATATGGTTCCAATTAGAACAAGATTTGGGGAGGGGTCAGGGCCTCTTTCCTCTACTTTGGGTATCTTCAAATGGATCTAGACAATTTCTTGTAGACAGTGTAAAAGAGGATCATTGGTTGGATGGAGGCTAGACTTATTGTTTGTCCTTCATTTTCGAAGAGGACAAATGGTATCATGGGGTTATGTCTTGATTCATCTGCAAACTGGCTGTAAGGGAGGCAGGGTTACACAAAATCATCAACCTCACTCTCCCTTCCAAAGTCACCAAATCCTAGTGGCAAGACAAAAATCAAGACAACTGGGGATGGCCCAGGATGTAGTAGATGACTTTGGAGTCTTTGACTTCCAACCAAGCTCTATATGCTCACAACACCTGCTTCAGCTGCCTTCATGGCCATTGAAATAAATTGCTCTCATTTGCTCATTCTGCTGGGGGAAGTCTTTACAAGCTTGGGGTAGACACCCCACCCACCCCAATTCATTAACAGTTTTGAGGCCTGCTGGTTACTTCTCACCTGGTTTAGCACTTCTGCCTAGATGGTTTTACTGGGGTGTGGCCACTGAACATGCTATAGCTTCTTAGAGCTACAGGTAAGAGTCGAGCGCCATCAAAGACATCAAAGGTGAATGAGCAGCCCTGAAAAGGGCTCAGCAAGTCCTCACAACAGAGGTGTTAGTCCTCCTTAAACACCTCATACATCCCTTGCTAGACTAGGTATCCCTTACAACTATGAGATTCCATGATTCTGCCATTATTCATGAATGCTAAACTCCATGGGAAAGCAGCATGGAGACTCTAAAATACTCTAAAATTGTTATCATTTATTGAAGAGGTAAGGCAAGAAGTCAGTCCTCTTGGCTCCAGCCTTGTATATTCTCCACCAAATTATGCCCTCTCTGCCCTTTAGTAACACAATTTTATAGCAAGGAAAAAAAATTTAGAATTCTAGGTAGGGTCCTGTACCAACTAGCTGGGATATTGTGGCATTTAATTTTTCTTGGGTCAGCTGGAATCTTGCTGGAAGACAAAACTCTTCTAGAGCCACACAGAAGGTCTAACTTCAACCTTTTCTGAGGGAACATAAATGCCTTATTTTAGTGTCTATTACCATGGAGGATCAATCTCCCTGCTGTTGAAGAAAAATCAATAGAAAATATGACATCTATAAGTTGGTTTCTGAACTCTTAATGAATTTATGCTCTATCCCATATCAGATAGCACTTAACCTAAATCTATTTGTACTTTTTTGTAGACCACAATGCTCTTGATGCCAGTGTTTACAACAGATTATCAAGAACTGCCCTTACTTGGTTACTGTCAGCGATGTCATCATCTTTAAGGTGACAAAAAGATGAAGTGAAGAGAGAAATTGAGGGAAATTCAAGGGAGCTAGACCTCATTTTCGTAAGGAAATGGACAGCCTGCCTAAAAAAGAGAAAAAGGGAGAGAATGTGTTGTCATTGTTTCCCAGATGAGCAGATTGAGACACTGAGAATTTTAAAGACAATTCAAAATTACACGGTGAGACAGCATGTTGTAGTAGTTAGAGAACCAGCTTTAGAATCAGGAAGAGTCGATTCAAAATCGTACCTCTAATATATACTTACTGTACGACAATGAGAACATTATTTGACTTCTCAGTGTCTCCAGTTGCTCTCTAAGGTTACAAATTAAATCTGGGTTGCCAATCTATGCAAGTTTAGGGAGATCCCACACCAAAAGTTTTTAATACCTATGTAATCAAGAACAAAGGAAAGAGAGAGAGAGGGAGGGAGAGAGAGAGAGAGAGACAGAGAGAGAGAGAGAGAGAGAGAGAGAGAGAAACAGAGAGAGAGAGAAGATATTAGATTGATAGATCACATATGTAGAGGGATGATAGAGAAATAGATAAATAGATGATAGATAGATAGATAGAAATAGATTAAAAAGTAGAAATTATTGGTAAGTAACAACCTCCCACTGAACTAAACTAGACTTATAGTATTCATTTCTACAACTAATTTTCTAAGTTTCATTTCTACAACTGAACTCTAACTACTATAGACAATTTTCCTTCAGATAAATGAAGGTTTATCTTACTGGAATAATATATACATTTACACACACACACCTATATGTATGTATATGTGTGTGTATATGTGTGTGTGTATGTATATAATATATATATTTACTTTGCCTCACATTGCTACCTTCTGTCTTCAGAATCATTTATAGCCAACTCTCTGTGCTATAAAATAAAGCATACCAAAAAGTAATAAAGCCCTCTGCAGCCACTGCTTAGAATGAGATTGTCTTATTAGAAAATCTGGGTTTCATACATATCTTTATTACAGTCAACTTTCTGTTGGAAAAATTGAAGATATGAACAATCCAAAATGGCACATCATTTAAAAATTATTTTTATTTGTTTCAAGAATGATTTTTGTACTTAAAGGACATTTGAATATTGCCACAGTGCCCTAGGAATTTAAAAGAAATAAAATAGCCATTGTAAAATGACAAGACCACTGTATTGAGGGTCAGGAGATTGGGGTTTTATTGTTGTTTTATCACTAAGTAGTTGTGTGAACACACAAAATAGTTTGGGGTCTCTACTGCTTAGTTTCCTCATTTACCAAATGAAGGAGTTGAGTTAGGGGTTTTTTTTATATTATTATTTTCTTTTTTCTTTTTCTATCATAATCATTTCATAATATGCTTCCACACCCATTCACAAAGAACTCTTCCTTGAACAAAGAAAGCCGGCTGAGTAAAGCCTACCAAACCCAGCTGTTTGGATGGTTAATACACATAGAATCCCTCACCACTTTTCTCCATTCCCATTGTTCTTATAGGATGGAGCTGAGCTTCCTCGTCTAGACCAGTTGATTGCTAAGGTCCCTTCCTAATCTAACATTTTGTGTTCTGTGTTTTATTACTCCATGGTCTGTGCTCTAATGTTTTACAGTGTGAGGTCACTCGAACCTCTGGCATGCCATGAATCTGTAACTCAGGAGCTACAACGTTTTCCCCTTAGCCTCCTATTTGTAAGGCCTCTTCTTCCTGCTCAGGTCAAGCTTAGTTGACTCCTTTGTGGCTTCCTCGGTTGCTATGGCAATTGATGGATTAAGATATAGCTGTCCAAGGGTGCGAGACTATAGAAACAGAAAAAGGGAGAATTACATTGGTTACTCTTCATGCAATTAGCATATAATGAGTCCTCAAAATAGATCTGACTGCAACCCCATTAGGCTCCTTTGCTGGCTACTCAGACTTCCAGTTAATAAGATAGAGAATGATAACCCCCTGCAGGGAAAACACACCATGAAAGAAGAAGTTTACTGGATAAACAGGATTGTCACCAGGTAGGAGACTACTCTTTTGTGATTCTGGTCTTAATGTGGAGGAAAATGTTTTCTTTCTTTCTGTATTAAGGAGCTGGGAAGCAGCATTCTAAGCACTCATTTATTACTTAGGATTAATAAGGCTAAAGAAGCCTATTTTCCCTGTTAGATAACCAGGAAAGTGAAGGAACAGGCCACTGGCCAGGCCACAATGGGTTAAATATCTATGAGTTCAGTTGCCCAGAACACTGTGCTAATGGGGACAAAAGAGGGGTGATGTAGTTGATTCTATACCCACAGGGCCTTCCATTTACTACATTTATGAGAACCATGAATAGGAAGGTAAAGAGACCACAAGCAGTTCATATGAACCCCTACATGATGGGAGACACAGCACCAGAATGGAGAATATTATAAAAGACCAAAAGATGATGAAGGAGATCTCAGGAGGATCTACCCCAGCTGGGTACAGTAATGATATCCCCCTTTTCTGGTACGCAGTTGTTTCTTACTTTGATCTTTTAGAATTCCTAGTTTCCTTCACAATTCAGCTTAAGAATCACTTCCTACTTGGGGGTTTTCCTGATTAGGTGCTAGAACTCCCTCTCTCCTCTCCTTTCCTCCTCATTAGCTGGTATTCATATTTATATTTATATTGTATATTATTGAGTTGTATTTATTTTTAAGAGTACATATTGTCTCCTCCTACAAAATGTGATCTCCATAAAGACAGTTACTACCAGCAAATGAGGTCTTTGTGTTCTCAGAGCCTGGCACAGTGCCTGGCACATAGTGGGTGATTAATAAATGCTGGGTGATTTATTGATACTGTGAAGTGAAGCTGAATTTAAAAAAAAAAGATCTTTTGCTCTTCACCTGCAATTTCCTATTCCCATTATCTCTATATATATTATATCCCATCCTTTCCTGAAGATCCATATCAGGTACTCCCTCTGATTTCCCCAAGAATGAAAGTCATTTCCCCCTCTGCTACTCTTTCCATACCACTTAGTTGGCACTTTTTGGTGGAATGTATATTCTTCACATTTCAGTTAACTTTGTGTACTTTATATTTTCTATTAGATTATAAGTCTCTTAATGGTGGAGATGTCAACTTATTCATCTTGTTATCGAACTCAGAACACTTAGAGGCAATCCAGTTTAGAGGGAAGAGCCTTCAACTTGGAGTGGGGAGAAATAGGTTGAAATCCCTTCTCCTTCCCAAGGCAAATCCTTCCAAGTGCACAAGTGATCCTATGTCAGCCTTTCTTATCCAGGAGATTAAAACCACCCCCCTTTGTCATGCCCATTCTCTCACTTGTCTGAGACCTCTACCTGTTTACTACCTGCATTTCTTTTTTTTTTTTTTTGGGCTAGGCAATGGGGTAAAGTGGCTTGCCTAGGGTCACACAGCTGGTAAGTGTTATGTGTCTGAGGATGGATTTGAACTCAGGTCCTCCTGAATCCAGGGTTACTGCTTTATCCACTGCACCACCTAGCTGCCCCCTAATGATCTCTTAAATGCCAAATCTAATGGCCTTTTCTCAGTCCTCAATTCTCGTTGACCCCTTTGCACGCTTTGGTATTGTCGAGTAATCTCTTTTCCTATCCTCCCTTTTCAACGAAGTTGGGTTTCCCCCCCTCCTTTTCAAGCTTCCTTACAACTATCCAAAATACCACAACCCTTTTGATCACCCACTCTCAAAATCTAAGTGACATGCTCAATTTACTGACTATCTCTCATCCTGCCCTCCATGTCCAATCAATTAATAAGTCCTATGATTTCTACCTTCAAAATGTCTTTCATACATGCACCCAAAACTTCTCTGATGCTGGCCCTCATCATGTCATGCCTGCCTGGCCTATTGCAATAATCTGCTACTTGGTGTCCCTGACTCAAGTCCCTCCCCAGTGAAATCTGTCCTCTACTTAACTGTCAAATTGATCTTCCTAAAGGACAGCTATGATCACATTACGTACATATCTCCTCCCATTCAGTCAACTACAGTGGCTCCCTCTTCCAGGACCACATATAATATCCCTTGATTGGCTTTTAAAGCCCATTATAACCTGGCCTCTCCTACCTTTCCCCTCTTCTTGCCCTTTTATCCCCTCAAGGTACTCTGTGATCCAGTAATACTGACGTCCTTGCTCTTCCTCTGCACAGAGCATTCTATATCCCTATTCTAGGCATTTTCACTGGATTTTCCATCATGGGTAGAAATTTCTTCCTCTTCATCTCTACCTCCTGGCTTCTCTGCCTTCCTTCGCATCTCAGCTAAATCCCATATTCTACAAGAAACATTTCTGGTCCTCCTTAATCTTACTGCCTTCCCTCTGAGACCATCTCTGCTTCATCTATTGTATGTCATGTTTGTATAGACTGGTTTGTACCTTTTCTCCACCCTTAGAATGTCTTCTTTACAGCAGGACCTCCTTTTTTGCCTTTTTCTTTATCCTCAGGGCTTAGCATAATGTCTGACACATAGCAGGTGTCTAATACATAGTGGGTGTCTAATACATACCTGTTGACTTGACTATTCCCTCAGGGTGTTGCCAGGATAAAATGTGTATAAAGTGCTCTGGCAACCCTAAAGTGTTATACAAATAGTAATACAAATAAAAATAGTAGTTAGAATTTCTGTAATGTTTATAGTGAAGTAAGCAGCATAGAGATTTCCAGAGAGCATGGTATGGGAAAATCTGTGTCACAGAGTCAATGACATATACATCTGAAGAACTTGACAAGACTTTCTGAATGATCCTCTGTTCTTTTTGTTTTTATTTATTTTTTATTTTTTGGTTAGAGGTTGCAGAATGTATTCTGTAACCTGATATTAGCAAAAGCCTTAAAAATGCTAGATTTCTGCAATAAATAATTAAAACAAATATTATTAAATTTCTTTTTTTGGGGAGTAGTCCCTACCCTAAAAATGCTTACAATCTAATTGAATTGACAAGAAGAACACTTTCCCCATGTCATTTCTATGCAGTCAGCATCAAATACTCAATTAATCACTAAGCATTTATCAATGGCCTGTGAGCAGGCAAAAACAAGGACAAAATCAAAATAATACCTATATTTCGGGAGTTTACAGTATCTTGAGTCAAGTGTATACCTCTGTCTTATGTTCTCCACTTCCTCACTGCCATAGTCTGCTCAATTCCCTGACATTTGTCCACTTTCCTCAATGACCTCAACACAGTTTTGATTGTCCCACTATTTCCTGGAACTGAACTTGGTGAATTCCACATACGAGATTCTTGATCCCCTCAATCCCAACACCTTTCATATCTTCTTCAAATCAGGAACCCATATGGCCACCCATTGGCTGTATCACTTTTGTAGTATTAAACTCTGAACTTTTTTTTTTTAACTATTGCATTCTTTAAAAAAAAAATCTTGCTACAGTTAATCCTGTTCTTTTTTCTCAATATGACTTTAAATCTATCAACCCCTCTTCTTCCAAACAGATGGATAAGATATGACAGATGGATCTTTGGGGGTGGAAGCCTTCCTGGGGCTTCTGAAATCACACCTATTCCATCTACAGAAGGATTCAAAAAACACACAAATGTCTTCTAGGTATTTAGATTTTCTTACATAATTGCATAATCTCCTTGCTATTTAAGATATAATAACTATATGATGTGAATTTTCTGTATGCCATAGTGGAGGCTAATACTATTTGCTAATGATGGATTATTGAAAAAGTCAATTTTGAGAAACTCTGTGACAGATCCAATTCTAGATCTGGGCTGATTACTAATGCTGTAATTTGAAATTACATCTCTATTAAATTCTAATCACTACTTTAAAAAATCATATAATGCTATATCAGAACTGCCAGACCAATGTTCTAAGAAGGAAAAACTATGAAATACACTGAGCCAAAAGTCAATGATATCCATTGCCTCATTTTAAGTCCATATCCCATAAAAATTCAGTATAATTGAAAATGCATTGCATGTGGCTGGATTTATTTTACACACATTCATTATCTCCATCTACTCATTAGAAAAGTGGACCATTTATCATCTATTCCCTTTTTCTTCTGGAGACAGATTATAATGATTCAACATTTATATTGTCAATCATTCAATAAGTATCTATTAAGTGCCTGCCATGTTCTAGGCACTGTCTTAAACATCAGGGGTACAATGAATGGTAAATGACAGTTCATGCATTCAAGGAGCTCAAAGTCTAATGGGAAAAACAACATGTAAACAATTATGTACAAATAAGACATTTGCTGGATAAATTGAGGGTAATCTCAGAGGTAAGGAACTGAGATTATAGAGGCCTGGGATAGGCTTTTTGCAGAAGGTGAAACTTTTGCTAAAATTTGAAAGAAGCTGGGGAAACTAGGAGGCAGAGAGGAAGGAAAGTAGGCCAGGCTTCAGGGATAATCAGTGAAAATACTCAGTCAACAGATGGGGTGTCAAATGCAACAAACAACAAAGAAGATAGTGTCTACCACTGGATAACAGAGTACGTGAAAGGGAGTAACATGTAAGAGACCTAGAAAGGTAGGAAGGAGTCAAGTTATGAAAGGCTTTAAAAGTCAAATAGATGATTTCATATGTTATCCTGGAGGTAACAGAGATCCATTGGAGTTTATTGAATAGAAGGAAAATATGGTCAGACTTGCATTTTTAGGACAATGAATTTGACAACTGAGTCAAATGCCCAGGATAGGACCCTGGGGGACACTCACTGTTAGTAGACATGACCTGGATAGAGATCTAGCAAAAGTTACAAAGGAGTATTCAGTTCAATATAGCAGTGTAGTAGTGTGGTGTGGAAGAGAGTGAATCAGATTTAGAGTCAAAAGCCCTGGATCAGATCTGAGTTCTGTCTCTTTTATCCTCTGTGTTACCTTGGGTGGGGAAACAGAAGTTGTAAAATAATCTCAAAGATCCCCTACCTCTAAATTAATACTCTTTGAGTTTTAAGACCAGCCGAGGAGTTTATATAAGTTTTCTATGAAAATCCTCTTAAGATTAATACTACATGTTATTTACTCCCATTTTTCAGATAAGGAAACAGAGGATCGGTGAGATTAGATAATTTATCCATAGACACATCCACGAAAAACAGGATTTAAACTATGGAAAGTTATGCTGACTCAGTGACCTGCTTGTCAATCAGTGTTCAGGGGAGGCATCACCCTGCCCCCTGATATTTGTCACATAGTCAAGTTACCTCCTACCTGTTTCTACCTGGAAATTGTCATGTACTTGCTATCTTGAGGAGGAACTGAGATACAAGGGTCCAACCTCTTTTGCTGCTGTGGGCCTCTCTAAATTGTCTTTATGTCATTACAAAACGTATCAATAAGATTTGGCCCCACTTTGAAGTCATTGCTGATCTCCAATGATCAGCCCTTCTTTATGTTGCTACCTCAATGTACTTGTAATAAATTCATTTTAATTCTCTTTGTCCTGAGTTTTGTCCCCTTAATCAGAGTGAAAAGCCAAAGAGAAGAATTTTCCTTTCAACAAAATCTAGATGTCTTTTGATTCCAGTCAAGAGAGTGAACAAAAAAAATATTTAAGCACTTGCTATATGCAAGACTTTGTGCTAAGCACTAGGATACAAAGAAAAACAAAACAAAACATAACAAAACAAAACTCAGGAGGAAACAAAACTCACGAAGCTCACATGGAAAGCAAATACATCAGGTAAGTTTAGATATACAACAAGTACAGAGTAGGTAAGTAGTAACCTCTTTATTTTTTTGGTAAATAGTATTTTATTTTTTCTAATTACATGTAAAGATAGTTTTCAATGTTCATTTTTTAAACATTTTTATTTAGTATTTTATTTTTCCCAGTTACATGTAAAAACAATTTTAACATTCCTTTTTAAAACTTTGAGTTCCAAATTCTCTCCCATCCTTTTTTCCCTCTCACCCCCACCCATTAAGAAGGCAAGCGATTCGATATATTTTATACATGTGTAGTCACGCAAAACATTTCCATAGTAGTCATGTTGTGAAAGAAAACATAGACCTAAAGGTGGGGGGGGGACTCAAGAAAAATAAAGAAGTCAAAAAAAAAATATGGTTCAATCTGTATTCAGACAAAATCAGTAATTTCTCTGGGTACAGATAACATTTTCCATCATAAGCTCTTCAGACCTGTCTTGGATCATTGTATTTCTGAGAACAGCTAAGTCATTCATAGCTGTTACTTTGTATACATTACATTTCACTTTGTATCAGCTCATGCAAGTCTTCCCAGGTTTTTCTGAGAGCATCGTGCTAATCATTTCTTATGACTTGGTCTTTGAAAGGTTGTTGTATTTGTCCTTCTTTCTCAAAGATGACCTTGACATCAGGGAGATGATGACATGACTTGCAATTGACTTTGATTTGAGGGAGAAAGGGCTGTGCAAGGTCACCAGCCTCAGTTTCTCCTCTAGAGCCATCTGGGTCCAGTGGGGAGATATAGATCAAGATGACGAGATGGCACTAGATGCAATGGGAGACCTTGGCCTTCTTAAGCTAAGGTCTTCTCAAGTTCTCACTTTGAGTTAGGCAATGCACATTCAGTGAATAGGCCTCTCTAAGGAGTGAGTCAAGGGGACACAGATTGGACAAGAATAGATGCTGCCCAAGCACCACTTCATGGTTCTTTTTTGGGCCCTCCTTACTCAGAGTGAATGTAAATACTAATTGTTTCTCTTTTGGCCAGCAACCCTGAGGGTCTTCCCCTCTGGGTCTGACTTTTTTTTTTAATTAAAGGGGCCATTTCTTGACACACTTCTTAAAGAGGCCTATTGACTGAATGGGTGTTGCCTCACTCAAAGTGAAAACTTGAGAAGATCTTAGCTTAAAAAGGTCAAGGTCTCCCACTGTATCTTGGACCATCTCCATTCATCCTAATCTGTATCTCCCCACTGGACCCAGGTGGCTTTGGAGGAGAAAGTGAAGCTGGTGACCTTGCACAGCCCTCCCTCCCTCAAATCAAAGTCAATTGCAAGTCATGTCATCATCTCCCTGATGTCATTATCCTCTTCGAGAAAGAAGGACAAACTCAACAACAACAGCAATATTTCTTATAGTATAATAGTATTCCATCACAATCACATACCACGACTTGTTCAGCCATTCCCCAATTCATGGGCATCCTCTCAATTTTCAGTTCTTTGTCTCCAGAAAAGAGCTGTTATAAATGTTTTTGTACATATAGGTCATTTTTCTTTTTGGTTTTTATGTCTGTTGGGATACAGACCCAGTAGTCGTATTGACAGGTGAAAGGATATGCATGGTTTTATAGTCCTTTCGGTATAGTTCCAAATTGCTTTAAAGAATGGCTGGATCAGTTCACACCTCCACCAACAGTGCATTAATGACCTGTTTTTTCCCCACTTCTCCTCTACAATTTGTCCTTTTCCTTTCTTGTCCTATTAGCCAATCTAATAGGTATGAGGTAGTACCTCAGAATTGTTTTAATTTGCATTTTTCCAAATAATAGTGAGTTAGAGCATTTTTTCATATGACTATATATAGCTTTGATTACTTCATCTGAAAATTGTTAATAGCTTTTGATCATTTATCAACTGAGGAATGGCTCTTATTTTTGTAAATTTGACTCAGTTCTCTATTTTTGAGAAATGAAGCCTCTATCAGAGAAACTGGTTTCAATTTTTTTCACAGTTACTATAGCTAACTGCATTTCCCCACCCTGTTTATTCTATTCTCTCTTTTCTTTCACCCTGTCCCTCCTTAACAGTGTTTTGCTTCTGACTACCCCCTTCCCTAACCTGCCCTCCTTTCTATCCCTATCCCCACCCCCATCCCCTTCTCTTATCACCCTCCCCTCCTACTTTCCTATAGAGTAAAATAGATTTCTAAACCAAATTTAATATGTATCTTATTACCTTTTTGAGTCAATTCTGATGAGAGTAAGGTTCACTCACTCCCCTCACCTCCCCCCTCTTTTCCTGTGCTGTAAAAGTTTTTTGCCTTTCTTATGTGAAATAATTTCCATTTCTCCCAGTACATTCCTCTCTCACCCTTTAAAATATTTTATATCACCCCTTCATTTTCAACTCATACCTATGCCCTCTGTCTATATATACTCCTTCTATCTGCTTTAATAATAAGAAAGTTCTTGTGAATTACATGCATCATCTTCCCATGTAAGAATGTAAACAGTTTAACTTTGTTAAGTTCCTTATTATTTCCCTTTCCTATTTACCTTTTTATGCTTCTCTTGAGTCTTGTATTTGAAAGCCAAATTTTCTATTAAGCTCTGGTCTTTTCATCAGAAATGTTTGAAAGTCCTCTATTTCATTGAATATCCATTTTTCCCCTTGAAGGATTATACTTACTTTTGCTGGGCATGTGATTCTTGGTTGTAGTCCTAGCTCCTTTGCCCTCTGGAATATCATATTCCAAGCCCTCTCTTTCTTTAATGTGGAAGCTGATAAATCTAGTGTTATCCTGAATTGTTTCTTTCTGCCTGCTTCCGATATTTTCTCCTTAATCTGGGAGCTCTAGAATTGGGCTATAATATTCCTGGGAGTTTTCATTTTGGGTTCTCTTTCACGAGGTAATCAGTGGATTCTTTTAATTTCTATTTTACCCTCTGATTTCAGAATATTGGGGCTATTTTACTTGATAATTTCTTGAAAGATGGTGTCTAGGCTCTTATTTTGATCATGGATTTCAGGTAGTCCAATCTTTTTTTTTAATTTATTTATTTTTAATTTTTAACATTCACTTCCATAAGATTTTAAGTTCTAAATTTTCTCCCCATCCCTCCCCTCCCCCATCCCAAGATGGCATGCAATTTGATATAGGTTCTACATATACATTTGTATTAAACTTATTTTCACATTAGTCATGTTATAAAGAAGAATTAGAACCAATGGGAGAAACCATGAGAAAGAAGAAGAAAAAAAAGAGCAAATAATGTGCTTCAATCTACATTCTGACACTGCAGTTCTTTTTCTGGCTGTGAATAGCATTTTCCATCATGAGTTTTTTGGAGTTGTCTCATATTTTTGCATTGCTAAGAAGAGATAAGTCTATCAAAGTTAGTCATAGTGCAATGTGGCTGTTACTGTGCACAATGCTCTCCTGGTTCTGCTCACTTCCCTCAGCATCAGTTCACATAAGTATTTCCAGGTTATTCTGAAATCTGCCTGCTCCTCATGTCTTATGGCATAGTAGTATCCCAGTACATTCGTATACTACAATTTGTTTAGCCATTCCTCAACTGATGGGCATTCCCTCAATTTCCAATTCTTTGTCGCCACAAAAAGAGCAGCTATAAATATTATTGTACGTGTGGATTCTTTTCCCATTTGTATGATTTCTTTGTGATAGAGACTTAATTTTTTTTAAAATTTATTTATTTTAGTCCAAAAGTTTTTAAATTGTCTCTCCTGGATCTATTTTCCAGCAGCTGTTTTTCTTGTTTTCTATTTTTTTTTTTTAGGCAATTGGGGTTAAGTGACTTGCCCAGGGTCACACAGCTAGTAAGTGCCAAGTATTTGGTCTGAGGCCAGATTTGAACTCAGGTCCTGCTGACTTCAGGGCTGGTGCTCTATCCACTGTGCCACCTAGCTGCCCCTTGCAGTTGTTTTTCTAATGAGATATTTCACATTGTCTTCTTTCATTCTTTTGGTTTTGTTTTATTGTTTCTTGATTTCTCACAACATCATTAGCTTTCATGTGTTGGATTTTAATTTTTAAAGAGTTTTTTTCTTTATTTTATGCTAATAATAATTTTTATGGATCAACTGTAAGGAGCTTTTGTTCTTCAGTGAATTTTTATGCTTTTTTTCCCATTTGTCTAATTTTGCTTTTTTTAAGGCATTCTTTTCCTCATTGGCTTTTTGTAGTTCTTTTACCATTTAACCTAGTCTGTTTTTTAAGGTGTTATTTTCTTCAGTGTCTTTTTGTTTTGAGTGTGTCTCCTTTACCAAGCTGTTGACTCATGTTTTTCATGATTTTCTTCCATCACTCATAATTTTTCCTCCATTTATTTTACTTGATTTTCAAAATCCTTTTTGAGCTTTTCCCTGGCCTGAGACCAATTGATATTTTTCTTGGAGGGCTTTGGATGTGGGAGCTTTGACTTTGTTATCTTTCTCTGAGTGTGCGTTTTGATATTCCATGTCACTATAGTAACTTTTTATGATCAGAATTTTTCTTCTGTTTGTTTGCTCATCTTCCCAGCCACTTGACTTTTAATGCTTTATTATAGTAGGACTCTGCTTGCAGGGTGGAGGGCACACTGTCCCAAGCTTCAGGGGTTTTGTGCAGCTGTTTTCAGAGATACTTCTAGGGACCCGTAAGTTTTTATTTCTTCTAGGGTAGTATGATCTAAGGAGAGGTGTGTTACTCCCCTCCTGGCCCGTATTCTTATCTGTGAGCAACCACAAGCACTCTTTTCTGCCCTGAAACTGTGAGGAGGGTCCCTGCTCCACTGCTGCTACAAGCTCTACTATATTAGTGCTCCTCCTTGCTCTGGGACAGCCACCCAGGACTGGGACCCAGATCAGAATATGGGCAAAGCAATAGAGTCCTGCTTCAATGCTAGCAAAGAGACCCCTGTAATCTCCTTCTGACCAGTTGTTTGACCACCTCCCCTTACTATTTGGGGGTTGAGAGCACTGGAGACAGTAGCTGCTGCTGCCTTTTCACTGACTTCTAAGGCCTGCTCCTGATTTTCTGAATCTGGGGCTGTGCTAGCTTGGCCTGTGCTAAACTGTGCTCCTCTCTCATCCTGGTGTGACAGACCATTCCTCTTGACCTTCTAAGTTGTCTTTGGCATTTGTGGACTACTGCTGCCACTGATTCAGTCTCCCCAAGGCCAGATGCTCATTTGCTGGAGCCTGGTCTGCATTGGCACAGTCTGTGCTGGACTGCACTTCTCTCTCACCCTGGTGCAACAGACTATTCTTGCTGACCTTCTAAATTGTCTTGGGCTGGAACATTGTTTCACTTTGTGTTTTTGTGGGTTCTGCTGCTTTAGAATTGGTTTAGAGTCATTATTTAATGGTTTTTGGAGGGTATGGGGGAGAGTTTAGGCAAGTCCTTTCCTGTATTCTCCCATCTTGGCTCTGCCTCAACATTCATGTTTTATAAGATTTTGAGTTTCAAATTTTTTTCTCTCTCCATTCCTCCCATCCTCACTTCTCAACATGACAATCATGTAGACAAGTGCAATTGTGTAAATATATTTCCACATTAGTCGTGTTGTGAAAGAAGAAATAGAACAAAAGGGAAAGCCACAAAACCCACCCAAGAAAATTGAAAATAGTATCCTTTGATCTGTATTCAGGCTCCATAGTTCTTTCTCTGGATGTAGATAGTATTTTTCATCATGAGTATTTTGTAATTGTCTTGGAGCATTGTATTGCTGGGAAGAACTAAGTCTATCATAGTTGATCATCACACAATGTTCCTATTACTGTGTACAGTCTTCTCCTGGTTCTACTCACTTCACTCAGCATCAGTTCATGTAAGTAATTTCAGGTTTTTCTGAAATCCACCTGCTCGTCATGTCTTATGGCATAGTAGTATCCCAGGACATTCATATACCACAACTTGCTTAGCCATTCCACAACTGATACCTCAATTTCCAATTCTTTGCCACCACAAAAAGAACTGCTATAAATATTTTTGTGCAATTTAGGACCTTTCCCCTTTTTCATGATCAAGGAGTAATCTCAGAAGGGGCAAAGGACTAGATGCTGGGGTGGGGGGGAGAAACCAGCCAAAGATTCCTGGAAGTGAAATTTGAATTTAGTCATGAAAGATGCCAAGGAAACTAAAAGGTGGAGGTGAGAGGGTCAGTATCACAGGTGTGGGATCCAGCAGGGGGCAAAGTTATAAGTATGGAGGCTGGAAAGCCATGTTTGAGAAACAGGATTCCAGGGTAGTTCGATCTCACAGTCTAAGGAGGGTAGTAAAGTACAAAAAATACTGAAATGGTAAGGAGATCAGGTAGTGAAGGGTTTTGAATGCCAAACAAATGATTTTGTTTTTATTACAAGAAGCTATAGAGAGTGACTAGAGTTTACTGAGAGGGGTGGGGGAAAGAGACATGGTCAAATCTACCCTTTAGTAAAATCACTCTGTCAGCTGAGTGGAGGCCCGATTAGAATGGGGAGAGATTTGAGGCAGGGAGATAAATTAGAATATTTTGGAAATAGTTCAGGGGAGATGTAGTGAAGACCTGGATAAAAGAGGTGGCTGTGTGAGTAATGAGGAGTCATATATAAAATATATTTTGAAGGGAGAAATGACAAAATCTTTCATAAGATTGGAGATATGAGATGAATGAAAGTGATAAATCAAGGATGATAACAAAGTTGTAATACTTGGTTACTGGGAACACGGTGTATTCTCAACAATAATAAGAAATTTTGGAAAAAGGGAGAGATTAAGGTCGGGGGGAAGGTGGCAAGATCAAGTTCTGACCAAATTCAATATCCTATCCATGATACCACACTGCCTTCTAAAACTGAATTAATACCGAGGAATTCAGTTCATGACTAATGCAGCACTAAAAGGGCTTTCTGTAACTTTTACTTCAAAAGTTTGGGTCCATTCCTAAAAGTTACAACCATTTCAAATTTCTAATCCTGTATATCTTCCAAAGAGAATAACAATAGCGACAGCAACAACAACAACAACAAGAATGAGGATGATAACAACAGCTAGCATTTATCTAACACATCAAAGTTTGCAAAGTGCTGTGTTAAAAGAAAAATCCATTTTTTCTGGCTTTCACCCTGATTAAGGAGGCAAAACTCCTCAGGAATATAAGAATTAAAAGGAGTTTATTAAAAGTACATCAAGGGAGGGGGCCGCTAGGTGGCACAGTGCATACAGCACTGGCCCTGAAGTCAGGAGGACCTGAGTTCAAATCCAGCCTCAGACCAAACACTTAACACTTACTAACTGTGTGACCCTGGGGAAGTCACCTAACCTCAATTGCCTAAAAAAAAAAGAGTACATCAAGATAGCAACAGTTTGATGGGTGGATTACTGGAGATCAGGAAGGGATTCAAGATAGAGCCACCTTTTAATGATAACTTTTGTAATGAGATAAAAATGGTTCAGATTGGTCCAGGTCAGCAAAAGAGGATGGGCCACTGCATCTCAGTTCCTAACCAGTTGACTATATGGGATGTTTATCACAGGTAGGGGGTGAGTTGGTACATGATAAATAGCAAGTAATACAAAGCTGCAGACTGGGAGATTCCTCTGCTAACATTGACTGACAAGCAGGTCTGGGAACAATGAGTCATTGAGTCAGTATAACTTCTAATAGCTGCACATATGTTACATCATTTTATCCCTACAAAAAGCCTATGAAATAGGTGCTATTATTATTCCATTTTATAGAATAGAAAACTGAGACAGACAGAGGGTAAGTGACTTGTCCAGGGTCATACAGCTGTAAGTATCTGGGGCTGTATTTGAACTTAGGTCTTCTTGACTCTGGGTATAGTGATCTATCTGCTTTATGCTACCTGATCCATATAATAGGTTGCACGTCTTTCTCAGCTTCTATTAATATGTTAGGCATTCCTAAGTCGAATTTGTTCAGTTCATTTGCTATCTCTAATTCTCATTTTGGCTCATATCCTTTTTCCAATCATTCACGTCTTCAGTAATGTACTTAGTGTAACTTCTCTTGTAAAATATTTATTGATAAAATGCAAAATAAAATGCCATGTATTTATACAATCCATGTGACTTTCCATTGCTCTTGGAGTAATGGTTTTGTTATTATTATTATTTTTGTGGAATTCTGAATTTCCATGATTCACAGCAATATAGAAATGCTTTTCTTTTTTTTTGTGGCAATGACCAGCTTCAGATCTTTGAAAGCTTTGAATAATTTCCTCAGTTTGATTCAGCTTGATTCTCTTTTCTTCCTTAATGTTAGGTTTAATTTGTGCTCCTTCTGTAACACCTGCCTTGGGTATACATATTGTTAGACTATTTCAATGAGTAACCCATGCTGCTTCTTGCCATATATACATTTTCATCTCTCTTTCTTTTTTTCCAGTGTGCAAAATTAGATCTCATATTTTACTATTGGTACACATTTCAGTAAGCAAATTTGGCAATGTTCTAGGTCTCAGTGAAATAATCACTAGGAAATATAAACATTTTAACAATAAGGAAAAAAATGGAAATTTTCCTTTGGATTTTGTGCTGGCCATCTCCCATAATGCTAACAAACACATAAAGTAAGTGTATATCTTTCTGTTTTACCTCTTTCTTTTAAAAAATTTTATTAATTTATTTTTATTTATCAACAATCACTTCCATAAGCTTTTGAGTTTTAAATTTCCTCTCCCTCCCTCTCCTCCTCCTTCCCCAAGACAGCATGCAATCTGATATAGGTTATACATATACATTCCTATTAAACATATTTTCACATTAGTGATGTTGTAAGGAAGAATTAGAACCAATAGGAGGAACCACAAGAAAGAGAAAACAAAACCAAACAGAAGAAAAAAAATAGTAAATAGTATGCTTTGATCTGCATTCAAACTCCATAGTTCTTTCTTTGGATGTGGATAGCATTTTCCATCATGAGATCTTTGGAGATGTCTTAGGTCCTTGCATTGCTAAGAAGGGCTAAGTCTGTCAACATTGGTCATTGCATAACGTGGCTGTTACTGTGTATAACATTCTCCTGGTTCTGCTCACTTCACTCAGCATCAGTACATACAAGTCTGTCCAGGTTTTTCTGAAGTCTGCCTGCTCATCATTTCTTATAGCACAGTAGTATTCCATTACATTCATATACCACATCTTATTCAGCCATTCCCCAATTGATCAAGTTCCAAATCTTTGCCACCACAGAAAGAGCTGCTATAAATATTTTTGTACACGTGGGTCCTTTTCCCATTTTTATGATCTCCTTAGGATACAGCCTTAGAAGTGCTATTGCTGAGTCAAAGGGTATGCACATTTTTATGGCCCTTTGGACAGAATTCCAAATTGCTCTCCAAAATTACCTCTTTCTTTATGTCTGTACTGTGATCATTGGGGGAAAAATCATTTGTTACAGAGCTTTACATAACTTCAATACACGTAATGTGTGAAGAGAGCCTTGGAGGCTCAATTCCACTAAATGTGACTCAGCGAACATTTATTAATTACTTGACATATAGAAAGACAGAAACCAAAACAGTCTCTAACCTCAATGACTTTACATCTTCTGTGCATGCCCTCAACATATAAATAGACCATTTTTATAAATGTCTTACCTATAGAAGAGAGCAGGCTGACACAGAATTTTAGAGTAGGAAAGGGGCTCAGAAGTAATCTTTTCCAATACATACCTGAGCAAAAAAAAAAATGCCTCTGTAATAACTTTAAGAAGTGATTACCCAATTTCCACTTAAAAACATCCAGGAAGGGAAACTCATAACTTCCATGGGCAGCATATTCTACTTTAACATAACTTGTTTACTAAGATTTTGTTTTCTTTGTAATGAGCCAACATCTGCCATGCTACAATTAACATCTATTATTCCAAATTTTCCCTTATAGGTCCAAGCAAAACACAATTAATGTCATGGATATAACAGCTCTAAAAATACTTAATATATGCCTATCATGTCACCACTCTTTCACCTTGCTTTCTCTTTTCCAAACTAAATATCATTTCTTTCAACTAACCTTGATATGGTAAAACATTTCTTCCCCCCACTATCCTCATCAACCTATTCTGTATAAAGTTCAAAATGTCATGGGCCTTCCTAAAATGAGGTGCCTCAAATTTTGCATGGTATTCCATATTGTTATCATCAGAACAGAGGAACAATCAATTTTTCCTTCTGGATATTGTGTCTCTATTAATGCAGCCTAAATTTTGATTACTTTTTTTTTTTTAGTAAGCATATTTCATTGTTGACTAATATCGAGTCTATATTACACTGAAACCCCCATATCTTTTCATTTCATATATGATTACTTCATTATATCTCTTTCATTATCTATAAGTATGCAGTTGATTTACATTTCCAATTTATATTTATATTTATGTTTCCTTATTTATTTTCATTTCTGAAATTTATTTTTCCTGTCTTTAAAAAAAAAGTTAGTTACAAATGCTTGCTTATTCATTTTTAAACTAAAAACCAACTCCTATTTAAACTTATTATTTCAATAGTCTTTCTGCTTTCAATTTTGTTAATCTCTTCTTAAATTTTCAGAAACTTTACTTTGTCATTTCACTGGAAATTTTTGATTAATTGTTGCTCATTTTTTAAAATTGCAAACCAAATTCATTGATTTGTTATTCCTCTCTTTTGTTGATGGAAGCATTTAGATATATTAATTTTCCCATCAGCTTTAGCTACATCTCATATGTTTTGGCATGTGGTTTCCCTTTGTAATTTTCTTTGACAAAATTTTCTATTATTCCTCTAATATGTTCTTTGACCCATAAGTTGCTCAAAATTAGGTTACTTAATCTACAATTACTTTTTCCTGCTTTCTTTACAGACCCATAATTAAATATAATTTTTATGCATTATGATCAGTAAATGATGTTTAGTATTTCTGCATTTTAATACTTGTAGCTAACCTTTATAGCACTTTACAATTTGTAAAATGCTTTCCAAAAATCTCATTTAATACTTATAACATCCCTATGAAGTAGGTGTTATTATTATCCCCATTTTACAGATAAGGAAACTGAAGAAGACCAAAGTCTGGTTGCTTGCTCAGAGTAATATAGCTAAAAAGTGTCTGAGACCATATTTGAATTCTAGAGCTCTATCTACTATGCCACCTTCCAGGCTTTGATCTCAGGTGCTTTCTTTATGTCCAAGCACATTGTCAACTTTTGTAAATGTGGTGTGTATAGCTCAAATTTATGTAAATTACTTTTATTTCCATTTACTAATCACCAGAAATCTAATATATAAAATTTTGAAAATTATATCCAAGTCCTTCTTTCTTGTTTGTTTTTGGCTTAAAGGTGTCTAGTTCTGAAAGGTATGCATTAAGATCCTCCATTGTTATATTTTTCCCAAATATTTCTCTCCTTATTCAGTAAACTTTTCTTTATTTGTATCTAAGAAGATTCAGGCCTTCATTCTGGATTATTGAGATCTTTTGTTTTTTGATTTGATTCTCTCATCTCCTTATTGATTACACACACACACACACACACACACACACACACATACATACACATACATACACACACACTCACACACATGTGTGTGAATATATATACATATATTTCACAGAATTTGTTTGTATATATTCAAGTCATTAATAAAATATTTAATAAGCACAGGTCCAATGACAGATACATGCAGAATTCCACTAGAGTACTCCTTCCAACTTCATATCAATATATTAATGATGACTTTACAGGATCATTCATTCAGCTGGTCCTAAATTCACCAGATTGTACTATATCTCCATCTTTTCCCTAAGGATATCATACTAGACTGGATACAGTGCTTTTCTGAAATCTAATTAATATATGCACAATTTATTTTACTGATTTGCCAATTTTAAAATGCTATAAAAAGGAGAAGGGGAATTTAGATGACTTATTTGTGAAATTTTTATTGTATGTTTATGATCATGAAGCACTGTACAAATGAAAGTTATAATTATTATTATTATTATTCAAGAGGTTAAAAGCTTATTTTAACAAGATGAATTAGGGAAGCTATAAAGTAGTTTCTTCAGTAGTTTCTTCTCCTCTTTATCTTTTCTTCTAATTTTTTGAGTATTTCAATCTTTTCTTCAAATAGTTGGTGATCTATGTGAATAGCAAAATGCATTTGACTAGAATTCATGCTGTCCCATGTGACTATATTTTTCTTTTGTCTTCTGGATCAGTTTGTTGGACTGATATGCCAATATTGATGTGATTCAATTCTTCTTACAGTATAGAAGGATGGCTCACATGGTGTCCTTGGGGAGGACTTGTCCCATCTTACCAGTCATTCAAAGACAATAAAGAAACACAGGACATTTGATTTTTCTTTTATTCTTTTACTATATTGCTTATCCCAAGCTCTTGAGGAGAGTAAAAAAAAAGCCATTATGAAAATAATTGCTTTTTATATCTTTTTTTCTAATTCACATTCCTATTTATATATTTTGGTTTTATATCACTTTCTTTTCTGAATATATTCCTTTCTCCTCCCTATCTATTAAACTAACTTGCTAACAAAGATGTTAAAAAAGCACATTAATATAACTAATTTAATTGTATCTGGCATCTAATTCCATACCTACTGTCCCCCACCTCTGTAAAGAGGGGAGAGAGGCATATTTTTTAGACTCCTCTCAGTAGAAAATTTACACTAAATTTGCATAGCATTCAGTTTCTTATTTTTGTTGTTCTTTTCATTTACACTGTACTCATCATGGTATATATTATTCTCATTCTGCTTACTAAACTGAATCAGCTCATATAAGTTTCCTCATGCTTCTCTGAATTCTTCACATTCATCATTTTTTGGTGAAGTAATGAATTAATATATCTCCATTTCTTTATTTGTAAGCCATTTGTAGTATGCATAATTTGCTTTCCTTTCTTTGGTGTCATAAAAAGCCCTGCTCTGAATATATTTTTTTTATGTATATGTGACCTCTCCTTTAGCATAATTCTTTAGTTCCCTAGGAGGGATTTTAAGCAGCTAGATTTCTTTATTAAAGTTCTGAGCATTTTAGACACCATTTTGTCATTATTATAAATTACTTTCTAGAATAGTTTGCCCAATTTAGAACTCCACAAATTGTTCTTTGTTCCTTCTTTGTTTTTGAAGAGGACTAATGATATCATGGTGTAATGTCTTGACTTGCATTTGAATTGGATTTAAGTGAGGCAGAATTACACAGTCATCAGTTTCACTTTCTCATCCAGAATTACCAAAGTCCAGTGGCCAGACAAAAGTCAAAAGGACTAGTGATGACTTAGGATGTATTGGAGGACCTTGGTATCTTCGATGACTGATCAAGCACTAAGGCCTTCACAATTCCTGCTTCAACCATTTTCATGGCCATTGGAACAAATTGTTCTCCTCCACTCATTCTAATGGGGAAAGTCTTCATATGCCTAGGGTAAACATTCTCCTAACTCACCAAAAGGTTTGATGTCTATTGGTTACTCTCAACCTGGTTTAGCCTATCTACAAAGATGGTTTTACTGAGGTGTGGCCACTGGGCATGCTACAGATTTGTGGAGAGAGTTGGGTGACAAGAGGACACCAAAGGTAAATAAGCAGTCCTGAAAAGAGTTCAACAAGCCTTCATTCAGGAGGTGCCAGTCCTCCCTGAGCACCTGATGCACCCCACTATATTTCATTGTTATGTCTGCCTTTCCAGAACCCCTCTAAAAGTAACTAGTACTATGTTTTTTTTTGTTTTTGACAATACACTAGCCAGCTACAATCACTATTACAGATCATAAGTAGATTGCAAAATTTTGCAGAAAATTGTAAAGTCCTTCAAATTAAACTGAATCAATATTTGACATAATGTGTTGTGATTGTAGTTTAAAAAATGTGCATGGGGGAAGGATTATTTTTTGGTCATTCAAAACATTTATTAAGGACCCACTAATTGCCATGCATTGTGCCAAATACTGGGGATACAAAGAAAGGCAAAAGACAGTCTTACCCTCCAGGAGCTCACAATCTAATGCGGGGGGGGGGGGAAAGAAAAACATAAAAAGAAGCTGAAATGATGAGAGAGGGAAGGTGCAGGGGCATGATGAAGTCATGTAGCCAGATAGGAAATGATAAAGCATCTTCTCTGTGACTCCTCCTTAAATAGAGGATGTAGGATGAGTTCTTTGATGTGTACCCTCTTCTTTCGCCAATCAAATGAGAGGGAAAGATTATGACAAATACATTCAAATTACATTTTAATAATAAGAAAAAAGATTGCTTATAGATAATAGAGACTGTGTAGATAGATTTGAAAAACAAAGAGTAGTCATTGATGGATTTATGCCAACTTTGTGAGAAATCTATAGTGGAATCACTATGCTCAGCCCTGGACTATTTAACATTTTAATGTTTGACTTAATTAAAAATGTAGATGGCACATTTATTAAGATTTTAGGTGAGGTAGGATCCAGAAAGAATACAATATGCTAGAACAAGGTATTGAATCTAATAAGATTTAACTTCATAGTAATATGTATAAAATCATCAACTTGTGGTCAATAAACTACCTAAATTATAAAGAATCATAGACTTTCAGAATTGGAAGGAATCTCAGAAATTCATTAGTCTAACCTATGCCTAAAGAGGGATCACCTTTATAATATCAATGCTAAGGTCACCTAGGCACCATTTGAAGAACTCAAATACGCTGTCATTACAGCCCATTCTACTTGTAGACTTTTCAATTCATTAAGAGGAAAAAAGTCCTTTATATTGAAATGAAATCTGTCATTCTACAAATTTCTAGATGTAGTTAGCAAACCATTCATGTGGGAAAGAAAGAAAAAAGAAAGGAAGGGAGGAAGGAAGAATGAAAGAAAGAAAGGTAGGAAGAAAGGAAGAAAGAAGGGAAAAGAAAGAGAAAGAAAGGAAGGAAGAAAGGAAGAATAAAGCTTGATATTCTTAGGAATCACATGCCTGATACAAATTGACATTTTTATGCAGAAGACATGGATGCTCTGCAATCTCCAGGTTTATTGATAAATAAAATTCTTCACAGTTACATAGTGTTTTATAAACCATCTTACCCCAAAACAAACCTGAGGTTCATTTGAGGAAAGGAAATTTGTGAGCTAAGTAGCACAAATATTATTATTCTTACTTTACAGAGGCAAAAAAGGAGGCCCATATAGGTGAAATGACATGCTTCTAAAAAATGGCAGTGCCAGACTTTGAACATAGATTTCCTAACACCACATCCAGTGTTCTTTTCATTTTGTCAAATGTAAAATCATAGAGATGAAATCGTGCTAAACCCTACCCTAATCAGATCATAAATGGAATATTGCTTGGTCTCTCTGTACCTACATTTTAGGAATGCAGATCACAACTTAATACTGTTCAAAGGAGTTTATCAGGTTAATAAGGGGACTAGTAACTTTGTTATATGAAGATCCAAGGAAATGGAGATATTTATCCTAGAAAAGTACCAAAAATTCTGGGGGAGTAGGACATAAGCAAATTTGGGGAGGGATTAATACTAATTATCTTAGTACTTAAAAGATTTTTTTCTGTAGAAGAAATTTTAGAATTGTTATGCTTTAGAGTGCAGATCTAAAAGCAATGGAGGAAAACTCCTCTGGAATATATTTCTTTTTTCCAAAAAGATAATTATGAACAAGCTGTACATTTTGTGATTTTAAATCACTTCTAACAATGATACCACTTTGAATTCTTGTATTTTACTCCATTAGAGATCTGATGTGAGAAGACAGTAAAAAATCAAGCTAAGAAAAAAAGTAACAAAGCAAGCAAAAACCAACAACCAAAAATGTATATGCCAAGGTTTTCCAAAGAAGCAGGAAATGGTAAGCTGCTGGATCATTTGAAAGTGCCATTCACACTTCCCCAAGTAGACACCAAAGGAGGAGAGTGTCAGGGGGCCATATGCTCCCAGGCGGACTCTTCCTCAGAACAATCATTTCTAAGCTATCACCATGACACTTACTGTGTTAATGAATCATATATTCAAGGACTAGATTATATAATGTTTGGTCATGAAGTGATGTTCTTTGGGTGTTGCATAGCATTATCAACAAAATATTGGTATGAAAATATGGAGTTTTCTGACAGGGAGAAGCTTAGATTAAAAAAAAAATTGGTGAATTTTCAAATACCACCCAAACTGTTCCATTTCTTCTATTTGATTCTGAGCTGAAATCAGTATCTTTTCAAAGTACAAATTTCTAATATTAATAGACTAATTAAATGAATTATCCATCCACTTACATATCAGTCTTCAAAAAAGGTATGTCATTCTTTTTTTTTCTTTTTGAATATTATCAATCCACAATAGAGAATATATTTTGCTTTTTACAGCATCTTCATTTCAATAAATCCCTCCCATCTCTCTCCTATGTAGAGAACCATAGTTTGGAACACAGAGAATAAAGAAAGAAAATAAAAAGTGGTTTCACAAAACTAACGGATAAACTAAATATGACATTAAATATGATATTACATATCCATGGTCCTCAGCCTCTCTAATGAAATTTGGAAGTACATTTTTTGTCTATGATTTTTTGGGTAGGGCTAATCTCTCTTATGTAACAATTGATCCATTTGGAGTCCCAGTTCTCTTCTGGGACTTGATACTATTTGCATGATGCTGTCCATAAACTAGTGTACTTGGAAGATTATACCATCAGGAGAGAAAGACAGAGGTCACAATCCATGGCAATAATAGATATTTTTGGTGTATATACATCCCCCCTCCTCATCCTTATTTCTATACATTGGTATTGGTTTGCAGAAGTTTATTAAGCAGGGATTAGTGTTGTAGCATTTATCAATAACTCTTTTTTGATTTTAACATATTCATGAGATAATCCTGTTAGAGGAGACCCTTTAAAATCACTTGTTATACTTAGTCATATGTAGGCATTTAAGAAAAATCCTAAGTCATTGATAATAAACATTTTGGAATTGTGTCCACTCTAAAGCTTTCAATCAATTGTGATCAATTCAAGAACACTTCATTAAAAGAGGCAGTTAAGGAGCTGTAGAAATGGATCACAAAGAACCATCTTGGCTTTAGTGAGAACATTTTATGACACATTAATCTTACTGCCTTTTTTAAAGAGTTACTAAACTGAGAGATAAGGGTAATTCTGTAGACACAATTTATATAAATGCTATCTGAATGGTCAATAAAGTAACTCATTATATTCTTATGGAAAGATTGAAAAATTTGTGCTAGACTATTAGAAAGTACCAGAAGTGAATTAATTATTGGATTCCAAGAATAATTCTAGGATCGTAGCAATACTGATTTTCAGCTCGAAGGGTCTTGCAATGATATTAAGTCCAATCCCCATGTTGAGTTTAAATGGCTTACACAGGGTCACACAGGTTGGGAATACAATGAACAGAATTTGACCAGAAATCTTTCTAACATCAAGCTCATTGCTATATCTATTACAACATGATCCCTCTTGTTAATGATCCATTGTCACCTTTGAAGAAGGTCTCTCCTGAAGTGCCCTAGGTATTTGACCCACTTTTGTTCAACATTTTTATCAATGTCTTTGATAAAGACATTAATGGTATGCTGATTAAATTTGAGATGACACATTCTTTGCTTGCTGGAATAGCTAACACATTGGATGACAGAGTCAAGATCTACAGAGATCCTGCCAGTCTATAATACATATACATACATGTATGTGTGTGTGTGTGTGTGTGTTAATCTAATAAGATTAAATGAACAGGAAAAATTCTGAAATGCTGTCTTACACTTTGGTTTAAGAAATCTATTTTTTCTAGTACAAGACAGAGGATACATGGTTTGACAGAAGTTTTGTCTGAGAAGAATATGGGCATTTTAGGAATGTAAACTCCACATGGCCAATTGGTGCAATGGAGCAATGGATAGAGCAGGGGACTTGGAGTCAGGAAGACTCATTTTCCCAAGTTTAAATCCATCCTCAGACATTTACTAGCTATATGACCCTCGGCAAGTCACTTAACTGTTTTGGCTTCAGTTTCCTAATCTGTAAAATGAGATAGAGTAGTAAATGGCAAACCACTCTAATATCTTTGCCAAGAAAACCCCAAATGGGTCACAAAGAGTCAGACATGACTAAAAATAGCTGAACAACAAAAACAAGCTCCCCATGAATCAATACTGTGATAAAGCACCAAGAAAGCTAATGTGATCTTGGGATTTATTAACACAGGCATAACTATCAGGAAGAAGGAAGAAATTATCCTATTGTAGTATATCCTAGTCATATCACATCTGAAATATTTTTAGTGCAGGGCACTATAATTTATGAAGGATTTTAATAAGTTTGGGTCTGTTTACAGGAGGGTAACCAGGACAATGAAAGATCTCTATTCCATGTCATATGAAAATAAGTTAAAGATATTAAGAATGTTTAGTCAATTAAAAGATGATTTGGAGTGTGAGGAGGTGATCACTATTTATGAACATAATGGTCAAAATGTGCCTAGCCCATGAAGCATATCCAAATATTCTCTGCCTACCATCAGTCTAATACATGGAGCATCACAAGTTTCTTCTATAATAGGGTTAGTATTATATGACAATGAAAAGTCTTCTACTTTGATTCAGGGATGAAAGGACTGATGATTCATGCAAGGCTAAACTGGGGCTGAGTGTGAACACAAATGTTTTGAGTGGACATTTTCATGTATTATACTCCGGTGACTTTTGAGAGGAGAACTTTTATGATCTGCCAGATGAGAGAATGACAGCTGCCCTATCTCCCATCTGATCCCCATGCATCTATAAACACATTTCTCCTCTGTCAATTCCTGCTTATTATTGACTGATTTTACGTGAAGGAGTATCCTGGGACAGGAGTGCCCAGGCAATTAGTGAGACCAGGAGGTCCATCAAGCATTCAAAGGTCCCACTGGCAAATAGGTTCAGTAACAGAGTCCGCCAGATTCAGTAGCAATAGCAGCATCAACCAGATTTGTTGAGCAACTGAATGATCTGCTTGAACCCCCCTTGCAGTGGATTTACCCATCATTTCAAGTACTGAACTCTTCAAGCAGCCAGCCTAGCTAAGCAAGGGAATGATTCATAAATCACTGCTGCCAAGTCTAGAAGCAAACTTGGTGAATCCCAGAAGAGAGAAAAGGACTCATACGGAGAGGAATAAGAAGGTCCCCCTTTGCTACAAATATATACTACACATGTGTCTCATTTTCATTATTCCTTCATTTTGAGTCTGTTTCCCCAAGGGAATTTGGATATTTAAGAGGAGTATATATCCCTAACTTTTGCAATAAATACCCTTTTCTAGAAACTAATTAAGTTCTTATTGATTGATATGGGGAAGGGGGACATGAAGAAGGACTGCATGGAGGCTTATGAGCAACAGTAAAATTATATCTTTTTTTTTCATCCTTATACAATTGAGAATGAAAGAAAGATAAACCACCCATTAAAAAACAAGCAAAACAAATTTCTGCAATGCTCATATCCTTCCAAAACTATGTCTCATTGTTCACTGAGTCCTTCACCTCTATATCAGAAGGTGAGTAGTATGATTCATCATTAGTCTTCTGGAGTCATGGTTGGTCATTACACTGGTCTAAGTTCTTATTTCTTTCAAAGTTGTTGTTGTTGTTTTGTCTTTAATATATTGTTGTCATTTTAGAAATTGTTTTCCTGCTTCAGTTCACATCGTTCTGCATCAGTTCATACCAGTCTTTTTAGGTTTCAAAGAAACCATCCCCTTCATCATTCTTATAGCGCAATAGTATCCCATCATGTTTATATACCATAAATAGTTCAACTGTTTCCCAAGTTATGGAAACCTCCTCGGATTCCTATTCTTTACCACCTCAAAAAAGAGTTACATTTTTGTATATTCTTTGAATTTGTTTTGCTTAGAGCTAATCCCTCCTTCAATATAGCTTCTTTTTAATTCCCCCTTCTGCTTTCTCACTCCTATTTTCCTGTTGAGTGAAATGTATTAATTTCTGTATCCAACTCCAGGTATGTGCATTCTTTCTTCTTTTGGCCATTTTGGAAGAGAGTGAAGTTCAAGTATCAGCAGCTCTCTCCTTAATCCCTTCTTCTTATTTGTATGGATGTCTATACAAACCCTGTTTATGTGAGATAATTATTCCCTAACCTGCTTTTCCTCATACTCCCAGTGCATTCCTCTTACCTTCTTTCCATTCTTCTGTTAAGATCATCAAGATGTAACAGAACAACTCCCAAGCCTTGTCTAATTAAATTCCCTCTATGACCTCTGATGATGGGGGAGGGGAAGAGAGGGTATCATCTTCCCATGTCTGAATGTGAGCATATCATTATCATTATCCTTATCATTGTTAGTTTGTGTTTACCTTTTTATATTTCTCTTAACTTCTATGTTTGAACCTCAAATTTTCTACACACCTTTGATCTTTTTATTAGAAGTGTTTAGAAATCCTCTATTTTATTAAAGGTTCATTATTTCTCCTATAGTTTCTTTTTTAATCCTACCATACTGTTTTGCTGGGTAACTTATTCTTGTCTATTAGCCTATGTCCTTTGCCTTCTGATATGTTTTATTCCAAGCTCTCTTCTCTACTCCCTGTAGTGGTGGCTGCTAAATCATTTGTAATTTTGACTTTTTTTTTCCCTTGCTGCTTTAAGTATTTTTCCTTGACCCAGAAATTCTGGATTTTGGCTATAACATTCCTAGGAGTTTTAATTTAGGGGTTTATTTCAAGAGGTAACTGGCAGTTTCTTTCTATTTCCACTTTGCTTTCTCATTCTAAGAGATCTAAGTAGTTTTATTTATTATAAGATTTCTTGAATGTTATGTCTAGGCTCTTTTTTTGGTCATGGTATTCAGGTAGTCCATTGATCCTTAATTTTTTTTCCTCCTTTAACTGTTTTGTAGGTCAGTTGTTTTTTACTATGAGAAACATTATATTTTCTTCAATTTTTCAGTCATTTGACTTTTTGTAATATTTCTTGTTGTCTCATGAAGTCATTAGCTTCTACTTGGTCTGTTCTAAGTTTTAGGAAGTTTGTTTCTCAAGCAAGGTTTTGTACTACATATGTTAAGCTATTAATTTTCTTTCTACTTTTTTTTCTTTCACAGCTCATTTCTTTTTCATTGTTTCTACTAGTGCTCTCATTTCATAAAAAAAAAAAAACTTTTTTTCACTTTTTTTGTTTTTAATACTTGCTTCATCTCTTCCAGGAATACTAAAAGAATTTATTTCAAAGCTATGTGTGTGTTTGTGTATGTGTGTATCTGTGTGTCTTTTGAGGCTTTGTTTGAAGAATTATTCACTTCTGGGTTTGTGTCTTGAGTATCCCTGCCACCATAATAGCTTTTGATGATTGGATTTTTTCTTTCAGTCTACTGCTTTACTTCACACATAGGGGCACTTCTGGAAGGAAGGTTTGGGCTAGTCCTGCTGTTACTTTCTTTGGGGTACTGAGTGTTGTGCTATTCCAATACCTAAGGAATGATTCAGGCTGAGGACCTGTGAGCTTTCAGTATTCCCCAAGTGGTCAGATCCAGGACAGTCTGATTGCTGTTTTCCGCTCCCCCTGTACACTCCTGGTCTGAGTTTTCCAAATTACTGATCTGGGGTTGGGTCTAAGCTATAGTACACTGCTGCTGAGTTCAGCTACTGTTAACCAACTGAGAAGTTCTGCTGTTTTAGTAACAAAATTGCAAATTTTTCTTAGGTCTTTATGATTCCTGCCCATGTTATTCCTCTTTAGGCTTCAGTATGGATTAGGAGTTAGAACCAAGACTAAGCTCTGCTCCTGAGGTCTGAGCCACACTTATGCTTGTTTCTGAATTTTCTCCTTCTCAGTACACTTTCATCACTTGCTACCCTGGAATGTCATCTCTTAGCACATGTACATTTCTTACTCTCTTTGGATCTAAGACCTGGAGCTAAGTAATAGGCAACAAAGATTCCAATTGGTATTTTTCCCCATCAACATATCTCAAGATGAGTCTGAGTCTTGTTTCAGTGCACAACCTCTTCCTGTGTAATGTTAATGCTCCTCATAAAGCATACTCTTGACTAGACTTAATTTTCAGCAAACCTCTGTCTCCCTATGCTAACCTGGGCTGGAAAAAATGTCTTACTGTGACTCTTTCTTGAGATATCCTAATTAGGATTTGATCTGGTACATTTTACAGGTCTTTTTGGAAGTTTTGGAAGGAGCTTACTGCATTACTTTTTGCTGTTCTGCCATCTTGGCTCCACTTCCAATAATGGGAAGCAAGTCATGGCTGCGACCTCAACTCTGCCTAGGGAGAAGTAGAAGTCAAGAAGAAAGCTTGATGTGAGTAAACACTTTATTCCAGTTACAGTTATACAGAAATAAAACGAACTGTCTTGACAGATAATGATTATCCACTCTCTTGAGATCATCAAACAGAGGCCAAATAATTGCTTGCTGTGTATGTCCTAATGGTGATTTATTTTCAGATATGGATCATATTGTATGGCCTCTGAGAATACTTCCAAATTTGAAATTCTGTTTTTTTCTGGGATTCTGTTTGATTCTGACTTCTATCTGGTGTAGAAATGCATCTTCTTGAAACTCTTCCTACATCTTTGCAACTCAGGTGTTGAATTTATTATTCACTTAAGGGGAAAAAATGTGTACAATAGAGATCTGTGGTTTCATAAGCAGACTTCATTTTCTGTTCTTCCTTATATCTGGAAATTTTCATGTTGGTTTGTGTTTGTCCAATTTAAAAATAAAAACAAACAAACATATTTCAGAAGGTCTTTTTTGCTCTTGTTCATGTTTTCATGAATAATATTATCTTCAATATGTATGTAGTTCATTCTCACAAGGATTTTACCAAGATATAATAGAAGGTATGTGAGTTGATAGAGAACCTCAATAGTTAATAGAATCAACAAATGATTAGGTATAAATGAGCATGTAGAACATATACTTCAAGATGATATAATGGGTAGGGAAAAAATCAATCTTGTAGTCAGAACATCACTAGGAAATACAGCATACCATAGACAAGAAAAATTGGAAATTGAATCAAAATCTGCCAGTAACAGGAAGCGTCTCATGTTTTGTTTTGTTTGTTTCCTGTTCTAGAAGGATCTAATGAGTGCCTTATTAGGGAACTAAAGGTGGATCATCTAGATAAGGCAAGTAGGGAGAACTTTGCCTGATTAGTGATCTCCTCAGAGTCTGGAAACTCAAAGACTTGGGCAATGTAGGTATATGGAACAAGAGTGACTGTGTCTTTCTGGTGATGATGATGATGATGATGGTGATGACATAAATTATAATTATTATTGAATGACTCTGCATTCTTAAAGGTTATGCTAGTAAAATGAAAGCTCTGAAATCAAAGCTGGAAAAATGTTGTGTGCAGGTACAATGGTAACATTATTTCATTTAAGGAATAACAACTGTATTTAGAGATATTTCTCAGCAGATTGGCTGTAGAAAAATGATTTTTTTTCTACTTTTAAGAGAGTTATGTCTCAAGTTAAAATAGGGGGTTACAAAATTTCACAATATGGAGTACAGCCAGCATAATGAAATTATATATCTCTGAGTTATCATGTTAGTATATTGACTATAGCAATTATTGTAAACATCCTCTATAGTCTTACTCCAGCTCCTCATTTATATGGGAAGGTAATACACGTTCTCAATGGATGTTGCAGCATAGAATAATGTCTGGCAAATCTTATCATGGTTAGAAAACTTCTATTATGAGTCCCCTAATGGACTGTGTCTATCATCCAAAGACTAACCTACCTAGTCCTAGGAAGACTCAACAGCATCATGTCAGTCATCAAATGACCACCGTAATTGATGAAGACAAGCTACAAATAGGCTGAGATATACATAAGTATAAACCAATGGCAAATAATCTGATTCAGCAGTTAACACTTTGCCAATGAACTTCACTTCTAAGATGGTCCCCTTATCATACTTGTTACCAACAGAGACATGAAAGCATTTGAAACCATGGCATATGAGGACCAATCAAAGATGGCAACATATTTAGTCTGTAGAAGAGAAGTCTTTGTTGTTAGAGTGTAGGTACAGGTGGTGGTAGTGCATAGAGAGAAATCTTTGCTTTCAAATATGTTTAGGCTTCTCATATGGAAATGGGAAGTAATTGTTCTATGCAACATAGAAGAGGGAAGTATAATCAATTAAAGGGAGTTTGAATGAAGGAGACTTTAGCTCAATATAATGAGGACTTTCTTAAGTCCTAAGTCCTAAGAATTAAGTAAGAATAAGAATAAGTTTCCTAAGTCCTAAGAACTGAAACACTAAAACATTGCAATGATTTGCTTTTCAAGGTTATCATTTTGAGGTTTCCAATAATTGGTTATTAGATGATCTCTTGGAACTGTTATAGTATAACCATAATATGAAATCATGGATCTTTTGATGTTTAAAAAGTAATTACAGGGCAACTAGGTGGCGCAGTGGATAGAGCACCAGCCCTGAAGTCAGGAGGACCTGAGTTCAAATCTTGCCTCAGACCAAACACTTGACACTTACTAGCTGTGTGACCCTAAGCAAGTCACTTAACCCCAATTGCCTAAAAACAAACAAGCAAAAAAAATAATTACACTAAGGTACAGCAACCCTCTCACAAAGGGCAATTATGAAGTCTTCCAAGTAGGCAAATGAACACAGTCTAATAGAATGCAATATACTTATTTTGTGCCTACAATATATAAGATGATATTGAGGAAATATCCATAAAAAGACAAAATGACTTCTACCCTCAAAGAACCTACATTTTTCAGGGAGCAGGAGAATAAAAAATGCAAAGTATCTGCATGAATATTTGATAAAGGAGTGACCATTCAAATTTGGGGATATGGAGTGGCAGGTCAGGAAAGACTTCCTTTAGGAGGTCTACATAGCAAGTGATTTGAGCTGTGACTGACAGTAGGGTTTACAAGCGATGGAGACGAGTAGTGAGTGAATTAGAGACATGGGGATACTTGTATAAGATTAGAAGAAAAGAGATGGAAAGCCCAATTCCAGGAATAGCAAATTGGCCAGTTTGGCTGGAACACAGAATGCATGAAGGGAGCTAGTATGCCTGGCAAATAATAGGAATTTAACAAATACTTATTTGAATTGAATTGATGAGTCATAGTTTGTAAGAGCCAAATTGTGAAAGGATTTAAATGCCATATTGAGGGGTTGATATTTTATCCTAAGGATAATTAGGAAACTGAATGTTCTTTATAGGGGATGCGATATTGTCAAAATTGCACTTGAAAGACATTCTTTTGTCAGCTTTGTAAAGAAAGTAGTGATGAAAGCCAGCAGTCTAATTGACAAACTATTACAATAAACTAGGTAAGATGTAATGAGGGCCTAAACAAGAGTAGTGGTTATTTGCATGGAGATAGAGACAATTTGAGATATACTGAGGAGGTAGAATTCACAAGACTTGGCAAATGAGTGGATATAAACAGATGGGAAGAAAAAAGGTCAAAAGTGACATAGAAGCCATGAACTTGGATGACCATAAGTATGACTGGGCACTCAACAGAAGTAGAGAAGTTGAGAAGAACTGTTTTTGTTTTGTTTTGATGGAAGAGAGTCAGGTGGGGGGAGTATAATGAGTTCTATTTATCATATTTTGAAATTAAAATGCCTACAGGACATTTAGTCATTCATTTCCAGCAGGTTCATAGTGATGCAGGTTGAAAATTCAGAAGAAAATCTAAGTCTGGATATCTCTGAATAGAGATGATATTGAACATGTTGGAGTTGATGAAGTCATAGAGAGGGATTAGAGAATGTAACAGTAACTCTAAGGGTCAATGGCCATCTTCAATCTTTTCCTTCTCTGTTATAATCAGCCCTCCATTTTTGTCTGTTGCCCGTTTGCCACTAATCCTTGCTAGATCAGCAATTGAATCCTCATACCACCCCTCTTTTCCCCCTTTATTTTTTTTGGATAATTAATTAATTTTTGTTTAGTTCTCAACGTTCACTTCCATAAGATTTTGAGTTTTAAATACTCTCCTCCTCCCACTTCTTCCCCTCTTCCCCAAGACAGCATAGACTCCAATATAGGCTCTACATATACATTCATGTTAAGCATATTTTCCCATTAGTCATGATGTAAAGAACAATTATAGCTAATGGGAGGAACCACAAGAATGAAGCAATAAAACAAAACAACAAAGGAAAAGGAGAGCAAATAGTATGTTTCAATCTGCATTCAGACTCCACAGTTCTTTCTCTGGGTGTGGATAGTAATTTCCATTGTGAGTCTTTTGGAGTTGTCTTAGATCCTTGCATTGTTGTGAAGAGCCAAGTCTATCAAAGTCAGTCATTCGATAATGTGGCTGTTACGATGTACAATGTTCTTCTGGTTCTGCTCATTTCTCTTGGCATCAATTCATGTAAGTCTTCCCAATTTTTTTTGAAGTCTGCCTATTCATCATTTCTTTTAGCAAAATAATACTCCATTACATTCATAAGCCCCAACTTATTCAGCCATTCCCCAATTGATGGGCATCCCTTCAATTTCCAATTCTTTGCCACCACAAGAAGAGCTACTATAAATATTTTTGTACATGTGGGTTCTTTTCCCATTTTTATGATCTTTTTGGGATACAGACCTAGAAGAGGTATTGCTGGGTCAAAGGTATGCACAGTTGTATAGCCCTTTGGGTATAGTTCCAAATTGGTCTCCAGAATAGTTGGATAAGTTCACAACTCCACCAACAATGCATTAGTGTTTCAATTTTCCCACATCTTCTCCAACATTTATCATTGTCCTGTTTGTCATGTTAGCCAATCTGGTAGGTGTGATGTGGAGTAAATCTAATAGGTATGATGTGGTACCTCAGAGTTGTTTTGATTTGCATTTCTCTAATCAATAGTGATTTAGAACATTTTTTCATATGTCTATAGATAGATTTAGTTTCTTTCTCTGAGAACTGCCTGTTCATATCCTTTGACCATTTATCAATTAGGGAATGACTTGTATTCTTATAAATTTGACTCAGTTCTCTATATATTTTAGAAATCAGGCCTTTATCAGAGACACTGTTTGTAAAAATTATTTCCCAACTTTCTGCTTCTCTCCTAATCTTGGATGCATTGGCTTTATTTGTGCAAAAACTTTTCAATTTAATGTAATCAACATCATCCATTTTGCATTTCATAATGTTCTCTCTTATTTGGTCATAAATTCTTCCCTGCTTTATCCCTTTTAGAGGGATTTAAAACTAATTCTGCATCAGAAAAACTCCACTCTCCAGTCCTGGTCCCAAAATAGCTACTACCCTACAGTCCTTATCTCAGGATAATAGCCTCCTCCATTCTAAAGCTTGGGAAGAAATTCAGTTTTGAGGATATTTTTTAATTGAACAATTTTTTTTATTAATTTTTAGTTTTCAACATTCATTTCCATAAAATCTTGAGTTTCAAAATTTTCCCCCTCCCTCTTCTTTCCTCTCCCCAAGACAGCATGCAATCTGATATAGGCTCTACTTATACTTTCATATTAAGCATATTTTCACATTAGGCATGATGTAAAGAAGAATTAAAACCAATGGGAGTAACCATGAGAAAGAAGAATCAAAACAAAACAACAAAAGAAAAGGGGAGCAAATGGTATGTTTTCACCTGTATTCAGATTCTGCAGTTCTTTCTCTGGATGTGGATAAGCTTTGAAAATTTTTAGCAAATTAGATTCCATTCATGTGTGTGCTGGAATATGTTTTATATCCAACTCTCCCCTCAAATAAATGTACTCAAAATACACTTATACACTTTTAAGTTTAATCTAAATTATGGCCATTTTTCCGTAATTTTCTTAAGTCTAGACAGTCAACAAAATAATAAATCAAGTCCTGATTTATAGTATTTGTTGATTTCTGAGGTGTAAATGCTCACTGAAAAATTAACAATCAGCTCTTTCAAGACAGTTTGAGCTGGTTCCAGCTCTGTGCCCCTCTGTAAGGCATCCTGTTTGTCTAAGCCTTGCTAGAATGAATACTATAAGAGCAAAGAGAAGAGGTTCCAGGAGAGATTGAGGGACACTACATTTAGTGGGTGGCACATAGGTGGGAATCCATCAAAGAATAGTGAGAATATTAAGAGACAATTAAGGCAAAAAAGCACAAGAAAGCAGAGTCACAAAACCCCCAAAATAAAGAAGATTCAGGAAAATGGGGTAGTCAGTATTGTCAAATGATCCATAGAGATCAAGAAATATGAGAACTAAGTAAAAACCTTTGGATTTAGTTTCAGTTTAGGCATAAAATTAGAAGCCAGATTTCAAGGGATTGAGAAGTAACAAAGTGGAAGATATGAATGTATGACCTCTTCCTTTGTCCCCTCACCTCCACTGTTGCTATGGAAGGGATTAGAGATATGTATAGAAAGATAGCATTAGGTAAGATAAAACAAAGTTTTGGTTTAGCTTGGTTTTGTTATTAGGTGGGAAGATCCTATGCATATTTGTTATCAAGAGGGAAAGGTCGGATTGAAGATTAGAGAAAAAAAGGACAATGGATAGTCAAATATCTAATAGGAGACTCAAGAGGAAGGGATTATTGGTATAGAATTTGGTCTTTTTAAATAGAAAGGTCAACTCTTGTTCAGATATTGGAGAAAAGGGGAAGATAATTTGACTGATGAGGAGTTGTTTTAAGTTGAAGAATATGGAAGAAGATAGAGTTTACACTGGGTGGTTTCTATTTTCTTGGGAAAACAGGTGATAAAGGCCTTTGCTGAGAGAGAGAAATTAAAGGGTGCCATAGAAAGTTTGAGTAGAAGAGAGAAGGTTTGAAACAATCATCATTGTGAATATAATAGTCAGCTGAGAAATTTTAAAAAAACTTATTTTTGAAGCAGTGGAGATCCAGTTTAGATTTAGCCCCACAATAGATCTGGTGGGGATAGTCATTTTATTTACTCCAGTGGATTTTCTAGTATATTTGTAGGTGTGGAAAATGTTGGCAATAATCAACATTTGAAATAATCCAGAATTGGGGTTTATTATTAAGACATGAGTAGGGATAAGGCAGAAGATTAAATTATTTAAGAGTAAAGAACAATATTGGGTTGGTAAATTACAGGGTCAAGATGATGAAAGGACAAAAATTAGGCTGGGGAAAAGGAAATGGATTTGGAGAGGAGGGAAAGGAAAAATACCCTAGGTAATGCTGAGAATAAAAGAAATGGTTAAAGGCAATGGGTCACAGGGGAAGATGGAAGGCAAGAACTCTCTGATCAGAGAAAAGACTAATGAGTTCTGGACCATAAGTGATGGGATCATCACAGTTATGACCAACCCTGTGTACAGTTGAAGAGAACGTACAGTTCATGGAATCTGAAAAGGTTGATGAACTGGGAGGTCAGGGTGCTTGAAGGAGACTTGGATATTTCTAGTTAGATTATAATGTTCAAGAGAAGTTAAAAAGTTCACCCTTAATCACATAACATCTATTCAATAAAGTTGGGATTCTGGGCCTACACTTTTGACTCTGTTAAAAACTTATTCTATACTGTATCTCCATCCTCTTACTAATACAACGGTCTCATTTCTCATCAAGTCTAAAGAATCATTATCTCAAATATTGGCCTCTGAATCATAAAATAGGCAATCAGCTTAAAGACTATTCAAATTCCTGAATGAAAACATACCTATTAAATAAATTACAAAAAAAAAAGTATGAAGATTTCTAAGATAAAGCAGTTTGGAAAGAGATAACATCTCAGACCCAATCCAACATTCTGGTTAACTTGAATTGAGCATATTAGCAAAAAATTACTATAACCATAATTACATTTCAGATGCTTCAATAAGAAGTGATTTTTATTGAAGGCTGTTTCAGGTTCTGAAAGCAGATGATTAAAGATAATGAACATATTGATTAAGATGGGGAAAGTGAGAGGATAGAGGAGCTGCAAGTTTTAAGTTCAAATTCATGAGAACACAATTATTCCATTTCTTAGTACTTCACTCTTTCACAATAAATTCAACAATTAAAAATACACAATAACTAAAAAAGTGGAATGGCAGTAGAACAAGAAGTACCAAGATGGCAAAGATTTATATAGAATTCTTGGAACCTGGAGTTCTTAAGCCATATATACATATATATATATATACATCTTGCTTTCTCTCTCAAGGCTAGATTTGTAAAAAAATGAATATATAAAACTCATCATATACACTAAGAATGCTATGCAACCAAGGATCAAGAAGCCATGGCAAAGGGAGAAGAATATGGCATTTTCCATTATTTAGAGTTTCACTATATTCTAAACTGCCAAGACAATGTATGGACTATTTTGTCCAATTCTTGTCTGCCATTTTAAGAATATTGATGGTGTGTAGTATTTTAGAGGATAACTGCCAGTATGGCTAAGGGGCAAGAGACCATTCAAAATTTCAACTGGAAATCAATTGAGAGATTTGGGAATGATTTGCCTTAGAAAAAGAAAACTTCAGGAAGATGTGTTCATGTGTTCAAATATTTGAAAGACTTTCATAGAGAAGAAGAATTTAGGGAGCATACACCCTTTGCTGTTAAGGCAATGGGGATCTTAAGAGCTCTGTGTGGTACCCACCATTTCAGCATTAATGGAGGGAAAGAACAATGGTTCTGGAAGCAGAGAATCAGGGTTCAAATCCTGCCTCTGATGCCATCTATCTATGTGACCTTGAGCAAATCATTTAACATCCCTGGGCAAGAATTTCCCCATTTGTTAAGTGAGGGCAAATGACTAGATTAACTCTAAAGTCTCTTTTAGTTCTAGAGTTATGATACAAATGAGAATTTTCTCATCAGGAAATATGACCATTAGTTGAGTTTTATGCGTTTGCCTTCTTTGATGATCAATTTTCTTGTGCTTGAAATGAAGCAATTGAACAATATAATTTTCAAGATATCTTCCTGCTTCATTTTTTAATTATTATTTTACCATTGCAGGCATGAGGGACAACCTTTGCAAAAGTATGGAATGTTGTTTCTAAACAACAAATAAAACAATTATTTCTGGAATGTATAGTGTTTGAATGGCAGCTAGATGACACAGCAGTAGAGGGTGAGGCCTGGGGTCAAGAAGACCTGAGTTCAAATCCAGCCTCAGACACTTACTAGTTATGTGACCCTGGGCAAGTCACTTAATCCTGTTTGCCTTGATTTCTTCATCTGCAAAATGAGCTGGAGAAGAAAATAGCAAATTACAACAGTGTTTTTGCCAAGAAAATCCCAAATGAGGTCATGAAGAGCAAGGCACGGCTGAAACTATTGAACAACAATAAAACAGTGTTTAAATGATGTATTGTTAACTTGAAAAGATAGTTTCTGCACATACAAAATAGGGTTAAAAATAATAAACAGAGGAATTACATTTCATCCTAAGGCAACAGCTTAGAGGGGAATAACATAGTTAGATCTGTGCTTAAGGAATGCCAGCATTATGGTGGATCAATTGCAAAAGAGAGAAGCTGGAGGCAGGGATGTCAATTGGTGGGCTATTGTCATCATTCTGGTGAGAGGTAAAGAGGTTCCAAATTAGGGCGGCTGTGGTTTGAGTGTAGAGAAATAGACAGATATGAAAGGTATAGCAGGAGAAAAGACAAGAACCAGAAATTATTGGATTAGGATTCCTAGGGAAAGAAAATAATCTAAGATGACACCTAAGCTTTAAAAGTACATGGCTAGCAAAATAAACACAGACAAAAATACAGAAATTAGTGGAGGGGGAGATTTAGGAGAAAATTTAAGCTCAATTTCAAAAAATGTTGAGTTTAAGAACTCGGTGATAAAGACTCCAATTACTGGAGGTAAATACTATCTGGCAAAAAAAAAATACTGTTGGGAAAAGCAGTCTGATGGAAATCAGGATTAAATCAAGATCTCTCACTTTTATGTAAAAGAAAGTAAACTACTAATATATATATAACAGACATAAAAGTTGAAACCATATGCAAATTAAAGAGACAAGGAAGAAATTACCTTTATAATATATATAGATATAGATATAGATATGTAAATATGGGATGAGTTCATAGCTAAAGGAAAAGACTCATAGAAGAAAAATGGTCAATTTTGATTAAACATTTTTTAAAAAGATTTTTCACAAAGAAAAATCATGGAGTTAAAATTAGAAGAAAAAGAGGTAACTGAGAAAAATATTTTATCAAATTTCTATGATAAAAGACTTATAGCCAAGCTATATAAAGAAGTTATTCAAATTTATAATAAGTGCCATTCCCCATTTGATTAATGGTCAAAGGATATGAAAAGCTGGTTGTCAAAGGAATGAATCCAAATGATCAACAACCATATGGGGGAAAATGCTCCAAACAACTAATAATTAGAGAAATACAAATTAAACTAACTCTGAAGTCTCACCTCACAAATGTCAGACTGGCAAAGATAACCAAAAAAAAGAAAAATAAAGGACAGAAAAAAGATGGGAGATTGGAGCCAGCAACCCAACTGAACCCTTTCAACATTCCTCTCTAAACAATTTAAAATCACGCCTCAAATCAAATCTTGAGGCTTCATAGCCAACAAAAGGTCAGGGTGAGACATTTTTCTAAACTAAGAAAATTTAAGAGGTTGGCAGCAGAAGTCTGTGACACTGGGATAGAGGTCTGTCTGGAGCACACACATAAGGAGACAGCAGCAGCAGCTGGAGCAGCTTCAGGAGCTCTCAGCCCAAAGATGGTAAGGGGGTCAAATGGCTGGTCAGAAAGAAATTATAGGGGACTCATTGCTGGCACTAGGTATAGTCTTGGTGTTAATTGGTAACTCTATTGCCTATATGCAGTTCTGAGTCTCAATTTCAGGGTAGGGAAGAGCAGTGATGATTGAGATCACAGCTTCAGAGTCAAGTGCTAGTGCTTGAGAATGTGGGGGATCAGGAATGCTTCCTGGGTAAGGATCAGGAAAGCAGTAACCATACATCTCTCTGGATCATATCACCTTGGAAACCATGCCCAAAACTTGTAGACCCCCAGAACTAGTGCTGAAAAAAGCAGCATGTCAAAGTTTGAAGCTTAGGGAAGTACCTCTCCATACCCAGGGGAACAGAGCCTATTATCATAAAGTTCAAGATGAAGAAATAGTCTGAAAAAATGAGCAAATTACAAAAAAAAAAAACAAAAAAAAACAACTTGATCATAAAAAACTACAGTGGTGGGAAAGCAGTATAGATCAACATCTTACATCATATGCCAAGATATCATATCAAAATGGGTATGTGATTTAGATATAAAGTATGATACCATAAGCAAAATAGTAGTGCATGGAATAATTTATCTGTCAGATGTATGGACAAGGGGAAGAATTTAGGACCAAACAAGATACAGAAGGCATTATGGAATGTACAATAGATAACTTTGATTATATGCAATTAAAAAGTTTTTGCACAAACAAAACCAATGCAATGAAAATTATAAGGAAAGCAGAAAACTGGTAAAAGTTTTACAGCAAGTGTCTCTGATAAAGGCCTCATTTCTCAAATATATTTAGAACTGAGTCAAATTTATAAGAGTATAAGTCATTCCCTAATTGCAAAATGGTCAAAGGTTATGGACTGTCAGTTTTCAGAAGAAGAAATCAAAGCTGTCAATGGTCATATGAGGAAATGCTCTAAATCACTATCAATAAAAGAAATATAAATTGAGAGCTCAAACTTATCAGAAATGACAAATGCTGAAAGGGACGAGGGAAAAAAGGTACATTTATGAACTGTTAGTGTAGTACACTGGTCCAACAATTCTGGAAAACAATTTGAAAGTAGGACCAAAGGGATATGAAACTACACATACTCTTTGATCCAGAAATGTCACTACTAGGTCTGTATCCCAAAGAAATCAAAGTAAGAGTAAAAGGCCTATAGCTATTTTTATGGTGACAGAGAACTAGAAATCATGGGGATGGTCATCAAATGGAGAGTGGCTGAACAAATCATGGAACATGATAGTGATGTGTTGTAAGAAATGACAAGGGGGCTCATTTCAAAAACAAAACAAAAACAAAAAAAATGGCAAGACTTATATGAACTGATTCAAAGTGAAGTGAGAAGAACCAGCACAACACTATGCACAGTAACAGCAATGCAATGATGATCGACTGTAAAAGACTTGGTTAATCCGATCAATATAATGATATAAGACAATTCCGAAGGACTCATGATGAAAAATTGCTTTCTCCCCCTAGACTGAGAACTGATGAGCTCTGAGTGCAAATTGAAGTGTAATTCTATCTCTCTTTCTCTCTCTCTCTCTCTCTTTCTTTCTCTCTCTCTCTGTCTCTCTCTGTCTTTCTTGGGTTTTTTTTGCTATGTGAATAATACGGAAGCATGTTTTACATGATTTCACATGTATAATTGATATCATATTACTTGCCTGTAAGCAAGGAAGAATCCTGCCGCTTACCCAAGCATGTGAAGACTTCTCCCATCAGAATGGGGAGATTAAAATGATTTCTTCCAATGGCCATGAAGGTGACTGAAGCAAGCAAGCACTCTTAGAGCTTGGTTAGATAACAAAGATGCCAAGATCATCCTTTGCATCCTGAGACCTCACCAGTCATCTTGACTTTTGTCTTTCCACTGGTCTTAAATGACTCTGGATGAGAAAGTGAGGTCAAAGACTTCACATAACTCTGCCTTGCACATACCAAAAGATATCACCCATACCTAGCTTGTATTGGTACAATCAGCCACAGTCAGATACACTGTACCTTGACCTCAACATAGAGATTTCATTTTGTTCCTCTTCAAAAATTAAAGACAACCAACCAACCACAAAGAAGTAAAATAAAGAGGAAAAGGGCTCAGTGTACAAAAATATTTATTGTAATTTTTTTTTGTGGCAGTAAAACAAAGAAAACAAAAACACCTTAGAAATTAAGGGGATGCTTACTCTTTGGGGAATGGATAAACAAATTATGGCATATGAATGTAATGAAATATTATTGTACCATAAGAAGTAAAATTGAAAATTTCAGAGGAAATTGATAAGGCCTTTATGTACTGATGCAGAATGAAGTGAGCAGAGTTAGAGGGATAATGTGCATGATAGTAATAACAATTATAAAGCAAAAAATAATTTAGAAAAACTCTAATCTCTCTGTACTGATCAGTACTCTGATCAGTAGTTGAACAAAGGCCAAATATGAAACCTGTCACTCACCTCCTGCCAGAGAGGTGATGGACTTAAAATATACATTGGGATATTCCTTTTTGGCCATTGCCAATGTGAGAATTTGCTTTGTCTGGTTATGTATATTTGTCATGAAGGTTTTCTTGTTGTTCTTGTTTTTAACTTAATAAGATAGAGTAAGAGAAAATAAATTCTTATTGATTAGAAAAAAGAAGGTATTCAAATGATTGATTGGCCTAAGGTTTGGTACTATTTTAATCTAACAATAATGATGAAATATGTGGATAGTTAATAGTAGTTAATTATGATGTGGTATTAAAGCTCAGTATAGAGGTGATAATTGAACCTAAAGAAGATGATGAGATCATAATGACTGAGATAAAAGAAAAGGGTCCAAGGCAGGGAGCTGGGGCATACCAACACCTAGGAGATGGTATAAGGATGATGAGTCTGCAAAGCAGATGACAGAGAATGATTAGTCAGAGAGGTGGGAAGAACTCTGTGACAAAGCAGCATCACAGAAATCCATAGAGGAAAGAGTGTCCACTAGGCTTAGGTGGTTGAGCCTGCAAGCATTTTAATATATGCTTATTTATGTGTCAAGCAGTATGCTAATACCTGTGGATACAAATACAAGTAGAAATAAAGATAGGCTCAGTCCTCAATGAGTTTATTTTCTAAACAGAATACTTTACTTTCTAAGCGAAAAGCAACTCGTAAAAGGGAGTTGAAAAGTGAGGAAGGGGGAGATAGGCAAATACCTGATTGAGACCATGGTGACAAAATTTGGTGAATATATGGACACTTACTTAAAATGAAGGTTCTAGGAAGAAGTTACCCATGGGAGAAAGGGGCCACTGGGGAAGAGGGATAAGGCAACAAAAACATGATGGCAAAGTTTGGAGAGTAATGCATGGCTAGTCTGGGCCCTTCCTCATAATGGAGGTTCTGAGAGGAACTTACCAGTGGGAGAAGTAGTAACAGCATCAAATGCTGTAAAGGGGCAAGGAGAAATAGAACTGAAGAAGAACAACTGAATATATTAATAAAATGATAACTGGTGACTTTGGAAAGAATTGTTTTAGTCCAGTGGTAGGAGTGGATGTCAACTTGAGAGGGATTAAGAAATGAGCAAGTAATGAGAACGAAGAAGCAATGAATAGGGAACAGATTTGTGAAGACTGTGAATGTTAAATGAAAGACAGGAAAATAGCTTGAGGGGGATGGTAGGAACAAGTCAAGGTTTTTTGAATATGGGGCAGATCTGGATATATTTGTTGTCAGGTAGGAAGGGATCAATGCATAAGGAAGGTTAAACATTAAGGATAATGCTAAGTATTATCATAGAGGCAAAGAGATGATGGAAGTGAATGGAACCAAGACCACAAGAAAACATATTGTTCTTGGAAAAAAGAAGGACCACATCACCTTCTGAGGCTTGAGAAGGAGGAGTGAATGGAGAATGTTACTTAGGGAACTTTATGGGTAGAATTGGGAAGAGGAAGCTTGTGATGAATAGTTTCAATTTTTTCAGTCAAATGTAAGGTTAAAGCCAGTTCTGGAAGAGGAAGATGGTCTAGTTAGTCGGATGAGATGGGAGAAAGTTTTTAACAAATTGTATGGAGAACAAGATATAGAGTCAAACAATAAAGAATAAATTAATTAATATGAAGAATATCTAGTTTAGATTATGGAAAGTAAATTCATTGTGTACTCAACACAGTTGTACGACTTTTTTTTTCCAGCAGTATTCTATCCAGTATCAATAGAGACAGAATGAAGAAGGTAGGCATAAGGATTGGAGGAGGTGAGTTGTGATCAGAATATATATAAAGAGATTAAAGGGGAAAAGACAATGTAGAGCTGAATTGATTAACTATAGCATTAATGTTTTGACGAGAGGAAAGTGAATCCCAAGCAGATATAATTTCTTGGAAAAGCAGGGATGGATGGGGGTACTGGAGGTTAGGTGGAAAATAGGCTTTTGAGGACTTAAGCTTAGGAAGAGATGGAAAGGTAAAGGGTCAAACTCACATAGTGGGATTTCATAATTAAAGATTAGCAAAGTGGAACACTTTTGTGAGTTTATAGTAAACCAAGAATATAAACACCCCAGTATGTATCTGAGGTGGAATGAAAGTAAAGATCATGGGCATTGGAGATGATGAGCTGAGAAGCAGGGGAATTTAAGGTGAAATTCCAAATATAAGGGCAGGGACTGAAGAGGAGGCAAATATTGTGAGGTAGATACTGAAAACTTTGAGATTTTTAAATTTCAAAAAACCTTGAAGTTTTAGGGTTGGCATCCGGATGGAAAGAGTACTCTTTTTATAAAATATTATTGTATAGTTGATTTATCATCAAAAAAGTTAGCTCTTTCCCCAGACCATTGCCAGTATTGATTAAATTTTCTCTGCCTTGGTAGGAAAGAGGCATGAGGGAAAGCTAAGGAATGTGGAGAGGACCCTAGTATGTGTATGGCACTAGGATAGGCCCTAAGGATATAAAGACAAAAACCAAAATTACTTCTGCCCTCAAGTAGTTTATACTCTACTAGAAGAAAACAATGTATATAGAGACAAGTCAATACGTGATATATAAAAAATAAATATAAAATCATCTACAAGCAGAAAGAATTGAGAATTAGTGAGATTTAAAAAAAAATAAGGCCTCCAGTAGGAAGTATCACTTGAAATGAGACATGAAGGGAGACGTAAGGGGATATAAGAGAGGACAAAATATGGCATTCAAGGCTTAGCAGTCTTGGCAAAGCCAGGGTGGCAAGAGGATACCCTGGAGAGGAGATAGCAAGGAGGCCAGATTGACTCCTAAATCTTTACCTCTTAAAATCCCACTCATTCTTCATATCCCAGCTATAATACTACCCTCTCCAGGGATACTTCCTTAATCTTATTGGCTTTTTTTCCTTTTCATATGATACCATGGCTTCATCTCTTTCTACATATCTCATATACTTTGCAGACTCCTATATTGTATTATTTCAATCATTACATGTGGCTTATTCCCCTGCTAGACTGTGAGTTCTGTGAGCACATGAGCCATGCCTTATTTATCTTTCCATATTTCCTAGAAATAGCATAAAGGAGATATTTCAAAATGTTTTTGAATAAGTGATGGAAATAGGTCTGAAGAAGTGATAACAGCTAATTAAATAGAGAAGGAAAGTGAAAAGGTAATGGAGGACTTTTTGTGTTCAGAATTTGACAGGGATGTACCTTGATAATCTATCACCCTTGAGATAACAGGGCCAGCATAGTACAGTGCAGATCATCAGATTTAGAGCAAAAAACAAACAAACAAACAAAACCCTGATATTCAAGACTCTTAGACTCGCTGGTGTTGTCTGTCACCATAAGCAAATGATTTCATGTTCCAGCTCCTCCATTTCTCCAACAGTGAAATGAGGAAAACAATACATGTATGATGAGGCAGTGTGGGATAGTGCATAGAGAGTGGGCCTTGGTACTGTGAAGCCTTGGGTTCAAGTCTCATTTCTGAAACATAATGGCTGTAGAACCCTAGACAATTCAATAATCCTCTCAGTAACCTAGACAAACCTTGAAGACTATAAGTTACCAAACCCTTTGGGATTTCCTTTAGTTGAGTGAGGTTCTTACACAGATTAAATCATGAGTCTGGATCCAAGACAAACAAATAAAAATAATTAAACAATAAAAAGCTATAAAAGGTGAGGTCCTGTTACTGTCATCAATTAAGCAGTATGACATAATAGAAATAATGCCTAACTTGGATCATGGGATCCTCCAAGATGTGAACAAATCACTTAAAAACACTCTGCCTCAGGATTCTCATCTTTAAAGTGAGGATAAAATCCTTACCTATTCCACTGGGGAGTTGTTGCGAGGATCAATGAGATCTTACATTTATAACACTTTGTAAACCTTAATGGTCACATAAATGTCAGCTATTAGTAATAAATAATACTAGTTTTTAATCACAATGGACATAATCCAGGCAATTCATGTGCCACCTACCAAGGAGCTTATGACCTTCCAGTAGGCAGCACTAGATAAGTGAAAATATTAATGTTGACATCAATTTCTCAGTCATCACCTAGGGTGAAATAAAATGAAAGAAAGTAAACAAGACTTTAATAACATTCTGGAAAAAATGTCACACTATAAAAGGGGATTTAAAGAGGAATGAAAGGCATATATGTCTCAGGCTGCAGAATAATGTCTACACAAAAGCTAAGAACACAAACCAAAAATGGCACTGAGTCTGCTTTGACTTATCCTGGGATATTAAGACTCTAAAGAGCCTTAATGATTTAATTCAACCCTCTCTGAGAAGGAGAAACTCCAATGCAGAGAAATGAAAAAGACACAATTAGAAAGGGCCAGACAAGTCAAGATCAACCCAATAACACTAAAAGAATCCTGTCTACAGTATCCCTCCTCCAAATTTCTTTTGAAGAATTACAGTGACATTTAGCTGTCTCCTCCTGAGACTGTTCAGAAAGTTCAGATGGTCTGGAAATGTTTTCTCATAGTAAGCCTATACTTATACTTTGCCTTCCTAGATAGAACCAAAATTATATATGTATATTATATTTATTATATTATATTATTTTATATATATATATATATACATGTATAAATACATGTGGAGAGAGAGACACAGAGAGAGAGAGAGACTATAGACACTACTCACACACTTAATTTGCACTGTGTGGATGATTAGTCCAAAATCCTTTGAAAGTTATAAACAACTTTCAGAAAGCTTTGCAATGGTCTATTTCTTGACACAATTAGCACAATGTTATATACAAACAAAGATGACTATCGAGAGGAATTCAACTTTCTCAAGAAATCATTCTTCATTTTGGATTCTGCTCTATATTTCATCCATGATAATGGCAAGAGTGTCTCCCTTTTTCATTCCACATCTGATATTTATGATCAGAGGCTTATTAGAAAAGTTGTCTCTGTTGTTATATTGCAAAAGATATCTTGGATAACTCGGAAGCTACTTGTTGGAACAGAGTCTTCCATTTACTTGTGGGGAGGTAGAAATGTCGCTAAAAACAAAAAAAAATATTTAAATATAAATAAAGGAAATACATGATGATGTGATACAATGGTAAGGACATTTAGTAATTAACGCACAAGGAGGGAGATGAAAAATACATGGAAATAAATACCTTTCTGAATTAATTAACGCTGGAGAAATAAAAGAACTGAGAAAATACTCATAACTACTGACTGACATGCTTATTTTCTCATCTATGTAAATTTTTATGAGAATCATTTATATGTGCACTGAGGGCAGCCTATTGATGTCTTAGGTTATTAGGGAGTGTGGAGGCTTCCAAATGGGATATTCCACATAGTATCACAATATTACCAACAAACAACTGACTAAAAGATGGAGTATGTGATTCCACTGGAATTTTTTTTTGTTGATTTTTTCAAAAAAATGTCTGATTTGATAAATAAAACTTGGTTATAAGTTCTTTCAAAACAGGTAGTACATCATTATAAATTCTTAGAATTGGAATGGATTATATACTACAGTTATTCCTTTCACATCGCGACTTTCCCCATTGTGGTTTTGATATGTCACAGGTCTACAGAAGAAATTAAATGGGAATTTTTTTGGGAGCTTTACAGAAGCCACAGATGACACACAAAACCCAGCAGACAACACAGAAAAAGTTTAGAAACTTAAAAATGCATAAAATATATGTATAGTATTATATAACATCAACATATTTTATATTTTAATAATTCAGACTTCTTATCTGGCATGAAGGGAGAGCCAAACATTTTTACATGTATTTCTAGATCACAGGGGCACTGCATCCCTTACCCCTGCAATGTAGAAGAGATAAATGTAGTTTTCTTTCAATCTACTGCTAGAAAAATTAAAAATGAATCTAGGTTACCACATTCCCAACAAGACTTAATTTCTAGTTGAATAGCCCCCACCTAATGAGGAAATTCCTTCCACTTGAAGTTAATTCAGCTTTTGCTTGAACATTTTTAGTGGTAGTGAAGTCATTCCTTTGGGACATAGTACATTCTTCCATGGTTGACAGATACAATGGTTAGAACAGGGGATCTCAAACTTTCTTTTGCACATGGCAAAAATTTTTCACTTTTCATTTTTCATTTTGTTTTAACCCCCCATGAACAATTGTGACACACTGAATGTTTAATATGGTGACAGTAAGGAAACCAGCACATGCAACAAGAACAGTCATTTTTGAAGAATTCTTTGTGAACTCCAGGTTTTCCATGTTTGAGGTTAGTGCATATACGTAATAGGCAATTGCTATATTTATTATGGTACATATGCTGGGTAAATAAAATATAAAAAAAATTTCTAGATTTTCCTTTACCTGCAATCCCATAATATCCAAAATTTTACATTGCATCAGGTGAAATGTGGGACAGAGTAAGTTACTATGGCACACCCTTTGAGGTCTGCTAGGTTAGGAAACTATTATTTATTATTAGATTGCTTCAGGGATAAGAGAAAGTTTCTTGGGGAAGGGGAGCCATGAAACTGTAAATATCTTTTCATGCTACTATTGTTCATATACCTCAAGGAGGTCAAGATAGGGGGAAAGGACCAACGAATATACAATTGATAGCATCACTTTCATGCAAAAAAAACAAACTGGAAACAAAATTGTTGTGCATGAACATATGAACAAATTGTAGTATGTTAATGCAACACAATTTTATTATGCCATAAGAAATGCTGGTTTGACAGATTCAGAGAAATGGGAAAGATGTGAGTAAACTGATGTAGAGTCAAACATTCAGAACTAAGAGAGCAAGTTTTAAGATGACAATAATAAAAAAAATATGAGGGGAAATAGTGGTGAGGAACCTCAGAACTCTAATCAAATCAGTGACCAATCATGACTTCAAAAATCTAATTATGAAAGATGCCTTCCATCTGTTGATAGAGAGATGAGGAACTGGAGATATGAAAGATGTATTCTCAGACACAAGCAGTGTGTTGATTGAAAATCTGTTACAAGGGAGGACTTCCCCTTGGGGATGGATATGAATTGGTGAGTAGTGATAAGCAAAGGAGAAAAAAGAGCATAGATAAAGTACTTGAAAAGGGCACAGAGGGAAACAAGAGAACACAAATAGAAGAAGATGAATAGAACATTTTTACTAGCTTATTAAAATTTTTTGTTAAAAAATCAAATCGGTAATATTTTAAAATTCTACATAACAGGTCATATATTCTTATTCAATTTTAGGTGACACAGTAGATCAAGTGCTGGACCTGGAGTCAAGAAGTTCTTAGTTGAAATCCTGATTCAGATACTTACTAGCTGTGTAACTGGGCAAGTGACTTAGATTTTCTCTGATTCAGTTTTCTCATCTGTAAAATGGGTATAATAGCACCTGTCTCCCAGGGTTGTTGTAAGGTTGAAATGAGATACTTGGAAAATCCTTTGCAAGATTTAAAGAGCTATCAGAATAATAGCTACCATATACAGTCCTTTGGGTTTACAAAGTGCTTTACAAATAGCATCTCATTTCATCCTCATGACAAAAGTTGGGAGGTATCATTATCATGACCATTTTTTCAGGTAAGGAAACTGAGGTACAGACAGAGGTTAAGTAACTTGACCAGGGTCACAGAGCTAGTGAATATCTGAGGCAGGATCTGAACTCAGGTTTTCTTGACTCCAGGTCTAGGACTCTACTAACTGTGCCACCTGGTTGCCTATGTAAATACCAGCAGCTGTATTTTCTTTTTTTATATTTTTTTTTGTATTTTGGAATGATTGTTTTCATTGTTGATGATTATTGATAAGTTTACAATAAAAAGAAAAAAAATGGGAGTTTACTGGAAGTGGTAGTGTTTGAGTTAAGCCTTGAAGGATGGGAAGAATTTCACCAAGTAGAGATGTAGGGAGGACATTGCAGAGACAAGTCACTGGATGACAGGAAAGGGCTGGTGAAGAACATTACAGGGGAGAAAAGGAACAAAAGAGTTTGTCTGGGTACACTAAATATAGTCTACCAATTTTGTAATGAGGTAGAGAACTTTTTCCTGTGGAAACTACTAAGCTATGGAGGCAAGAAGGCCACTGATGGTATTTCCAAAAATTAGAAATCTGATCACATTTTTACCTTGGGAGCCGTTACTGCTCTTGCTTCCTTCTCGCCTTTTTCAGTAATGGTGCATATGTCACTGATGTAATGGGATTAGGTACCATGGTGATAAGCGCTGTATAAATACCCAAGTACAGACTTATTAAGCACGCTGTTTACTAGACAGAGCTCCTCCGGGAAGTAGCAAAACCTTATGAAGCATGCATTCTACTCAAGCAAAGTGACTGAAGAGCTGAGCAATTATCCAATGAATGAGTCCACTGTTTCGTTTCTTTTCTTATTCCTTTTTAAAATACCAAACAGCCTTTTGACTGACAGAACAACAGCAGTGTGCTAACCATCATAAATAAAGATGGCAATCTCTCATTTGAGCTTCATATAAAGAAACCTCAATTTTCTCATCTGCAAAATAAAAGAGATGACTAGATGATACCTGATTGTTAGTGACCTTCTGGTTCCAACATTCTATGTTTTATGGATCTTTTCTAGGAAAGAAGAAAAGGAGGAAGGAAGGAAGGAAAGGAAAGGAAGGAAGGAAAGAAGGGAAGGAAAGAAAGGAAGAAAAAGAAGGAAAAGGAGGGAGGAGGGAAGGAAAGAAAGGAGGAAGAAGAAAAAAGGAAGAAAGAAGGAAGAAAGGTAGGTGAAAATGTATTTATTAAGCACTTCCTATGTGTCAGGCGCTCTTCTAAGTGCTAGGGATGCAAATACAAGTTTAAAAAAAGCACTCCCTGCCCTCAAGGAGCTTATACTCTAATGGTAAAAGACAATAAATAAAAGGGACCTGAAAAGTGGAAATGAGGGTCATGATTATGAAATCTGGAAAGTCAAGAGCAGAACTGGGAGAGGAATGAAATTTAGCTGGCCTGGGTCCCTCCACAAAATGAGGAACAATGGGAGAAAGTGGTCCTTTTGTCACAGGGACATTCCAAAATTCTAGAGTGAGAAGACAACAGGGGGAATTAGGTCACAGGTTGAGGAGGCCCAGGTGTTGTGGGAATTATAAGCATGAAACAACAACTAAGGCATAGTTCTGAAGTCCACAAAGTCAGGAACTGAGCAAGAAGGGGTATGAGGTATGAGGAATTATAGTATCATATCTTTCTCCTCCCTGCTATTCCTACACACATATTCTGCAGTCCAGTGACATCTGCATCCTTGCTCTCCCTCACCCAAGCCACTTAATCTCCTAACTCAGGTCATTTTTGCTGGCCGTCCCCCGTGCCTGGAACTTGCTCCCTCCTAACCTCAGTCACCTGACATCATTTTCAATTTCCAGCTCAAATCCTACCTTCTTTGATCCTTTTTTTGATCTCTCTTAAGGCTAATGATTTTCCTTTGAGATCATCTCTAGTTTATCCTGTCTATATCTTGTTTGTACCTAACCATTTGCATGTTTTCTCCTCCATCAGTCAGTGAGCTCCTTGAGAGCACAGACTATTCCCCTCACTGTCCCACTTCCCCATTTCTTTGTATCCCTAGTACTCAACACAGTAACTTGCACATATAGGTGCTTAATAATTATTTCTTGACTGAGATCAATTCTAATTAGTCAAAAAAGATTTCAAAGAAGAAGTAGGAATTTTAATACCTGTGTCACCTTGGAGAAGTCATGTGAACTCCCTCTGTTCTTATTTCTTCACTTGTAAAAATAATGGAGTTCTACTAAATGAATTCTGAGGTTGAGCTAGCTACCAATGATCTCATTGGGTAGGGAATTCACAGTGTGGAACTCCTTACAGCAAGGAAGATCCCAACAAATTTAATTGAGTAGTTCTTCATTATTACTGAAGGAACATAGATGTGAAATTACTACCAGGGTCACAGAGCTAATAAATAATCAATGAACAAACTATTATGTAGAAGGCACTGTGCAAGGCTCCTTGGATACAAAACCCAACAGGAAATACATCTGACCCTCAAGAAGCATACTTCTTTCCCCAAAGAATACTTGTATTCATGTAACTATACACAAAATGAATAGTGACAGAGGACGAATTAGAATCTAGGTCTCTCCGACCTCACACCCACATTGACATCAGTATACCATGCTACCTCTGTGGGCTTTTGAAGGATACAAAGAATATGAATTTACACAGAACTGATCTTGGTGTGATCTGGAAGTGAAACAAAAGGGCAATAAGTTATATTTCTCCATGGAATTATTTTGTTTCTAACCAGCAAGAGAAAGAGACAGACAGCAAGGACTGCAGAGAGAGTAGGAGGAAAGCAACTACATATTTCACTCCAGGGTAACTTTTAGAACAGAAATGATGAAATAGGTAATGTTACTTTATGTCTCCTGTGAATTATTTGAACAGAACTATTTGGTGAGTGCAGTTTTCCTCCCAGCATGGCTGAATTTGAGAATTTAATGAATTCTTAGAGTTACGATAATTCAGCCTTAAAGCAGATCAGTTTCTTTCCCCTTAACAGCACAATTAGTGCACCAGGAAGCACTTTTCCCTTGGTGTTACTAAAACTCTGAAGATAATAAAATCTGGGAAATTGCTAGTACATGAAGGCCATTGAATTTCCTGGGTAAAATTTAAATGACATTTTGGAAGTCCAGCACTCTCTCAGGTACCAATCACCAATCTTACAAAGGATAAAAGTGAGAATTTTGTTTATTTGAGCATAGTAACTGGTTCTTCAATCACCTGAGTGCACCCTGAGTTGTCTGAGCATCTCTAGTCTACATGAATTTGAAAGAGAATCCATGAAATGAGAACATCTGACCGGGCACTGATGTTGAACTGTTGAAAACTTGCTCTCTGTCTCTTCCAACTATTTATTTATCTCAATCATAAAACATAGAATCACAGAACCTTAGTTTTGTTATTGATCTCAGTCATCACATTACTCTAATTCTCTCCTGAAGAATGTGTCGGTCAGTTGTTTTTCAGTCCTGTCTGAGTCTCCGTGACCCCATTTAGGTTTTTTTTGGGAAAGATACCGAGGTGGTTTGTCATTTCCTTCTCCAGCTCATTTTACAGACGAAGAAGCTGAGACACACAGAGTTACGTGACTTGCCCAAGGCCACATGGCTTCTAAGTATCTGAGGCCAGATTTGAATTCAGAAAGATGTCTTCCTAACTCCAGGCCAGACACTCTATCTACTCTGTCACCTAGCTGCCCCCTGAAGAATAAATTCTGTCTCAAGCATCTCCAGAACTGCCTTGTCCTTGTCATTCTTTTGCTTGTGTTTGTTCATGTATGTTAGTCCTTATTTCTAGTATTTTAAGTTATATTTTTATGTATTCTTTCTCAGATCAACAAATATTTGTTAAATGTTAAATGGATGAAGATATTAACAAACCAGCGAAAGCTATGTGCACTTACCTGTGAATCATTACTATTTCTACTTGGGAGTATTTAGAATTATCTTTGTTTGGTCTTCCATAGGTTCTCATTCCAAACATTTCATTCCAGTGTGACTTCCTTTATAAGGAAGGTACTGAGTATAATCAATTCATGCAGCACGTATTAAGCTGTTCATTCCCTCAAGTAACCTACCATATGGGGGGGGGGGGGGGGGAGGAAGACTAGAATGAAGGGTATTTACTCAACTCAAAACCTATCTCAACCTCTATAATTTCCGAAGGCCATAAGGATAGAATTAATAAATTACAGAAATAGTGCAGTAGAAATGTGATAGTGAGAAGGAACAGGGATATTTGTGCCAGCATATTGCTTATTGTTTGTCTTTCTGTGATCACCCCTCATAAATAAGTTATAGGAAACAACCCAGATTGCTGATGTTTAGCTATTTCCTTCTTGAGGCCACAGCCATTATTCTGTATTTTTACAAAGTGGAATAATTATTCAAGAAAGAATAGGTGTAGTGAGGCTCTGAAAAGGTGATGAGGAAGGTAAAAGTGATCTGGGAACTCCAAATGTGGTTATCCGTTTATTTCTTCTTATGCTTTACAGGAAGCCTATCTATTCAGGGTGGCTATAGGTTTATCTGCTTCTGAGCTTATTCCCCTTTTTTAAGTCTTTCATGTTTCCACTCTACTGATCAAATAGGTCAGGACCTTTGCCGTGGGGAATGAGTACACTTGGTTGGTATTTATCTGTATTATGAGGCTTACTCCTTGTTCGGACCTTCTGACTACATCTCCTCAAGGAGGGTCTGTGTTAAGGGGACTCTATACTGTGGAAACAACAAGTCATCTGTGTTCAGTGTGCATTGTTGGGGTGGGGGGAGTAGTTCTGATGAAGAGCAGAAGCACCACAGAGAGATGACAGTTAGCAAAATGTTACACCTCACAAGAAGAGAACAGATTCAAAGGAAAATAGTCTCTGTGGGTGGCCTCCGTCGTCCTGTGACCTAGTCCAAGGGTAGCACACTGGGAGGTGGCTTTAGATGGGCAACTGTTCAATAGTATTTGCATTTTAATTGAAGGCACAGAACACTTAAGGGACCAAACTTATATAGAATATTAGACAAGCAGCTGACAGGGCATTAATAGGAGACTACCCTATCATATGCTAGTGAGATTATCTGTATCATTGAGGTAGAAGTACTTTTTTAATTGTTTAAAAAAGGAACATTGAATGAAAGGCAATGACCTAGGAAACGTAACTATAACTTTCCGTGCCATTAAAAGCATGGGGTAAGGGTGAAGAGCAGTCTTTGGATTTATTAGTTTTAGCATCCATACCTTATTAACCAAACCAGTTTTCACCAACTATCAAAGGGTAATATTTTTGTGCCTTTGTGTTTTCTTGATGCACCTATACTCATTAGAATCCCTTCCATGCCTTGTCATGTTGTATAGTATTCTATGGTTCTCAAGGGCTCTGCCAATGGAATTTGGTATAAGCTTTGGAAGCACAGAGATGTATTGGAAAATTTAGTTTCTGAGGACAACTCTAGTTGAATAAGGCCTTAGGTTGAGGGAATTTTGGACACAACAATTTGTGAAGACTTTACTAAGTCAAAGTGAGACTATGAAATTATATTGGTAGAAAATATTATCACACAAATTAGCTACTGGATCATTAATATGTCAAAGTGTATTCTTAACATCAAACTGTACTTCATTAGACCATAGGCCTTTTCTTATTCCTGACTTGACATTATATGAGGTATTATAATTAAATTATTGTGATGATGATGATGATAATGATGCTTTGTTTCTTACACAGGGCTTTATTGCAGTGACATGGATGATTTGCTAGTGGAATGATTGACTATATCATTCAGAAAACATGTTATTGAACCTTGAAAACATTTTATTTTCATAGGTGGGAACCATAAAAAAAAACCATAAAAGACTAAATTTTTTTTTGTAGGACTTGTTTAGGAAGATTTTTACTGTAATGTAGATGTCATTATTCCACTTTGCAATGTAAAAAAAGTCATTTACTATTGGTTTTATTTGACTCTCACTAATGAAAATTAAACAGAACCTAATTCTAACATAAGCAGATACACAAAATGATAGAAACTCAAACAAATAAAAAAGTAAACAAATGGACCTTAAGTATTATCTTGTACAACTCCCCTTCACAGATCAGCAAACTGAGGCATAGAGAAAGGAAGTGATTTGCCCAATTATGCATAACAAGTTGGTGGAAGAGGTAGGACATGAACCTAGGTCTTCTGAACCGATGCACTATTCTGGGCAATATAGTCTTTCTCCTTTTTTTATATCATTAAGTAGCATGCCTTTGATGATGTAGATTGTAGAAGTCACAATGTCTTACAGCTACTAGGGACTTTTAAGATCAGGTTGTCCATTTTCATCATTTTCCAAATTATGTGATGAGGTTTAGAAGGGAAAAATTAACTATGTACGATAAATACTTTATATTAATGTCCAGCTTTTACTGATGACCAGCTTCATGAACACAAGCAAATATTATTGACGTTCTGTCTAGGAGCAGCAATAAAAATATTCTATGTCAAGAAATAAAGTAGAGTTGAGACTTCAATAGCTTCTAAATGGAAATGGTTGAAATTATATTTTAGTCATTAATAGGTTGGGCAGGTAGTACTTTTTTAGGAGCCTCAAATGGCTATAAGTTTTATCTCATTAGTGGGAAAATAGTACATCTAATTCCACAATCTCAAAGCATCTCCATGTTTTTGAGCTAGAGGGTAAATGGCATTGGGATCTCTGAGAAACAATTAACTAAAGAAAAATTCATTTTGTTTTGTTTCCCCATAGGAAAACTTGTCCTTTCAAACTGCAACTTTCACTCAGAAAAAAAACAAAAACAAAAACAAAAACAAAACAAAACAAAAAAAAGTCCCAGTGACTTTAACAATAGTGCTTAAGAAACAATGTATTTGCATGGTACCTTTGTGAGGTTTGCTTCGTATGCTCCATAGAACTACAGTGCTCTTTTGGGGCTATATCCATGCCCCTTTCCTGGATGCAGAGGCTTACTGGCTTCGCTCATTTGCTGAATTTTATTAATATTCTTCTTAAGGCTGCAAAGCTTCCTGTGGCAAAGATTAACTAAAGCATTGTAAATTACACACATTTCTTAAAAAAAAATCACTAAAAATTTCTTATTCCTTGATTTCTTTTCAGGATTTAAAAATAGTCCTCTTTCGGTGTTTTAAATACTCTGAAGCATTTGATCCTTTCAGTGTGACTTCCAGTATAACAAAGTTGTGGAATAGTAGTATGTATATGTATATGTATATGTATATGTATATGTATATGTATATGTATATGTATATGTATATGTATATGTATATGTATATGTATGTGTATGTGTATGTGTATGTGTATGTGTATATGTATGTGTATATGTATGTGTATGTGTATGTGTATATGTGTGTATGTGTATGTGTATGTATATATATAATCCATATATATATATATATATATATAAAATAATGATAATAACTAACATTTATTAAGTACCTACTATGTGCCAGGCACTGTGCTAAACACTTTACAGATATTACTCATTTGATGCTCATAACTATACTGGGAGGCAGATGTTATTATTCTCAATATATAGTTGAGGAAACTGAGACAAATAGACATTAAGTGACTTGTTCAAGCTCATACAGCTTGTGTCTAAAATCAGATTTTAACCTGAGTCTATCCTGATTCCAGTGTTCTATACACTGTACCAATTAGCTGCTACATACACAGTACATGCACATACACATCACATGTATGTATAATATACATATTATATGTGTGGCTGCCTTTACATGTACATGCACACAATGCATGCATGCACACATGCTTATAAGCAGGCACATATACATAAGTTTGTGCAAACAATACACACATTTATATACATGCACATGTATATAAGCGTATATAATATTTATAAACAAAAATACATACATATGTATATGTATGAATATAAACTTATAGATACATGCATAATATGTACATATACATATAGAAGTGTGTATATGTACATACTATATAGTATGTACATATATGTATATGTTTATGTGTTTGTGTGTACGTATAACTGCATTTCAATGATGATAACCTGGTAAGTCCTGGCTCTCTAAGGTGTTTTATGATAGATATTACAATTAGCCAGAAAGAAAAGAAGAATGGTTTAGAGGGTATTTATTTGCAAAGATACAATAAGGCAAGTAGTTTATATTCTAATGAGGTAAAACAACACATAAAAGGAAACTGATCAGTAGGTGTGTGAAGGTAGGACAGGGTTAGGGCATATTGGAGAAAGAAGTCTAGAGAGGCAAGAAGATGGCTTGGTGAGGAATGAAGGAGAGAAAGGGACTGGCTTGAGCACTTTCATTAAAATTGAGCTTTCAGGAGAAATGAGCCTTGCAGAAAAGGCACCTTGGGTGCAGAGTGAAGTGCAAGGCAACTCTGGTAAGGGACACCCCTTAAGAGTTAAGGAAGGAGGGAAAATGAGGTCCAGAGTGTCAGGAATGGAGCCGAGAGAGGAATCATCACACCTTTTCATCCCTCCTCAAGTCTCTTATGAGAGATTCTTCCTCTCCCCCACTTTCTCAAATGAGAATGTCAACTCATACTCTAATTACAAAATTGAGGATATTTCATAAGAACTTCATCTTTTCCCTTGCTTCTAATCTTACATCACTCAGATATCTTCCCCCACAATTTCTCCATTCCTGTCAATCATGAAGAGATAACACTTCTCTTTACCAAAGCAAACCCTTTGACTTGCATCCTTAATTCCATTCCTATAAATCTCCTTCATCCTTAAAACAAAGAAACCCATAGATGATCCTATCATCCCAGATAGCTATCATCCTGTATCACTCCTCCCTTTGTTGGCTACAATTTATGAGATAGACCTCTACTATTGATGCCTTCCATATCTTCTCCTTTCACTGCAATGTGGCTATTGACCTCATCATCCTACCAAAATGCTCTCTTCAAAGTTACCAATGATCTCTTAATTTTCAAATCCAATGGTCTTTTACTCCATCCACATCCTTCTTAACTTTTCTTCAGCCTTTGATACTGGATATCTCCCTTTTCTCCTGAAAAGCTTCTCCTTGCTACCATTTGAAGATGTTCTTTCTTCTTGTTCTCCTATCTATCTGGCTGCTCCTTCTCAGTTTCCCTGGTTGGTTGTTCATTACAGTTTTATTCACTAATTATGGTTGTCCCCCAAGCTTCTGTCCTAGATTTTCTTTTCTTTCTATAATAACTTACTTCAAGATCTTATCTTTTCCTTTGGGATTAATTATGATCTCTATGTAGAAAATTCTCGCATCTATATATCTGGGCCTCACATATCTTCTGAGTTTCTTTGTTATATCAACAACTTCTTTTTGTCTTGTAGACATCAAAAATCCAACAGTCCCAAAATATAAGACAAAATTTCTACCAGGGCACTCTTGAATTTCTTATTACTTTTGAGGGCATAGTTTTCCTTCTAGGATTGAACCTCAAATTTAACTTTAACTTCTCGTGTGCATTAACCCCATATATCCAACCTCATGCCAATTCTTGTCATTTCAATCTTAACAAAATATCTAACACAGATCCCCTTCCTCTCTTCACTCAGCTATCACATTAGTATAATTACTTCATCTCTGTACTATTGCAATAGTCTTCTAATTGGTCTCCCTGCCTCAAATTTCTCTAATCTAGCCTTCACTCAGCTGTCAAACTAATTTTCCCAAAGTGTAGGTTTGGCCATGCCACACCTTAGTTCTAGTGCCTCTTAATGATGATGACAATGTTGACAATTAGCATTTATATAGTGTACTAAGATTTTCAAAGTAGTTTTAAAATATTATCTAATTTTTATCCTTTTGGGGCAGCTAAGTGGCACAGAGAATAGAGCACCAGTCCTGGATTCAGGAGGACCTGAGTTCAAATCCGGCCTCAACACATAACACTTACTAGCTGTGTGACCCTGGACAAGTCACGTAACCCCATTGCCTAGCTGAAAGAAAGAAAGAAAGAAAGAAAGAAAGAAAGAAAGAAAGAAAGAAAGAAAGAAAGAAAGAAAGAAAGAAAGAAAGAAAGAAGGAAGGAAAGAAAGAAAGAATTTTTATCCTTTCAACAATCCTGAGAGGTAGATGCTAATATTAACTCCATTTTTGCAATTGAGGAAACTGAGAGAAACAGATGTTAACCAACTTACACAGGTTCATATGACTAGTAAACATCTGAGTCTGGGTTTAACCTCAAGTCTTTCTATCTCCAGGTCTAGCATTCTTTCCACTGAAATATGTAGCCACCTCCAGAATCAAATATAACATTCTGTTAGGATTCTAAAGCCCTTTACAACCTGACCTCTCCTTCCCTTTCCAAAGGTCTTTCACTTTATTCATCTCTACATATTCTATGATCTAGTTAAACTGGCCTTTCTTGCTCCTCCTTGTACACAACATAAAACAACCAGAATCCTTGCCTTTTCAGTGGATATTCCCTCATACTAGAATGCTCTCATTCTTCCCCTCTGACTATTGGCCTCTTTGGCTTTGTTCAAGATTCAGCTAAAATCTCATTTTCTGCAGGCAATGCTTGGTATTCTTCTTCTCCTTGCATGCTAGTTCCTTCTCTCTCAGATTATCTTCCATTTGCACCACGTATATAATATGTGCACATTGTTACTTTCATATCTTCTCCCCAATTTGAGTGTGATCTACTTGTCAGTCTGTCAATCAATAACCATTTCTTAAGATCTTACTAAGTGCTAGGCACTGTTAGGTACAGGGAAAACAAATACAAATAAGGACAAACCGGTTTGGTTTTGTTTTGTTTGTATCACCAGGGCTTAGCACACTGCTTTGCACATAATAAGTGAACAGTAAAGCTTATTGACATACTGATAAACTAAGAAGGGATAAGAAAGAAAAAGAGACTGTTTGCCATTTGGTATCTTTCCATTTGATAAGTATTTACTAAGTACTTATTTTGTGCAAAGTGCTTATACAAAGTATAAGTACTGGAGGACAGAAAAAGTTTAAACAAGACAAGGTTGCATGCCCTTATGGAGACTACAACGTAATATAGGTATGTAAGCTACATGCAAAAACTGATACATAATAATCCCAGGTACTCAATCATAGAAATAGCAACAAAATACTATGTTGATTCAAATTACAGAAAGGCATTGCTGATTAGGAAATTAGGGGAAAATGTCCTAGGCTGTGACACTTTAGTTGGGGTTGAAAGGATAGGTAAGTGTTTGTTGAAAAGCATAGAAAAAAAAACAATCTTTTTCCCCTAATATGTGATTATCTACAAAGGGAAAATTTTTAAATTTTTATAACCAATTAACACATGATCATAGATTAGTTTGTCAGATTAGCTCAGTTCCTTTTGGCAACCTGAGAGTACTAAGCCATATCTCTGAGTATTTGATACAGGTAGGTAGGTGGCTCAGTAAATAGAGTGCTGGGTCTGAAGTCAGGAAGACCTAAGTTCAAATGTGACCTCAGATACTTACTAGCTGTGTGAGCCTGGGCAAATCACTTAACCCTATTTGCCTCAGTTTCCTCATCTGTAAAATGAGCTGTAAAAAGAAATAGCAAACTATTCTAGTGTCTTTGCCAAGAAAACTTCAAATGGGGTCATGAAGAGTCAGACATGACTGAAAAAATGGCTGAAAAACAAATATAAGACTTACATTGTCCTTTCTACTCAAAGGGAATATAAAGCAAGTCAGAGGAATAACTTTCTATTCCCTGGGTTATCAGAAATAATAAAGGGCCCCATGGAAGCATGTAAGAATTGCTTGATAAGAAAACAGAGTTCAATGTAATAGATATGTACTAATCATACTATATACCTGGCCTGGGGCTTGGACTGATGATATAAAAGTAAAAATAAAACACACCATGCCCTGCCCTCAAGGAGTCTACTTTCTGGTAAGGAAAATTATATAAATGCACAGAAGCAATGTTGGATGACTTTGAGAACATTCATCACTGAGGATGGGCAAAAGAAATAAAGCTGACCTGGTCTTATGTAAGGATTTTATCATTGACGCTACCTGAATATTTGGGCTTCAAAAGAGAAAGCTGTATTTGAGAAGTGAATGTTTAATTTAAAAAGCAATATCTGAAAATGGGGCTTGAATTCCTTGACCACAGCTTAAAATATGAGAGTGATGGGTTCTTGGTTAGGGATAAAATGAACCTAATAAGAGCCATTAAATGTATCTGTCTAGAGTCTAGTGAATTTGATCAACAGGGATTTAAACTGAAAATGTTGGTGGAGGAAGAAAACTGTCCATGTCCATTTACCAAGCTAGGTATTACAGAGAAAAGCAGGTAAAACATGGGAAGAAGAATATCAGCAGAAAGCACCCTTAGACTCCATGTGACAAAACTAAGGAGCACAGCCATCAGAGTTTATGGTTCTGGTACATATGTGCATGCATAGAAATACACGCACATATGTATATATAGTTGTGTATACACAATATATGCAATGCAGATATGTACATAATATAGCTATACATAAGTACAGATGTGTATATATACATGTGCATGTACATATTCATGATTATACCATGTACACATATGCATACAATTTAATATATGCATATGTAATGTGATATATCTCATTATGAGGGGTTATCTTATATACAAACATACAAGTGTATGTGTATGTGTGTGTGTGTGTGTGTATGTGCGCGTGTGTATTAAGTGACTCACTTTTTCTTTTCCTTTTATTATCAGAATATATATTTGTCCTAGAGGAAAAATGCTTAAACTTAACTTATTATTTCCTGCAAGGATTGCACAGCGGTTAGAGAGCTGGCCTTGGACTCAGGAAGATTTGAGACTTGTGTCTTTGAGTTTCTCAGTTTCTTCATTTGTAAAATGGGAATAATAATAGCACCTGACTCTCTGGATTGCTGTGAAGAATGAGTGAAATACTATTTGTAAAGTGGAAAAGTGTTATTTAGATGTTAGCCATCATCACAATCATTATCATCATAGAAGCTGTAGCTTGGTAGAAAAATCATCTCCCACTTAATATTTCAACCCACAACAACAGATTTAACAATGTATAGAAGCTGCATTTGGATTATGAAGACCTGAGTTCAGATCCCCCTTATGATATATATATTACCTGAGTGATTCTAGATAAGTCATTTTATACCTATACTCCTCATGTATCTCTCTAGTGTTTATGCACTAAGCCGTATATTGGTGGTGATCTCCATTAGTAGAGGGAATTCCCATAGACCCAAGTTAATACTTATATGAGTTTACAGGTGAGGATGTTCTTTAACCATCTTTTACACACTTTGAGGTCCTCAATCCTTCTGATTCACAAAGGGATAGTTGAAGAGTGTTTTCTACACAGCAATAAAATGAGAATTACTGTTCAAAAAAGTAGATAGAAAAAAAGTTCAAAAATTAACAGACTTGCTCATCCAATCTAATGCTAATATTTCATGTTCTAAAGTCCCTTCTAGATGTAGCATTCTACATTCTAAATTCTAAAATTATGTGTGTTTAAATCCCTTTTATAACATTTTTCATAGTCTGTCATTCTATATTCCAAATCTAATAGTCCACATTCATATTCTAATGCCCTATATTCTGAGATCACTTCCAACTCTAATAATCTGTGTACTTATAGTCCAATATTTTATGTGTTCAGATCCCTTCCAATTGCAAAATGCAATGCATTGTATTCTAAAATTAGTATTCTAAGGTCCCTTCCCACAAAAAAAATATTAAATTCCATGTTAAGAGTGACAAAATGGGGCTGCTAGGTGGTGCATGGGGCAGCTAGGTGGTGCAGTGGATAGAGCACTGGCCCTGAAGTCAGGAGGACCTGAGTTCAAATCTGGCCTCAGACCAAACACTTGACACTTACTAGATGTGTGACCCTGGGCAAGTCACTTAACCCCAATTGCCTAAAAAAAAAAAAGAGAGTGACAAAATGGAATAAAATGGGAAGGGTGCCAGAGGTAAGCTACACTTAAATTTTTGAAAGGCAAGATGTTATTTTGGATTGGATTTACAATTATCCCCTTTGGGAATACAATCAGAAATATGGTCAATAACTTCGTGAGCGCATTGTGATTTTCTCCTTTAATTTGACCTTCACAAAACATTCATATGATTTCTGACAATATCAAGCAAAGTATCATTTACAATAAATCTTTCCCTGGATTTCCTTGTCAGAAATGTCCAGCTCATTTTGATTTATGACGACTAGCTCTTTAATGACTGTTGATATAGGAAGTCAGTGATGACTGATCTGTTAGTTATTCTTCTAGGAATAACTGTCCTCTCAAACTTCTATGGTAACAGATATAAAGAACAGGCATTTCAGTATTCCTCAGGAAAGGAACAGTGGAACAGCCCCTCTCTATTCTCTGCATTCCTCATAGAATCCATGGAACAGTGACCATGAAATTGATAAGCATATCAATAATATCAGCACCAAATACTCCTAGTCCCTAGTCCCAGCCTCCATCTATAATAGTTTCCATTATTTGCAAAGAAAAAAATGTAGCAGATCTTTTAGACATACCCTTGTTTCACTCATGAGGTGTAGTTATATTTCCATTTCTGTCTGTTCAGAGTGTACTGATGACAATTCTAAGGCAAGTGGGTCATTTAGTCAATAATAAAAATCCATTAAGAGTTTACTATGTTCCAGGCATTGTACTAAGCATCAGAGAGTAGAGATATGCAATAATGAATCTGAAAGACAACATATGAGCATTTTTCCTTATACATATAGTATGATAGGAAGGAATATAAAATCAGCCTGAAAAGGCAGAAGATTTTGGATAATATATATTGAAAATTAACTGTGGAATATATATTTTATTCTAAAGGAAATAGAAAGCCACTGATATTTCCTAAGTGAAGGAGGGACATGGATAGACTTTTACTTTGAGAAGATAGTTTTGCCATCTGAATGAAGGATTAATTTGAGAGGTGAAATCTTGGAAGCTAGGAGTCAAATTAGAAGAATATTGCAATGTTTCTGGGTTATGTGATTAAAAGATAAAGTATAAGACCTTTTCTTGGCTCTTCACAACCTCTCAAACCTATCCAAAAGATATTATATACCAAAAATAAAGCAATTTCAGCTGTCCCCACAGTCTAAGAAGTACTGAAGTGGTCATGAGTGGAAAAAGTTTAAGAAGACCTGTTTACACTAAAAACCCAAAGCAATGTGAAAAACTCCATGAATGAATACCTAGAGGGCTTATTTAGTTCTACCTCCTGCATTACCCAACACATTACTAGCAGTAAGGTTGCACTGACCCACTTTATCCATGGCTTTGTAACAAAATACAACCCCTTAGGGGCAACTAGGTGGTGCAGTGGATAGAGCACTGGCCCTGAAGTCAGGAGGACCTGAGTTCAAATCTGGCCTCAGACCAAACACTTGACACTTACTAGCTGTGTGACCTTGGGCAAGTCACTTAACCCCAACTGCCTTTAAAACAAAAACAAACAAAATACAACCCCACACTCTGCTTTCCCTTCCCTCTTTTCAGGGCTGTGGAGACTCAAGCTCAAAACTGAAGAAATTTACTATGGTCTTAATAGCCGTCATTCTGTGATGCAAAAGGTCTCTGGAAAAAGAGCAGAGGGACAGAGAGAAAGAAGCAAAATATTCATGTGGGCTTGAAATGGATCTCAACCTTACACCCTGACACTACTATTTCCACCCTCCCCCAATTCCTCCCCCCCTACACTTTCCCCACAACTTTGAAGATTCAAAATCCAAATGACAGAAAACTCCACAGGCTTTAATAGTATCAATGTGGTATTGTCTGTACCACTAGGCCAGAAACCTGAGGAATAGTGGGAATGGAAAAGATCACTGTGTGTGTGTGTGTGTGTAACTCACAAAATCTGAAGGTAAGACTCCGGCAGCTCCTGTCAGAGACCAAGACTGATAAACCATGAATTGCCCTTCATGAGAGGAAGCTGAAACATTTTAAGATCTAGCTCCCAGGGAATCCACCTCTAGAAGGGAAGGAGTAAACAATGAGCAATAGGGGAATATAAGGGGGGAAAAAGACTGAAATTACCAAAGGTTGGTACAAACTTTGGAGCATAAACAGATTAAAAAAATTAAATATAACTGTAGGATGAAATATGGCTTCAGAGCTAGTAAATAAATTAAGGTGTCAATGAATAAAATTGACAATCAAATGATTAATCACAGATATGGCAAAGAAGTCTGTAGGTTTTGAGGAGAATATGGAGCCACAGCTTAATGTTCCTGATTGGTTAAAAAGAAGAAATTATAATTATGAAAGCAGAATTTATGGCCTGAACATCAGAAATAATTAACTGAATAACACAAAAACAAAAACAAACAACTTGGATTTGTGATGGCAAGTCTCATTAAAGAAATGAAAGTGAGAACAACTGGTTAGGAATGCCATTACACAGAACTGAAGGATAATCTAGAAGAAAAGTAACAAAAAAAAAATAAACAAAAAATCTGCATACTCCAAGACAAATACTCATTAAAATTAACAATTCCATTTAGAAAAAAAAATCTGCAAGATACTTAGAGAAAGATCTACAAATACTAGAGAAAGGAAATTTGAATAGTACAAAACTATTCTCTGTGTACTAGAAAATGCAGGAGGGAATAGAATAATGTGCTTGAAGAGCAATGGAGTTCAGGATACTCACGAGGATGCAAACTAATTAATGAATCTGAGACTAACCAAAAATGTAAACATAATGGATATTTAATAATAAAGATGTGTTTGTAACAATCTTGGAAAGAAACAAAGACCTGAAGAAATTATTTGCCTTTTTGACACCACAGATAACAGAAATTCAGGAGTGAGCCAATGTAGAGACCAAAGATAGAAACAGCAAAAAAGTGACAGTGAGAGATCAGTAAGAGAGGGATTGAGAGGGGATAAAGGTGGTGGAAAGAGGTTCCACTGATGAATGTTGTGATGAGTGAAGAGAGATGTTCTATGATGGGAGATGGGGATATTGCACTGAGTGGTATCTGTGGGAATTTGGTGCTTAAAAAGACCACTTGTCCTGATCAGGAGGGGAGGGGAGGGGAGGTCTTCGGGGCTACTAGAACCTAAAGCAGCAGGAAGGCACAGGTCCAAGAAGATTTTGAGGCAAATGAGGAAGGAAGATAACCAGGTAGAGGGTATATAGGTGAGTAGTGGGATGATAACTGGGGACATGGGAGTGTCCCAACATGAGGCAGTGTCCTTTCTATCACTTGTAGGAGACATTTTTCAGGGAGTAAGGAGCAGTGGAAAAGGGAAACTTTAGGGGGCAAGTTCTATAAGCCAGTGGCAGAAGTTGCTTAAAAGGAAGGGTCCAGAATATATAGCTCAGATGTTTTGATTCTATGAGGGATGCAGAGAATAGAGAGGGACTAGATAAGTTTGGGGTGGGAGGTGTCATGAATCAGAGAACAAGAGTCTAGAGCAGACAGAAAGGGTGGATGAGCAGTGAAGAAAAGTTGACTCTGGAAAGGGTGACAAAAATAAAATTTAAAAATCTAATGAATGGAACTAGTTGCAGGGGAGGAGAGAAAGGGAGACTCTACTTGGCTAAGAGGAAAAAAGTGAGGAAGAATTAAATAACCAGATAAAAGTAGGAAAGAAAAAAAGTGAACTAATAAAGGGAAAGGAATAACAAATGGGCTGGAGTGGAGGTGAGGGGAAGAGAGATATTGGAAATAGGGCCATTTTAAAAATAAAGTTTACCATAAAGTAACTGAAGAGAGATAGTATTATGTTAATAACTGATGAGGAAAAAAAAATCATAATTTGAAAAAAATGTTAGAGACAGAAGAAAATTTAAATGTAAGTCATAATTTTAAGTATGAATATATTAAGCAATCCAATAAAATGAAATTGATTGACAGATTGGATAAGAAAAACAAAACTCTACAATCTGTTGTTTATAAGAAATACATTTAAAAATAATGACATGAATAGAATAAAACTGAGGGGATGAGAAAAATTGCTATGGAGAAAAGAATAAAAAAAGAGGAATTGTAATAATGATATCTGACAAAGCAAAAACAAATATTAAAAAATGATGAAGAAAATTGTTTAGAAAAGAACACAGACATGTCAATATCAGTAATAAACTTATATCCACGAAATTCCTAAACATCCAAATTCATTAACTGAGCTACAGGAATACATAGATAGAAACAAAATAGCAACAGGAGACTTCAATGTCCCTTTCTTAGTTTTTGGATAAGCCTAACAGAAAGATAAACAAAAAGGATAACATGGAATTGAACAACTTGCTGGAGGAGCTAGAGCTTATGGAATTTTCTAAATGTGACTACAAAAAGAATATACATTTTTCAGCACCACATGGAACTTTTACAAAAACACTATCTATTCATTAGAGTACAAAAATATTAAAAGCAAATTTAAAAAGGCAGAAATGGTAAATACATACTTTACCAAAGATAATGTAACTAAAATAGTCAGTGCTTCAGGGATCACAAAGAAAAGATAGATCCAAATGTGGACTTAAAAATTAAATTCTAAAAATAATGATTGAGACAAAAACAAAATCATAGAAATAATTAATAATTATATGAAAGAAAATTATAATGTTGAAACCACTTATCAAAACTTATATGTGGACCTAAAGCAGTCTTCAGGGGAAAAATCATATCTTCCCAAATATATGTGAACAAAATAGAAAAAGAGAGGATGAATAAACTGAATATACTTTTAAAAATTAGAAAGCCAACAAGTAAACAAACATAAAATAAGCATAAAAGAGAAGATATTAAAAAGTAGGAGAGAAATACAAAACCTGGAAACAAACAAACAAAAAACAGAACTGATTAATAAAACCAAAAGCTGATTCTTTGAAAGACTAATAAAAGTGATAATCATCCATTAGCCAATCTGATTAAAAAAGAGAGGACCCAAAATAAAATCAATAAAATAACAAAAGGTCAAATCACAATAAAACCAGATGTGACAACAAGGATGATCAGAACCCACTATTCACATTTATATGGTAACAAAACTTATAAAAAGAAAAACTTACAGAAATATGACATACCCAAACTAACAGAAGATCAGATAATGATAGTGAATAATCCAATCTCAGAAAAGAAACAGAACTATCTGTAAATCAAATACCAAAGCACAGAGGGGTGAACATACAAATCACTTTTGTTCCAGACAGATCATAGAAAAATTCTATTAAACTTATAAAGAGCAATTACCACCCATACTACACAATTTATTTTCAAAAATAGAGAATGAAACCTCTCTAACAGCTTCATTTTATGAGACAAATATAGTTCTAATACTTAAAACAGATAATGGTAAAACATCAGAAAATAAAGACTAATATCTTTCATGAATAGAGATCCAAATATTTGAATAGGATTTTGTCAAAAAGCTTACAGTGATTCATTCAAGAATTCATTCATCATGATAAAATTGGATTATTCCAGGAATGTAAGGACAGTCAACATTATGAAACCAATCAACATAATTAATCATATTAAAAACAAAACATGCCAAAATATTTATGCTAAAACTGTATAAAGCATAGGTATAGAGAAAATTTTATTGTATCTATCTAAAACCAAAAGCACACATTGTATACAATAGAGATATACTAGAACCTTTCCCAACAAGTACAGAAAGAAAGCAAGGATGCCCACTCCCCTAATATTATTTGATATAGTTCTTGAAATAGAGGAAACAACAATAACAAAGAGTAAGAAATTAGGTAAAGAGGAAGTGAGAAAATAGGTAAAGCACAGATAAGTGCCTCTATTTGATGATGATATAACGGTTTACTTATAAAACCCTATGAAATCAGCAAGGATGCAGAGACAATAGGTTCAACTTGGCAAACTACAAAATGAAACATCAAAATTCAACTGTTTTTTCTATTTTAAAAAATGAAAAACACTTGTGAGGCAATTGGGGAATTCCATTCTAAATACATATAAAATGCATAAAAGATCTGCTGATCATTCTACAAAATACACACAGTATTTATAAAGATTTAAATACAAAGTGATCCTTATGGACATTTTAAACACTAATAAAAACAGCTCAAATTACTGGAGGAATATTCATTGGTAGGGCCCTGGCCATAAAATAAAAACCACAATACTATGAACACTAATTTACAGTTTTAATGCTATACCAATTAAATGATCAAAGGAATACTTTATAGAATACAATAAAATAATAACAAAATTTATTTGGAAAAATAAAAGATCTAGAACATCAAGAAGACTAATGAGAAGACAGAGGGATGAAGGGGCAATAGCACTTCAAGACCTCAGACTCTATTAGACTCTCTCTCTGTCTCTCTCTGTGTATATGTATTAGATTATATATATGTATATATACACACATATGTACATATATACATATACACACACACACATATTATATATACTTATAAATACATATAAGAGAAATTTATATATTATATATACTTATAAATATTATATATACTTATAAATACATATAATATATTATTATATATATATTACACATATTATATATACTTATAAATACATGTAAGAGAAATTTATATATTAAAATATTGACTATATATATATTGATCTATCCATCCATATCTATGTACTGGAAAAGGGAGAATCAGAGACAATGGAACACCATAATTCAGTGTTCTGTAATGTGGAAAACATTAATTGCTTAAGAAAGTACTTTCTCTTTGATAAAAATGGTGGGAAAACTGGGAGGCAGTCTGGTAGGATTTAGGATTAGACCAGCCTCTTATGCCATATTGCACAATATTGTCCCAATGGATATACAACTTGTATATTAAATATCATGTTATTTTAAGAAATTAAGAGAAGCAGATCATATACCTTTCATATGTATGGGTGGGACATGTAGTCTTTTTTGGGGGGGGCAAGGAAATTGGGGTTAAGTGACTTGCCTGGAGTCACACGGCTAGTAAGGATTGTGTATCTGAGGCCAGATTTGAACTCAGGTCCTTTTGATTCCAGGTCCAGTGCTCTATCCACTGTGCCACCTAGCTGCCCCTAGGAGATATAGTCTTTTTTTTTTTGGTTTGGGCAATGGGGGTTAAGTGACTTGCCCAGGGTCACACAGCTAGTAAGTGTTATGTATCTGATGCCGGATTTGAACTTGGGTCTCCTGACTTCAGGGACAGTGCTCTATCCACTGCGACACCTAGCTGCCCAGAGATATAGTCTTAACCAAGCAAGTCATAGAGACAATTACAGAAGATAAAAGAAATAACTTTTATTATACAAAAATAAAAAAAAAACTTGTGCAAAAACAAAATACTATATCTAGCGTAAGAGGAAAATCAAGTCAAATATGAAGGAAAAATATATCAAATTTCTCTAATAAGAATTTGATATGCAAGATATATAAACAATTAACACTAACATTTGAGAAATTTGATACTGTATACAAATATATATCCATATGTAAATGAGTCTACACATATATGTGTACATATGTGTATGTACATGTGTATGTGTGCATATATAAATTAATATTATATTATTATCTTAATAACTATTTATTAATTTGTGATCTACTCTTTTTCCTCTTATTTCTTTTAAATCCCATCTCCTGAAAAGGTCAGTCAGCCTTTGAAGGGCATGGCTGAGTGAAGAGATTTGCTCCTAGCCCTCAAGGCATATGCTTCTTTGTTGGGTGGGACCCCACCCAACTAGGAGACCTAATTTCTGTTTAGAGTATAAACAGAATCAAGTTTGGAAGAGCCTTTGCCTGGAGGAGGAACCTTCTGACCTTGGTCCCTTCCATTAGAATTTAGGTCAACTCAGCTCATGAAGAGAACTAGCTAGAGAGGTCCAGATGGAGATGACTTCCCATGCCCAGATGACTTGAGGCTGCTAAGTCTCATGATCAAGACAAATTCTCAGCCTAAGGAGCTGAATATTTATAGCCCACTTCCTCATTAAATGTCCACCAATCAAGCCTGCCCTTTTACTTATCAGGGGAGTTCCCTTTCAGGTGACCCATTTCAGGGTCTCCTTAGGCTTTAGTTACCAAGAGGAACCACTGACCATCAATTTATTGATTGCTTTCTATCCTAATTAATAAATTGATTATTAATAACCCAGAAACTCTATCTCTTAGGTACTCATTTACCTCAATACACACATTCTTATATAGGTGTAAGGAGCTGCTGTTGTTGTTTTTCTTTTGTTCTCAAAGAGGACCATGACATCAGGGAGGTGATCCCATGACATGCAAGTGAATTGGATTTAATTGAGGGAGGGCTGTGCAAAGTCACCAGCCTCACTTTCTCCTCCAGAGTCATCAGGATGACTAGAGATGGCCCTGGATGCAGTGGGAGACCTTGGCCTTTTTAAGCTAAGGTTTTTAACAGGTCTCAGTTTGACTGAGGCAACACCCATTCAGTGATTAAGTCTAAGGAAGAAATGAGGCAGAAAATGGCCTCTTTTACCCAGTCAAAAAAAAATGAATTCCACAAAATTATAAAGAACACATGTTGGATTCTCTGGAAGTCCATTAATATTTTACAATGTACGTATTATCAGACATTTTCATTTCAGTTATGTTATGTTTATTTTTTTAATTTTCTTTACCTTTTATTTTTAAAAATATTGTGTGTTAAATAAGATGTTTCTTTGGGAGGGAGAAGGGGAAGAATACTCTGGGAAACTGATGATGTTAAAAAAAAGTCGTAAATAATATTTTGTAAACAGAAATGTATGAGGGCGAAAGATGCAATACTGAATTTGTGCAATATATTGTATTCTACTTTGTTAGTAATGTCGAACATGAATGGGGGTAAAAAGAATAAGACTGAAAATGTTTATGTAGTATGAAGTAGGGAAAATAAAGATGGAAAGTGAAGCATGTTTACTAAAAGTATAATCTAGTCTCCCCATTATGAATAGTGGTATCAGCACATTTGGATCCTAACACCTGAGTATCAAAGATATTTGCAGGTCTTGGATTCCTTCTGACACTGACTAGTTCTATGGACCTGTGCAAGTCTTTAAATTTTATCGGCCTTAGTTCCCTCACCTGTAAAATGGGAGTAGTAATAGTAACGCTCTTCAGGTTTTTGTGAAGGTCAAATGAGTTATCATGCGTAAAACACTTTATAAATCATCATCGTTGTCGTCATCATCATCATCATTATCACCATCATCATCATACTTTTTGAAGTCAGGAGCAATTGCCAGGCCAAATCAAGTACATATGAAAAAAAAAAAAAAACAAAAAACAAACAAACAAACAAACAAACAAAACAACTTTCTGGTGATGATACAATATGTACTGTGTAACTGATTTTTAAGAAAACTAAAAGAAGAGAAGGTATCTCCAAACACAAAATTATCTAACTCTAGATGTTATTTCTAAAAACAATTACAACAGTCTATAGAGAAGATCTAGTAGGTACTCAGTCAAACACCTATTTATAATTTCTCTAAAAACCTTATGAGAATGGGTTTGCAGACGTGCTGAGGTTGATGAAAATATAAAAAGGAAACAGGCAAGCTATTTTCTGTAGTAGATCACATCTTCAGTCACATGGTTGATTGAAAGTTGTAAAAACAGTGCTTTTAAACTCAAATAGAAATAGGGCCCACTACATCATACATAAAGATTTTTGTAGGCTATATATTGACAAAAAAAAAAGAATGAAAATGTTGATTTAATATACATTGTCAACAGTTGAAGTGGCAGGCAGATCTGAAGTGGGGCACTGTGATGTTTAGGGCTCTGGTGAAAGGAGGTTACTGAACAGAGCTCTGGAGTTTGGATAAAACCATTCTTTGGATGTTGAAGGGTTCAGTAACATTGTGTTTTGGAGATTACAAGGGGGTGGACATAGTCCAACAAATAAGGAATGTCTCTAAACAGAGTAGCAAAAGTCCGGTGATTAGAATGTCCAAAGTTTTGCCTGAACCCAGACACTTTTTACAGCCAACATCCCATTACCTTTTTGACTGCCATGTCACAAAATTGGTTTATACTGAGTTTGGGAGGAGAAAGAGATAGTAGATTGGGAGAGGACATAGGAGAAAGGTAAGAAAGAAATGTATCCAAAAGAAATGCACTATGCAGATGGGAGACAGTGTAGTATAGTGGGGAAAACATCAGCATGGTAATAAGACCCTGAATTATAGTCCTGGCTTTATCATTAAGTAGAGGTGTGACCTGAGACAAGTTACCTTACTTTCTCAGATCAAATTTATTAATGTCTTTAAAATGATGCAATAAAACTACATAAACTCTAAAGTCTCTTCAAATTCAATTCATAATATTGAATCAATAATTCAATTTTATACTTATTTCACAAAGTTGTTGTGTCAAATAAAATAATAGGTATAAAGTGCCTTGTAAATAACCCTAAAGGAGTATATAAATGTCAATTATAAACAACAACAATAAAGAACATTTATTCAGTCTTTACTAAATATATAATGTTGTGCTAGATAGGGAAGAGGATGCAAAATCGAATAACACAGTTTCTGGCTCTTCCCCTCAAGGAGACTGGATGTCAATCCCTTAATAAAAATATGGATTTAGTCCATTGGATTTGATAGTGAAAAATGAATTTTTAGAAAACATTCCCCATACACATATATACCCACTTATGGAAACATTACATGGAATCTCAGAATTGAAGGGACCCCAGAGAGCATATTGTCTAGCTCATGCTTGAGCATCCTTGGCATGTTTTGCACTCTTTTTCCTGTGTATCCTTAGTGTTTTGCACAGTGCCTGACAAATAATAATTACTTAAATTATTATAATTGATCATACGAACAACTGCTCCCTGATTCAATTTTTGCTTGAAAACCTTCAGTAAGGGGGAATGTCAATGTTTCCCAAGGCTATTCTCATTCCCAGTATACCCATTCTGTTTGGGGGACAGCTCTAACCAGTTTGGAAACAAGTTGAAAAAACAGAGATGGATCAATGGAATTTTTTTTTTCTCATTGAAGTGATTCTGTGACTTAATTTTCATGTGGTCCTATTCTTGCCTCCTTATGGAATGCTTCAACCACTCAAATTGATTTTCTAATCATTTTGAGCTCTTTCTTGATGGTGTCTTTGTCCAAAGCTGCTTATTTTGTTGCTGGAGAATGATTACTGGATTAGAAACCTCTAGCATGGGGGTAGAATAGCACAGCTGTTTATTATATTGTTCCAAATACTGGAGCCAACTTGGGGAAATTGCAAGGTTGCTTTAGATTGAACCATCTTTCTTTGTAGTAAACAGGTGGACATTATAATAACCATAGGGCAGCTGCATTCAAGAGAATTAAAAGTCTCCTGAGGACTGAAGAAAGGTTAATGTTTTAAAGGGAAATATATCATATCTTTGTCAGTGGAAACATTTTGCCTAGTCTGGAGGATAATATTTTTTAAAAAAATTGTTAATAGCTTCAATAAAATTAGGAAACTGAGATTCAGAAGGATGAATAATAATAGCTTACACTTACATATGCTTTAGGATTTGTGAAGTGCTTTATACATATCTAATCAGAATTTTGTAACAACCATGTGAAATGAGGATTATTATCTTCCATTTTAAAGATAGGAAAGGTTACTGAAACTAGGAAAGTTTAATTGACTTATCCAGACTTATCCAGGTCAACATAGCTAACAGAGATGATGAGAGGATGTCTGATTGATTGGACAACTGAGATAGTGTAGAGCTTGAAGTGGGAAAATTCATCTTCCTGACTTCAAATTCAGCTGCAAATCCTAGCTGTGTGACCCTAGGCAAGTCACCTAACCTGTTTGCCTCAGTTTCCTCAACTCTAAAATGAGCTGGAGAAAAAAATGGCAAAGCACTCCAGTGTCTTTGCCTAGAAAACCCCAAATGGGGTCACAAAGAGTCAGACACTACTGAAACAACTAAACAACAAAAATTCTTGATTCCAAAGTCAGTACTCTGATCACTCCAACAACTTGTCTAGGATTAGACAGCTTAGTAAATGTCAAAGCTTGAATTCTACCCCAACTCTTTTCTCATAACAAGTGTATAACTCTCTACTACATGAAACTATAGGAAAAGGAATGTTCACTAGGGAAGGAGCTAGACCAAGGTCACACAGAAAGTGACCAGATTTTGGTACTAGTTCTGTGATCGACTAACTGTATGACCTTAAATCAATCTCTTCTAATTTTTGAAACTCAGTTTCCTCATCTGTAAAATGAAGGGGCTACATTAAAGATCAACATCTCATGGGTAAAATATTAGGGGAAAAAGGAAATCTGGCAGTCTATAGTTCTATGAATCACTAGCCATCTGTAAAGACAAAGTTATTTGTGCAAGTTACATTATGCACAGTTCTACAAAGCTCGGCAGGTTCCTGCCATCATCTGTTCATCTTATGTATTAATTCCCCTTTATTTCTACTTCACTGATTTTCCTTAAACTTGAGGCCAGATTCAATTATAGCAAATTCAATTATTTAATATGTATCAAAGACAGGTATAAAAATTTGATAAGCGGTTAAGCTCAGTTCAGGTGTTATACTCTACAAGAGAATTGACTGGATGGTTTGACCTTTCACTGTCAAATTCTTGGTTCTTCAAACGAAAAGACCATTTTAAACTGTATTCTTTTCAGTTTGTATGTTTCTTTTTTTAAACCATGTTCTGAATGAATGATTAAAGAATGTACTTCATGCTGGAGGGAAAGAGAATTGGAAAGTTCTGGGTTTTAGATGCCTCTGGAGATGACTACTGTACAAATTTTAACTTTTGAAAGCTCAGTTAGAACCTTAATGTCATATATGTTCATTAATGTTTTTTAGTAGGCACTGCAGGTAATGATGGAATTTTTGTAATGTGAAATCTTAGGAAACTAAATGCAGAAGGAGAGTTAAAATGAGTATCATTATTAAAGAGGAGTATGTTATACATAGCCTAGATCAGAGGCAATGTGGTATATTGGATGAAGTTCTAGATTTGAACTCTGGAGACCAGAGTCTGAATTCTGGGTCTGACTCTTCCCAACTGTTCAACCCTGATCAAAGAGCTGTACTCCATGACTCATTTTCCTCATCCATAAAATGGAGTTAGGAATACTTGTTCTATCTACCTCATAGAAGTGTTCTGAGGAAAGCCCTTCCTAAATCTTAAACCTAGAGGTCTTTGTTTAAAGTAATAATTTGACAAAGTAAAAGTGAACCCTAGATCATAGCAATGAATAAGTTTTGATTTTGTGTTTATGTATATAAATTTGTGTCTATATATTACGTTGTGTTAAATTATATTGCATTATGTTATAGCATGCTGTTGTGCTGCATTGTGTTACCTTAAGCTATCCTTCGTTGTTCTACTTTACATTGAATTGAATTGTATTGTGTGACATCATATCATATCATGTCGTGTTATATATTATGTTGTACCACATTGTTATGCTATATTATCTTATATATTGTGTTATGATGCACTGCACATTATATCATAGCATAGGGTATAATGTCATGTCACGTATATTTATATGATTTATATCACATCATATCACATTATATCACCATCTATGCTCCAAGAATTTGAATAAACCAGGAAGATAAAAGTAAGAGAGCTCCTGCCTTAAAGAAGCTTACATTCTGATAAGGGGATACATATATAGAGGCATGGTGGCCAAAGAAAGGAGTTTCTGTTTGGGGAGTCACACGAATGATGAGTAGAGGCATAAATGATAGATTATCATGCCCTTTCCAGGAGCAATAATAGTACTGATTTGATTACTATTCATAGAGAAAGAAGTAGAAAAAGTTGTGTGTGTGTGTGTGTGTGTGTGTGTGTGTGTGTGTGTAAGGTGTACTGATTCTGACTGGGGGATGAGCTGTGATCATGGTGGCACAGTACATGGAAATATGCTCATAGTGGATGTTTAAATAGGAAGATAAAACATTAAGTTATTGTATTTGGTTTAGTGGAAAAAGCAACTGATGAAATACCAGAAGACCTGGATTTTTATCTCAGCTCTCCCATTTCCATTCTACCCTGGAATAAATGTTGTATGGATGGATAGAGATAAGATATGAACCTGGTTGTAAGGAGCTTATCACTAAGGTAGGGGAATGGGGCAAAAATGATTATTGTTTTTAAAATAGCATAATAAATATTTCAGGGGGATCAGGAGGAATTTTGGGTATGGGGGCACAGAAAGTGCTTCTTGTAGGAAGTGATATTTAAGTTTGATTTGGAAGGATTATTTGGATTTCAATTGGTAAACTGGTGATGAGCATTATATATTCTAGGAAAAGGAGTATCTTCATACCAATAGCAGTCCTAGGAGTCATCTACTCAAGATATAGATGTGGTGATGGATTTTTCCATAAATTATTTACAGTTTATAGTCATTATAATCTAAGGAATTGTTTCTTTGCATTTAAGAAATATAGGAAGCAAGCAATGACTTTCCAAACCTACAGAGTCCCCAAATACTAAAAGTAACTAAATTAGTAACCCTGGCTTACATAGAGAATGTGCAGATCTTCTCTGCTTCCTACTGTCTGACCATGGGTGTCAGTTCAGCACTTGATCACTTTGGGGTGATTAGGAAGAGTTCAATGACCTTTAGAAGGTAGTTAAATCCGCAGATGGTTCTTTCCTCATTGAGTCTCCCATATGCCTTCTTATAACTCCAGAACTTCCTGTGTGAGTAGTGTTAACTTTCTTCACCAAAATGGCATTTTTACTGCTCCCATATGGCTCCTAGAGCAGGGGGCACTCAGTTAGCTAAACTTGAATCTGGGTCTCTGGGTACCTCTTCTCCTTTGTACTACTTTGCTGGATCCTATACTGTTGGGGATCTAATACTGTTCTTGAAATGCATGAGTTCAGGCCTGAAGGTACTTTGTAATTTTGAGAGCACTGGAGATCCTGGGTCCTCAGTTAAAACTGAGGAATAATTTTAGGAAATATTCCACAGCTCTTGGAGAAGATGGCAACTAGCTGGAAGATGAACCCAATCCCTAGTTGGGCTTGCAAGAAGACATCTATCACAAGGGGGCCACTGCCATGATGAGATGAAATTTAAAATGATAATTAAGCAGCACTAACAAATATTTTGTTTTGATTATTATAATTCAACCTCCCAGCAAAGTATAGCTTTAATTAGTTCTACTTGTTAAGTGAGCTTTTTTTTGAAAGGTGTTTTTTTTTCCTTCTATCAGTGCATGCTTACGAGTGGTAATCTTTGTTATTTGTTTGTTTGCTTAAGTAATAAATGCCATCGTCATACATGAGTTACATTTTGCAGGGAGGTCCTTTGTATTCTGCACTCTGATGAGTACCTAGACATGATTCAAACTTAGATCCTAACTTGCTTATAAGTAAATCTCTCAAAGGGACACAGGAGTGAGAATGTAACAAGCCAACCAGTATGAGAAAAGGAGTCGGTCTACTCAAAATGAGGGCCAGGACCCCACATGCCATTGAGAATATGGATCTGTAGGAAGGGAGCTCTGCAAAGGAAGAGGTTGCAGTTGAAATATTTTTTGAAACAACGTTTATTCAACTACAATATGAGACTGTACAGCCCAAATCATCATTCCAGATGTTTTGCCTTCTTTTCCTTCCTGTCCTACCATTATATTTTTTGGAATTTCATTTTCTGAAAGATGCCATATTCCCTCTTCAATGGCACACTCTGTGTGGCATGATATGGGTTAAGGGATAGGTCCATAGAGGAGTACTTCTTTGAAATCTGCAAAATAATTTAATATTCTAAGATTGGTGACTGAGTTCAGAGCAATTGGTAGATATAATAGAGCCTACTGCTACATATGTCTTTAACCTGTAACTAAATGGTTGCGGCCAACATAACTCAAGGACATGTTTGCTATCTTGCTTCCCTATTGCCTCTAGAATAAAATATGAAATCTTTTTTTTTGTCACATTAAACTTCATACAATATGGCTCCAGCCCAGAAGTGTTCTGCAGTCAGCTTGTACAGCTCATGAGAGCAGATAATTAAATTTTCATTTGGGGAGCTGGTTGTTAAAAGTTTAATAGTATATTCCTGTTCCAGTCTATCATTTCAGGTTGATTTCACATTATATTCACTTATACATTCAATATTTAATCAAACTGGTCCTTTTGCCATATAGACTCTTTCATCTCTCAATCTTTGCACAGGCTGTCCCCAAGCTTAGACTGTTATTTCTCATGGAATCTTTAGCTCTCTTCAAGGTAGTCAATTGCAACTTCTTACAAGAAGCCTTTCCTTCCTTCCATAGTCTTAGTGCTTTCCTTCTTCTCCACACCAAAATTACTTTTTAAAAATACGTTTTATCTTTACTTATCTGTTTATATATTGTTTTTCCCCAATAGAATGTAAGTCTCTTGAGGGAAGGGGCTGTTGGTTTTCGTCTTTGCATCCCCACAGTTTTGCATAGCACTTGGCAAAAATGAGATAGTTAATAAAGCCATGTTGTATAGAATTTTTGGAGGAAAAATATGCACAAGTTAGGTTATATTCACATTTCAATTTTAATCTCATTCTAGAAAGCAAGTTTGGGGGATGAGAAAAGAAAAGGAGAGAGAGAGACAGAGAGAGAGAGAGAAGAGAGAGAGAGAGAGAGAAGAGAGAGAGAGAGAGAAGAGAGAGAGAGAGAGAGAGACAGAGAGAGAGAGAGAGAGAGAGAGAGAGATGAATTTAATATCAATTTAACTAGAATGTGTGAGGGGTTATGAGGCTGGCAGAGTAGCACCAAATATTGATAGCTGACATTTACACAGCACTTTATATTCTTTACAGAATTTGATCTTCACAACAACTCTAACAAATAGGTATAATATCTCATCCCCCAATTTAGGATGAATAAACCGAGACTCAAGTAAGTTAAATGGCTTGTACCCAATCATATATCTAGCAATTGTCAGAAACAGTATTCACTCTTAGGTCTCTCCTGGCTCCAAATCCAGTAATCTTCCACGTTGCTTTTATACAGAGTTCTGAAGTACTAGAAAAGCCAGAAGAAAAAAAAAACAACCACTAATTATTTTGATAATTTTATTTCAATTTTATCAAGAACATTCTGCCACCTTAGTTTGTATTCTACTGATAGGAAAGTTTTTCTCCTTCTCCTTTGGGAAGACTTACTTTTATCTTTAAATACTCTCCATGTATTTCCAATGAATTAGATTCATGCCTGAATTAGGGTCCAATCATCTACCTGAGTGATCAAACCACTCACTACATAATTCTGAGTAACATAGTTTGGTTCAAAGTATAGAACTTTGACAGAGGAATTGAGAGGCCATCAGCTCTTTCACCCAGGTGATTCAGCCTGGGACTACTTCACTAATGATTTGCTACTTGAGGCTAATTTGGATTGGCATCTCTTCCTGACCTTTGAAACACTCACCTCTGTGGCTGAAACACTGTCCCCTGTGGCTTCCAGAGAACAAGTAGAAGACTTTGTGGGGAACTACTTCAGAACAGTCACTGATGTGCTTTCTGGAAACAGAAAAAGAAAGAAAGAAAGAAAGAAAGAAAGAAAGAAAGAA
>NW_020945014.1:8831979-9113583 GCF_900497805.2 Vombatus ursinus | reverse complement strand
AAAGAAAGAAAGAAAGAAAGAAAGAAAGAAAGAAAGAAAGAAAGGAAAAAGGAAGGAAGAAAGGAAGGAAGAAAGAAATAAAGGAAAAGAAAGAAAGAAAGAGAAAGAAAGAAATGAAGGAAGGAAGGAAGAAAAAAGAGAAAGTAGGAAGGAAGAAAACTGAGCACTCTAAAAGGGCCATTGCTAAGGAAGACATAGCTTGTTTTCTTTATATATAAATAGGCAAACAAGAAGGCACATAGATTATATAGATGACAAAAGATTAGATAATAGAGAGAGAGATAAGCACATTTATTAAGCACTTATCATGTACCTGGCACTGTACCAAGTGCTGGAGGTACAAATGCAAGCATGTAAGACAGTCCCTTCCATTAAAAAGACTACTTTTTAACAAGGGACTATAACACATAAAGAAGTACTGAAAAGGGTAGGAGGATGGAACAGATGATCACTATTTTACCTGGCAGAGGCATACTATGGAATGGGAAGAAAGTAATGGATAGATATCTGGGCCTGGAGTCAAGAAGACTTATCTTCCTAAGTTCAAATCTGGCCTCAGATACTTACTAGCTATGTACACGACACTTAGCTTCGTTTGCCTCAGTTTCCTCATCTGTAAAATGAGCTGGAGAAGGAAATGTCAAACCATTCCAGTGTCTTTGCCAAGAAAACCCCAGATGGAGTCAGAAAAAGTCAGACACACAACTGAAACAACTGAACAACAATAAACTTTGGAGAGGTTAGGGACCCAGAGGCAGAGTCTATGTTACCAGTAAGAAAATGATAGTCTTAAGTGAAGGCACCATAGAATATAATGGATAGGAAGTTGTATGGGGGTCTGATATATATTGGAAAATAAGAGAAAACACATCAAAACCAATCTAGTTACTTTATAGATGAGATAACTGAGATCCTGATAGGTTAAGTGATCAAAGGCCTGCAAGTAGTAAGAAACAAAGTTGGCATTCAAAATCACACCCTCTAAGTCTGAGTTTCATCTTTTCACCCAGTACACCAGATGTCTCATTATAACAATAACTGTCTTTGATGGTACCTCTCATTGTGCTTGTATTGGGACTTTATTTGTTATTCTTGTTTTTGTTTATTTGTTTGATTGATTGTATGCCGTAGTGGGAAGGATAGATTATAAAAGAAAGAAAAGATAAGCAATTTAAAAAAATTATGAGCAACAGTACCATTAAAGACATTATGTTTGGAGAAATTTTTCACCAAAGACCAAGCCAATCCCATGCATTAATATTATTTAAATAGCTATTTTCACGAGTTATACATACTAGTGTATGATATTTTATTTTAAAGACTGGTTTGTATGTTAAAAACCTAAAAAAAAACCACCTCAAAATAAATCAATGAATAATTAATTGAAGAGCCTGTTAAAAACAGAAATAAAAATATGTCCCTCAGCTTCTAACAAAGGTCTGTCCATAAAGAGCAGGCTGTTAAAATATGTCTGTTGAACTGAATTGGATTAATTTGAATTTGAGAGCCCATGAACTAAATGAATAGAGGGGCAGCCTTGGACTGTGAAAGCTCTGGATTCAAGTACTTCCTCTAACACCTACCAGCCATGCCAACTCGATCAAGTTGCTTAATTTCTCAGTGAGGCAACTTTCTAATAATCTGTGAATTGTCACTCTGCATTGGTGGAGACCAATAGGACCAAGGCAAGAAGACTAAGAATGTGAATTCTGGACTTCCAAGCCAATTAATCAGTAGATATTTATTGAGAGTCTCCTAAATAAACTGTAATATACACTATGAGAGATGAAATCATATTGGAATTCATCTGATGCAACAAAAGGTCAACAATTCTCAAGGAATACACTGGGGAAAAAAAAGTAGAGGACTTATGAGTACCAGATATGAACTTGTACAACAAAGTAGTAATCATCAAAATGATAATCACTGAAGCAGAGTATTTATACAACATACAGAAGCAAAAGATCACAATAGCTTAGTGTTTGATAAATAATCATTCTGAAGTGAAACCTCAGTATTTGACCACAGAAAAAAGTTCTGAGAAAACTGGATGAAGCTCTGAAAGCATACATGGCAAATATAAATGATGATATAATAAACAAATTAGAGCAGCAAAAAAGGAAATTAATGCTTGTCTATTTAAATAAGATGTGTTCATGACCAAATAAGGGATGGAGAAGATCACAGAAGATAAAATTGACCATATTGCTTACATTTTTTTTAATGTATGATAGAGGTGCAATGAGTAGGAAAACAGTTAACTTGAGGAAATCATCTTGGCAGAAATTTTTCAGATTAATGTCTCACATCCAAGATCTGTAAAGAATTGATTCAAACTTGCTAAATGGTCAAAAGATATAAATTGGCAGTTCTTAAGAGGAAAAAAAAGAAGCAAAGTTATTAATTGCATATGAAAAAGAAAATGCTTCAAATCACTACTGATCAGAGAAATGTAAATTTAAGTCATTCGGAGGGTTCCACCTTATATTCATCAGATATTGAAGTTGACAGAAAGAGGAAAATGAAGCATTGGAGGAATTACGGGGAAAGTTTCATTAATGCATTACTAGTAGAGTTATGGATTGTTATGTTGCAGTTTGGGGTTCTGGGAACCTCAAAATGCAAAGGTATATGGTAGGTCTGCCTCAAAAGATCGGGATGACTCAAGTGTTCTTTCAGTCAGAGACAAGATTTATTGTGTCACCAACAGAAGCAGGTGGGTTTCTAAGAAACTGCACAATTGAATGAGGTTAAGATTGGTATTTTTACACAGAAAGTCTGTGAGAAGATCTGGATGGGATCAAGGAGTGGCAAGTATCCTGGGGTGGGCCAGGTACAGACAATAAGGACCACAATGAAAGGGCAGTTAAAAGGATTATACTGTGCTGGGTTGGATACCTCAGGTAAATGCCAGGAACTTGGTTGCTGAAGTGTGTGAGAAAGTTCAAGGGCTTTTGGGGGTCCAGGTCCCATCCTCATTAGCTCCTGAGGAGAAAGTAAGGCTGTTGACTTTGCAAAGCCCTCCCTCATTTAAATCCAATTCACTTGCACATCATGGCATTGCTTCCCTGATGTCATGGCCCTCTTCAAGAACAAAGGAAAAACAGCAGCATATCTGTATTTATTTATTTTACATTAACACTATATATGTATACACATAATACACACATGTATATATATATATATCAGCTTATTTCTTTATTAGAACATAAAGTTCTTTGAAACATAGACTTTTATTCATTTTTTGTACTTCAATCCTTAGTATAGAGCTAATTGCCTGATACACAGTTAAATGCTTAATAAATATTTGTTAATTGTTAATGCCTGATTTTAAACCTTATCTCTGTTATTTATGATCTGTGTGATCTGGGCCCATTATTTAACTTCTCTATACTGCAGTGTCTGAGTGTCCTTATTGTGGATATGATACCTACAATATGATATAATATAATTACCTATTATATATAAAAGATAATACATGCATATATATACAAATACACACATATACACACATATATACATATATACATATATATATATATGTATATATAACAAGAACGTACACATTGATAATAAGGTTGACCCACACATTGCCAGAGCTAGCTCAGTGTTTGGGAGGCTCTAAAGGAAAATGTGGGAGGGAAGAGGTATTAGACTGACTACCAAACTGAAGGTCTACAGAGTCATTTTTGTTGACCTCATTGTTACATGCCTGTGGAACCTGGACAGTATACCAGCGCCATGTCAGGAAACTGAATCACTTCCATTGGAATTGTCTTAGAGAGATTCTGAAGATCACCTGACAGGATAAGATTCTAGACACTGAGGTCCTTTCTGGAACTAAACTGCCAAGCATTCAAACTCTGCTTCATAGAGCGCAGCTCTGATGGGTAGGCCATGCTGCTCAAATGCCAAAGGTACACTTGCCAAAAAGACTGTTTTATGGAGAACTCACACAGGGCAAACACTCACATGGTGGTCAGAAGAAGCGATACAAGGACATTCTCAAGTTCTCTCTTAAGAACTCTGGAATTGATTGTGTGACATGGGAGACACTGGCACAGGACTGCTCAGCATGGTGTGCCCTCATCAGAGAAGGTGCTCTGCTCTATGAGCAAAGCACAATTGAACTAGCTCCAATGAAACATGAAATGTGCAAATTTAGAGAATCCATGCCAAATATTCATGTGGACTATTTATGCCTGACCTGTGCTAGAAACTCCAAGCTCATATTGGTCTGATCAGCCGCAGTAGGTCACACTGTAACTTGACTCTAACAAAGTGATGTCATTTTGATCCTCTTCAAGAATGGACAACAATCAACTAATATGTATATGTGTGTGTGTGTGTGTGTGTGTGTGTGTGTGTGTGTGTGTGTGTATAAGTAGTCAGAGGTTCTTAATATTTTGTGTATGTCATGTACTCCTTGGGCAGCCTGGTGAAGCCTATACACCCCTACTCAAAATTATATTTTTAAATGCATAAAATACATAAAAACACAACAGAAAATTAGCAATATTCTATATCTATGTCTATATATCCAGATCAATATTTATCATCCATCTATCTATCTGTCTATCTATCTATCTATCTATCTATCTATCTATATATATATATATATGTTTAAAAAACCCTGAACTAAATTATCTCAAAAGTCTCTCCCAGCTCCAAACCTACATTTCTATGAACATTCCTGCCCATCTCTCCCACCAACAAATTGACAGACATAGACAGATCAACTAGGTATGCTCTACCAGTCTGGTCATCTCTTTAGGTCCCTAAGACTTCTTCTTTTGAATTCTTTTTTACCTTTGATTCCCATTTTGGTTGATTTTCCTATATTTAAAAATTTACTTATATAGATAAATGTCCATTCAGCTCTCTTCGAATCTCTTCCTCATTCCTCCCATCAACTATTTCCGAGATTTCCTTCCTCAAGCCCCAACAACACTATGGAACGTGGAGAAAAACACTAAACATCACTGGGCCTCAATTTCCTTTTCTGTCAAATGATAGGATTGGACTAGACGATCTAGGCTTGATCTAGATGGTTCCTTTCTTCTCTCACATCTAGTTGTCTTATGACTTCATTATTCCTTCACTACATATCCATTTTGTTGTGACTACCACCTGCTGGTGAAAACAGCTAACCACATGCCTATATTAACTAAAACTAGAGGGAGGGGGGAGATAACTCTTTTCCACTCTTATTCTCACATGTTTTTTGGAAGTACATTGCAGAACAAGTTGAAGCCTGACTATATGTGCTTATAAAGTAGGTAGGAAATCCTCCAGTGAATGTGGGCCCTGTAGAAAAGCAATCTGAAGAATGCAAGTCTTTCGTTGAGCCTTTCACACGGGCATGATTCAGATCCACTAGGCCAGGATATTGGCTCATTGCTCAGCTTTCTGCGTCAATGGCCTTTCATTTCAAATAAGCCTTCAGGATGGATGGGAAATATCACTGAGATGCATTTCAGTTCAACTGGTTTATTGAGCATCTGTTTTGTGTAGTACTTGTGCTATAGGCTGAGGGGAATACAAAGACAAGCAAATATTAGTATCTGCCCTTGTAGGGTTTAGAGTCTTGGAGAAGATATCTAACCATAGATGAGGAAGGTCAGGATATTCTTAGGGTCTAGAGAGCAGGATAGCCAACTGCAAAGCTCACAAAGGAAGAGGAAATGCTGGAGAAAGAAGTCTAAGAAATGAGCTGGATATTGTGTAACTGAAATTTCCACCTGAGAAGCCATCTGAAAATTTTAGTCTCTGGGATAAAATTTGGCCCCTGCAGGAGACCAGGAAGTGCCTTAAAGCATTTGGAATAAGAATAAGCTCTGGGAACAACTTACATGATAAGGGAAAATTTAGGAAAAGAGTATCGGACTAAAAAATTTAAAAAAAAAGGTTCGCATATTTAGAAGCAGAATAGGATAGAAGAAAAGATGACAGATTAGAGTCTGGAAACTGCATTTGAATTCTGCTTCTGGCACTTATTGGCTCTTTGACCATGGCCCTCTGTTCCTCAGGGCTCCTTATCCTTAAATGCACATAATTATGCTCTCTGTCTTCTTGAGTTTTTGTGAGAGAATTTCTTTGTAAATCTAAAATTACTATAGAAGTGTAACACTTGCTCCCTCCTCCCTGCTGGATAAGAACTAGACTGAATCCTTCCCAGAGCTTGCTGACCTCCTGTCTTGAATGTGATTTAGGGCAGAGTATCATTGTTTCTTTTGCTACCATCCTCCCTTTCTCATATCTTTCTCTTTGAAGATTTAGTCAGCCATACCTTGGTAAAACAATTTCCTTACTTTTTAGTTCTAGGGATATATGAAGACCGATGTCCTTGTCAGGCCTAACTTTAGCTGTTTTATTGTTTATATCAGAGAAAAAGTTCGTAGTACGATCACAATAATTTAGAGTTCCTCAGTTAGGAAGATTCCTAACATTCATATGAAAGGCTTTTTCATAGGCTTTTTATCCTAATTTAAATTTTTGTGTATTTCTCCACTAACCCTTGGTCTCTCTACGTTTGAGATAAGATTGTAATACAATAAATCTTAAGTAAAGGAAACCCTTGACTTTTTTCCCCAGTCATTAAAAGGCTGAATATAAAAGGTAGGCTCAACCCAAGTCTAAGATGCCTGTAGAGGCTTGACGGTCCATTAATTATTTCTCCCCTCTCTGTTTTCTCCTTTTAGGTTTTTCCCACAGTTGTTGCCCCTATATCATCAATGCTTTCTTTTGGCTTTTTAAGCTTTAAGTGGAATGGGGACAACATCACCCAACTCTTTTCTCTTAATTTTTTTCCCTCATAGACTGTGTCTCATTTAAAGGTCCCAGGCATGATTTAAGCCATCCTTTTTGTTCAAATAGATCTAGTCAGCCACACCCTGGTACAACAATTTGCTTACTTTTTAATTCTAAGGATACATGAAGATCTATGTCCATGTCAGGCCTAACCTTAGTGTTTTATCAAGTTTATATCAGAGGAAAAGCATAAATTGATTTTGGGGCTATGGTAAAATACTTGTGAACTTACAAATTCCAGAATACCATCCATTCTCAAAACCCAATTTCAGAAGTAAGAAATGTTATTCTGAGTGTTGAGGCCTAAGGAAAGAAATAATTGAGGCAATGTAGATACATCATTCAAATAGCAAAATCCCACCTCTGACACTGTGTGATCATAGGGAAGTCACTTAAACTCAACGTGACAAGCTTCCTTTCTTTTTCATACAGTGAGGGTAACAATAACAACTACTTCATAACATCATTCTGTGGATCTTATGAGAGGATATATGTAATATAAAACACTTTGCAAATGGTAAATCCTACAAAATGTGAGGTATTATTACTGTTATTATTAACTTCAAGTCTAGTATATAAGTAGTTCTATTTACCATAATTATAAACATCATTTCCAAAATAGCAGTTTAATGCCAGGAGGGCATGGAGGGCAGAGCACAGAGTTTAGTTATCAATACCTTTGATTGCTTCAGTGCCCTATAAAAACAAGTTTCCATGTATCAGCCCATTGATAAGCATTTATTGAGCACCTATTGTGTACAGGGTACTGAGCAGTCTAGCCTCATCTCATAATACTCCCCTCCAGGCACCCTACATTTCATCAAAACTTGCTCTTTCCCAAGGCATTTCTTCTCCTGCTTTTGTGACTTTATACAGACTATCTCCCATCCCACTTCCTTTAAGTTTTATCTCGTGTGCCATTTCTTATAAGAGGCTTTTCTGGATTCTCTTAGTTATCACTGCTCGCTCAATCTTCATCTAATTGTGATATGTAGTACATTCCTCTCCCAAACCCCACTCACATTAGCAAACTGGGTCCACAAAGGCTGATTATTACATGTACCCTTAAAGTTCTGCAGTTATCCCTAAAGGGTTTTAAGGAAATATTGTACAATGCTACATCTCCTGAGCCCCCATTGGTGTGTTAACCTCCCATGAAGATCAGTTGATATCAGTCAGTTAATTAGCTTTTAGAAAATGGAATAGCATTTAATAGATACTTGCTGCCTGATAGATTAACCATTATTTACTAAGACTGTATGATAAGGAGAGAATGTAAAAGACAATTTTCTCCATTCCATCTGCCACCCCCCCCAAAAAAAGGTTATGACAAATTATTATACCAATATATATAGTACCCAAAGAAAAGTAATCTCAAGCTTAGAGAGCACATGTGCCAAAGGGGTGGCTCACAGCTCATAGTTGCATGAAGTCCTTTTCTCCTTTTCATGAGGCACTCATAAAATTATCCTTGGGTAAGGTATAGCTTTTCTATTGGGCTTCTTGTAGAATTTTAATGCCATCTTTCTTCAGTGTGTCTAGTCTACCATAGTTTTTAATGCAGATACTTGTCAAAATGACTGCTGCTAAGGGGATATTACTAGAACTCACTCTAATGGCAAGTCCAAATCTTCTCATTTTCTGATGTTAACAAGGTACTGTTCTGGCCAAGACAGAGGAATTGGGTAAAATAGATTGGTTGACACAATTGATCCCTATTCTTATGCATATATATTGTAATATTTACATGTTATAATCAGACACTCCTCTCTACAAATAGGATGCAAGTTCTTTGAGGACAGGGATTGCTTTTAATTGTATTTGTCACCAGTGTCCTAGATATACTAAGTGCTTCATAAATGATTGTTGAATTCCTACTCTGTGATCTTCAATTTCTCCTAACTCCTGGTTCCTTTCCCACTGCCCAAAATCTTTCCCAGGTCTCCAAAATTGAAAAACAAACAAGCAAACAAAAACTAAAATAAAAATCTTGCTTGACCCTACTATTCTCAATCCTACTTGTCTGACATCTCCTCTGCATCCTTTGGTGGATCATTATTCATGGCACACAGAGAATTTACATCAAAGTTCTGCCTTATTGCCTCTAGAAAGCTGACCCCCTGCCCAACCCCAACAAATAGGAGGAGAACCAAGGAAGGGCAATATCACCAAAGCCTGAAGAAGAGAGATTGTTCATTAGAAGAGAATGGTGCCCAATGTCAAATGCTGCAGAATAGTCAAGAAAGTCAAGAATGATAAGGACTGAGCAAAGTTCATCTGATTTGTCAATTAAGAAATCATTACTAATTTTGAAAAGAAGAATTGTAGTTGAGTGATGTCAGTAGCCACACAGCTAAAAGTTAAGATATGATAACAGAAGAAGTGGAAGCAACAGGCATAAAAACTTTAAAAATAATAATTTGACTAGTGAGGAGAAGAGTTATAAGACACACAATTTGGACAATCTACATAGATATATTTATAAATTTAAGCTGGTAGATGAATGCTTGACTTACCTTCACTCCAAAAAAAATTATCCAGATGTGCCATTTGCAGCAAATACAGTCTCAGATTTGGACAAAATTACTGCCCGTGCCCAGGTCCATTGGTGGACTTAAAATTAAAACATGGTGGCTATCAATTGATGTTAGATACACCATCTTCTATTAAAATCCTGCCAAATGGGTCAGAAGTTGAGAGAAGCTCTTTAAAAATAGGCAAGAGGAGAAGCAGAATTTTCTATGGAAGCAAGAAAGGGGAATGAGATGAAAAAAAAAATGAAGAGTAAAGCAGCCGCTTTCCACCATCTGTTGCTCTTGAGCAGCATGTGTTGTTCTCAGCCTGATGGCAAAGAGCTGTGTTGGCATTTATTAGATTAAAGCATTAAGAAATATGTAGGAAATTGAAGTTCTCAAGGAATCAGAAGAAATTGTTAGAAGTTTACATCAATGTGAAGTGTTTTTACCCCAAAGAAATACAGTTTTGTTTTGTTTGTTTGTTTGTTTGTTTGCTTTTTAACCATCTTTGTATAAAGTCTTAGGCTAACGGAATTAACAGAGAATGGTATTTTCAGTCCAAGGACCTGGGTTCAAATCTTAGCTCTGCTAATAATGCCTATTAGTAGTGATATAACTTTGAATAAGTCTCTTAACTTCTTAACCTGACCTGCCTAAAAGAAGTATAAATTGTCTCCAAGATTGGTGATTCTTCCCCTGCCCCTAACCACCACCAGAAGGTATTCAAGCAGAGGTTTAGAAAAGTGAATGGAACTTTCCTAAACATAATCTAGGGAATCTAAAAATTAAGGGAAAAAAGCACTATTTGTTACAAAGAAACACTATAAACCTTTCCAAAAAGATTATGTAAGGTAAATTAAAAGGATTTGGGGAAAAAAATTAATACAACACTGGTCCTGGAATTGTGAAAACCCCAGTTCAAATTCAGCCTCAGACACTAAATAGCTGTGACATCCTGGGCAAGCCACCTAACATCGCTCAGCCTCAGTTTCCTCAGTTTCCTCAGTTGTAAAATGGAAATAATAACAGCTCTAACTCACAGGGTTATTGTGAGCATAAAATTAGATAACATTTATCAAGAAATTTATAAACCTGAAGCACTAGATAAATGCTAGCTATTATTAGTTATCACCATCATGTAAATTGTGATCATTATCATCGTCAATGTAATAAAAAGTATGATTCACTTGGAACAAAGAGACAAGTCCAAATAGTAGCACTGACAATAGCAACCTTCAAACCTTAAGGCAAGTCACTAAACCCCTTTGAGCCTCAATTTCCAATATTTCCATTCATTATAAATATTATTTACTTATCACTTACTTTTCAAGTTTCTGTGCTCGGTGTTATACAAATGGGGTTAAATATATTTGCCTTACTTAATACTCAGAGAAGGTGTGAATAAAGTTCTTTAAAACCTTATTTTCTTTCTGCATTTAAATGTATGTATATTGATGATTTCAGTACAAGATAAAAGACTTTAAAAGGAGCTGTACTAATGAGTTTTTGTGATCATCATTATTATACATAACAGTTAACATTCATATAGTGCTTTAAGACTTACAAATTGCTTTTCAAATATCTCACTTGATCCTCACCACAACCTTGAGAAGTAGGTGCTAATATCATACCCTTTCTACAGATGAGGAAACTGACGCTGAGAGAGTTTAAGTTACTGACCGAAGGTCACACAGCTAATAAATATCTGAGGCTGTTAGGTGGGCCAAAATTCTTCATGCAATTTTAAGATTCAATAGCTTAAACCTATACTATGACTTTTGGGACAGTCTGTGTGTGATATACATATACATACATACATATAGACTACTTACATACATACATACACACATACATATACATACATTCACAAACACAAGAACAGATTGATGGTTTAAAAGGCTATTTTAAGATTAAAAGGCTATCTATACAATAGCACATATACTGTATACATGTATGACTTTCATACACATATACACATCATATATATATGTTTATATTTGGGTATATAAAATAGTCTCCCTATATAATACATATATGTATACACATATGTATATATGCATGTATGTGTGTACACACATACACACACATATATATACATATATATTATTCTTTCAAGGTGTAATACTCATGCCTCTCCTCTAAGAAGTCTTTCCAGCTGTCCCAACCCATCCAGTTCTATTTGCTTCTCTGAACTCTTAATTTGGCTGGTAGTCAGTACCACACAGTTTAACACTCAATTATTCTCTAATTGTTCTTGAGTTGGTTTTCCTTCCCTATCTAATTGAAAGCAATTTGGAAGCAGGGCTGACTTCCACTTCTCTTATCTCCCCCATGGACCTAGGGAATCAATTTACATTTGTTGATTGATTGGACCTAACCAGATACAATAATTTTAAGAAAGGTGTTGTTGGAAGGCAGGACAGTTTCTGATGCCAGACTACAAAGTTTCAAAGGATTGTTTTCCCCTTTCCTTTTTTCTTTCTGATTGTCACCTACTCCTATCTAGTCTCTGAGAAAGTGAAGATTTCCTTCCTGACTCATGTCAGGAGATGAGAGTTAAAAGGAGCTTTGGAGTTGAAACCTTGCTTCCAGTTGCCATATGGCTCAGTGAAAGTCACCTAAGTCTGGGGAAGCTGTTTCACAACCACTTTACAAACAGTTGTGGGAGAAGTCTTCCATTGGCTGTAAAGCATAATAGACATATGAGCTATTTTTATTCAATCAACAAAGATAGGGTCAAAAAGCTTTATATAAGAATCATAGAATCTCGGATTCAGAAGGGATCTCATAAAATGTGGCACAGGGGAAAGAGTTCTAGGGTCAGGTGACCTGGATTGAAATCCCATTATCTTTTACAAGCTGTTTAAAGGCAACTAGGCAGCATAGATTATTGAAGTTTGAGTCAAGAAGACCCAAGTTCAATTCTTATGTGCATTTACTAGCTGTGTATCTTTGGACAAGTCACTTAACCTCTCTGTTCTTCAGTTTTTTATCTGTAAATTGAGGATAATAAAAGCATTTTGAGGGTCACTGAGGTCATTATGAGGGTCAAATTATGAGGTTATGAGGGTTACAGGATCATTATGAGCACCAAATGTCACAGCATATGTGAAACATTTTTAAAACCATAATATGCCATGTAGATATATACTGTGTTTTGTTTTGTCTTGTTTTTAAATTACTACCTGTAGAACCATCTTCTTCTCTGTTTCTCAAAATGTTTGCTTTCAATGAAGGCTCAGCTCAGTGGATGCCTCAATGGAGTAGCCTTCCCTAATCTTCCAATTAAGTGTCTTCTCTGTTTTCAAATTTCCCAAGTTCCAATCATATAGAAATTCCTAATACGTGCAAGCCACTGTTCCAGCCACAGAAGATATCAACATACAGCCTTCATCTTAGAATTGAAGGTCATTAAGGACAGCATCATTTTTTTTTATTATCTTTGTCCTTATTGCCTGGTGTGCCTTGAATGTAATGGACACAATACCTATTTGTTGAATTAAATTCAAATGCACATAAAAGTTCTTTGAAATGACAACTAAGACAAGTATCATAAAACATAAAAATTTCTTTCTTAAATTAAAGAAATTATGATTATTCTTTATTTGTTCTTGCTCATAATTAACAGATCAAAATTATGATTTCCATTCTCAGTCAATATCTAGAAAAGATAAACCCCACAGATGTTTGCTTACAAAAGGTGAAATTGGGAAGGAAAATTAAAAACAGAATAAGATAAAAAAAATGTAAATCAGAAGGAGGAAAAAAAGACAGTAGAGGATAAAGATATATTTCAATCACTTCTTGCTCTAATATTTAATAGCTATGGTATCCTGGGCCAATCAATTGTCTTTTTTTGGACCTTAAATAACCTAACTTTACAATGAGAAGATTGGACTAAATCAAGGATTTTCAAAATGTATGCTGTGAAATTTTGGGTATGATGTCACTGAAGATAATAGAGAACATATAAATAATTTCAATATTATGTTTTACTTACCCAGCTTATATAGTGTGCTAAGTATGATATTTGCAAAATAAATCAAACTTGCTCACTTAAGGTAGATACTAACCTCAAGTCATGTCGGACCCTGATTTTGGAAAAATTCCAACCAAAGTAACTGTTCTTATTGAAGGGAAATTGGGTATGCACAAGTGTCTTGAGTTTCTCAAAATGTCACCAAGGATAAAATTTCAGCGTGCTGCCCTTCCTCATGACAAGAGGACTAAGACATGAACAAAAGAAGTTGGAGAACAACTTGTCTAAATGATCCCCAAGGTCTTTTCCTACTCTATGTCATGTGACTTCCACATAGAAAATCATGGGATATCACAGCTGAAAGAGACTTTAGAGTTTGTCTAATCCAATCCCCTTATTTTACAGATTAAGAAACTGAGGTTTAGAAGAAGTGAAGTCACTTGACCAAGATCAACCAACAAGTATGTAGAAGAACCTGGATAAGAAATCAGGTTCTCTGACTCACAATTTGCTATTTTAACCACTCTCAGGAAACGAAGAGCCCTGTCTATACAGGTGATTTTCTGGCGTCTCCCAATATATGTGAGAGAGACCAGTGTATCAGCAGAAATCTGAAAAATAGCAAGTCTTTGCAGTCCTCTCTTTGGGACTAGAGCTTCATGAATTATGCATGTCTATGCAGATTTCTCACCTGTGACAGATGTGATATGGGCAATTTCCTTAACATATTAAGTAACCCAGCCGTAATATAAGTTACAGATATAAATGAGATATTTCTGTCGGTTTATTTAACTGTTTCAGAAGGCTATGTGGCAGGAGAGTGTGGCTGCATGGAAATTACTTGTTGGCAAGGTAAGGGCAGGAGGTGACATGCTGACAGGGTTCTCAGAAAATAGGGAGGGGATTTCTGCTTAGTATTTTCATCACAGTAGAGAGAAAAAAAGGGAAGAGAGAGAGAGAGACAGAGACAGAGACAGAGAGAGAGACAAAGAGACAAGAAGCAGAGACAGAGAGATATACACACAGAGAGACAGAGAAAGACAGAGAGAGAGAGAGAGACAGAGAGAGAGAGAGACAGAGAGGGAGAGAGAGCACAATAGTGTCTTGTCTACAGGCAATGTTGTATTGAGGGGAACAGAAGTAGAAAGGAATAAATGAATAAGCATTTATATAGTGCCTACTACATGCCAGGGACTGTACTAAGCCCATTATAAATATTATCTCCTTTAATCATCACAAAAATCTTGCTAGGTAGATGCTTTTGTTATCCTCATTTTACAGTTGAGGAAAATGAGGCAAACACAGGTTAAGTGACTTACTCAGGGTGACACAGCTAGTGAGTGTCCGAGACTGGATTTGAATTCAGGTCTTCTTGGACTCTAAGCCCAATAGAAGCTAAGGTTACAAGCTTGTGAAGCAGTTTCATGGAGAAATGAAATGCAACACAAACCCAAAGGTGTCGTGGAAACTAAGGAAGATCAAATCAGCCTGGAAACTGAGGATTAAGAGTTGGCCAGGCTCAGTACAGCCTCTAAAAGAGAACTCCTTTATTGTGGATTCTCACAGCCTGGCCACAGTCCCTTAAAATACTTACATAGTCAATGTCAGTGCCATAAGGAAATGTCACTTCAAAAGGTTTGCACTGTATCATGCCCAGAATCCCAAACATTTAGATCTCATGAGCCATGAGCAAATAGATGCCATGAAGGGAAAAAGGAGCATATAAATCACATTTAGTGGAATCAAATTTTCTGTCAATAAATCTTAAATTACTTGTCTATTAGCAAAGAGAAGAAGCACTCCCTAGTTCATCTTTTGTTTAAAACCAGGTTTCAGGGCAGAGCCAAATGGTGGATTAGGGGCAGCTACCCAGCTGAACTTTCCTAACACTCCCCTCTGAACGACTTTAAAATTATACCTCAAATTAAATTTTGGATTGGCAGAGTCAACAGACAATCAGGGAAGGGAGAGAGAAATAGTATTTCAACCTAAGAAAACTTAAGAGGTAGGCGAAAGACTGTAACTACAAAGTGGAGGTCTGATGGAGGTGTGTTAGGAGCTGCACATGAAGACAACTCCATGGGAGTTTTCAGCCCAGAGACGATGAGGGGGAAGGGGTCAGATAACATTGGAAGGACTCTTTGCTGGCTCTTGGTTTCGCTGGCAGCGATTGGCAACTCCATTGCCCGTCTGTAGTTCTGGATCATAGTTCCAGGGCAGAGAGGAGCACTGGTGGTCAGGCACAAGGGAGCAGGACCCCTGGTCAAAAGTAACAAAGAAGACAGAAGTGCTAGCTCATGCAGCTGCAGGGAACCAGGGGCCCTTCCATGGTAAAGACCAGAGTAAGAACTTGCAGACCCCTAGAACTAGCTCTGAAAGCAACAACATGAGAAACCTGACGCTTAGAACAGTGCCTTCCTCTGCCAAGATGAGTAGAGCCCAACTGTAAATTGAAGTTCAAAGTTAAGAAATAGGCTGTAAAAATGAGCAAACAACAACAAACAACAACAGTACATGACCATAAAAAGCTATTAGAGTATCAGGATAGACTAAAATATGATGCTTAGCACAGGGTCTGTTACACAGCAGAAGCTCCATAAATGCTTATTCCCCTCCCTTCTAATGAACACATTAGAAATACATGTGCATGTATGTATGAATGTATGAATGTTTGTGTGTGTGCATTTACAACTGAAAAGTGCTAACAGAGTGGTTTTGGTGCGTTAATGCTGTGGGACCAGGGTTTAAATCTTAATTCTTTCACTTGTCACCTGTTTGACTATGGCCAAGTCAATTGCCTTCCTTAGACCTTGTTTTTTTATCTCTAAAATGAGAGAATTGGACATGATAACCTCTAAGGTCTCTTCAAGCTAGCCTTCTGTGATTCTTTGTTGAACAAACAAGGGATGGGTGACAATTTACCTTGGACGTTATGGAAAGGATTCCTGCATTGGGGAGATGGTTAGACTAAATGACCTTTAAAATACCTTCCCATTCTGTGATTGTATGATTCTACAATGCATAAGAGAATCAACTGTCATCAAGGGCTTTAGTGCATTAATCTTTGGTGGGTAAATGGATGTAGCTAATTACAAATGAAATGAGTTTTATCTAGTCATTAAGGCCTGCTTAGAAAGACTCTTACATGGTCACAGTTACCATTTAGAGTTTCCATATAATTGAAAGTAATAAAATTAAATTTATTTTTAATTATTCTAGAATTATGCCTTTTTACCAAGTCATACTGCCCGTCCCCCCATAAGGTTTTTTTTTCCCTTTGTAAGCTTAGAAAGTAAAACTAAAGAAAGAATATAATAGTTCTATTGAAATCAGAGTAAAGGCATAATAATGCTTACTTTTCCTTTCTAATACATTTAAGCATTATATTCAAAACAGAAAGGAACTTTAAAAATCACTTAGAAAACCTCAGTTAGCACTTAAAAACAATTTTTTCCCATTTCACACGGTCCTCAACAATACCCCTGACAGGTAGTGCGGTGTGGTAGTAATTGTAGTTCATTTGGAGTACATGGTTTAAATGTACATGGTTCATTGGAAGTACATGGTTTAAAGCTTGACTCTTCTTATGTAACTCTATGACCTTGTACAATACACTTTCCTCATACTTCTCTTAGTATCCAATTAGAGAGAAAGTATTTTGAAGGCAGGGGCCATTTTAATTTTTTAAAATATATCCTCATTGCCTGTCTTAGTAATTGCTTAATTAATATCTGGTGATTTATAAAAATGGAATCAGGAGTAGATAAGCTCTACTACCTATTGTAGCTCTAAATATTTTTATTAATTTTCTATTAATTAATTTGTTTTTAGTTTTCAACATTCACTTCCACAAGATTTTGAGTTCCAAATTTTCTCCCCATTTTGCCCCACCCTCACCCCAAGATGTCATGCATTCTGAATATCCCTTCCCCTAATCTGCCCTCCCTTCTATTACCTTGCCCCTTCTCTTATCCCTTTCTCCTTCTATTTTCCTGTAGGGTAGGATAGATTTCTATACCCCATTACCTGTATATCTTATTTTCTAGTTGCAAGTAAAAACAATTTTTAACATTTGTTTTTAAAACTTTGGGTTCCAAATTCTCTCCCTTCCTCCCTCCCCACCCATCACCATTGAGAAGGCAAGCAACTCCATGCAGGTTATACATGTGTAGTCACGCAAAACACTTCTATAGTAGTCACGTTGTGAAAAAAACTAACTATATTTCCCTTCATCCTTTCCCACCTCCCTTTATTCTATTTCCTCTTTTGACCTTGCCTTTCCTCAGAAGTGTTTGCTTCTGATTACCCCCTCCCCCAAACTGCCCTTCCTTCTATTATCCCCCCACTCTCTTATCCCCTTTGCTTCTATTTTCCTGTAGGGTAAGATAGATTTCTATATCCAATTGAGTATGTATATTATTCCTTCCTTAAGCCAAATCCAATGAGAATAAGATTCACTCATTCCCTCTCACCTTCCCCCACTTCCCCTCTACTGTAAAATCTTTTTCTCTTCTGTTTTATGGGAGATAATTTACCCCATTCTAACTCTTCCTTTCTCCTTCTTCCACTATAATCCTCTCTCACCCCTTAATTTTAGTTTTAGATATCACTCCATCTTCAACTCACCTTGTGCCCTCTATTTATCTATCTATCTATCTATCTATCTATCTATCTATCTATCTATCTACCTATCCACATATATTTTTCCCCTCCAACTACCCTCATTCTGAGAAAGGTCTCATGAGTTAGAAATATCATCTTTCCACATAGGAATGTAAACAGTTCAACTTTAACAAGTCCCTTATGATTTCTTTTTCCTGTTTACCTTTTCATGCTTCTCTTGAGTCTTGTATTTCAAAGTCAAATTTTCTATTCAGCTCTGGTCTTTTCATCAAGAATGCTTGCAAGTCCTCTATTTCACTGAATATTCATTTTTTCCCCTGAAGGATTATACTCAGTTTTGCTGGGAATGTGATTCTTGGTTGTAATTCTATCTCCTTTGACCTCCAGAATATCATTTTCCAAGCCCTCTGGTCCCTTAATGTAGAAGCTGCTAAATCTTGTGTTATCCTGATTGTATTTCCACAATACTTGAATTGTTTCTTTCTGGCTGCTTGTAATATTTTCTCCTTGACCTGGGAACTCTGGAATATGGCTATGATATTTCTGTGAGTTTTCCTTTGGGGATCTCTTTCAGGAGGTGATCTGTGGATTCTTTCCATTTCTATTTTACCCTCTATTTCAAGACTATCAGGGCAGTTTTCCTTGATAATTTCTTGAAAGATGATGTCTAGGCTCTTTTTTTTTATCATGGCTTTCAGGTAGTCTAATAATTTTTAAATGATCTCTCCTGGATCTATTTTCCAGGTCAGTTGTTTTTCCAATGAGATATTTCACATTGTCATGTACTTTTTCATTCTTTTGTTTTTGTTTTACAATATATTGATTTCTCATAAAGTCATTAATTTCCATTTGCTCCATTCTAATTTTTAAGGAAGCATTTTCTTCAGTGAGCCTTTGGACTTCCTTTTCCATTTGGCCAATTCTTCTTAAGGCATTCTTCTTCTCATTGGCTTTTTGGACCTCTTTAGCCATTTGGGTTAGGCTATTTTTTGAGATGTTATTTTCTTTAGTATTTTTTTGGATCTCCTTTTAGCAAGCTGTTGATTTGTTTTTTCATGATTTTCTTGCATCACTCTCATTTTTCTTCCCCATTTTTCTTCTACTTGTCTTACTTGCTTCTCAAAATCCTTTTTGAGGTCTTCTTCTGGTTGTATGTTTTGATCTTCTTTGTCACCAAAGTAAGATTCTATGGTCTGACTTTTTTTTTGCACTGTTTGCTCATGTGCCCAGCCAATTACTTGATTTTTAAGATCTTTGTTAAGGTAGGGGTCTGCTTCCAGTGTGGATAATGTACTGTTCCAAGCTTTAGGGGTTTTGTGCAACTGTTTTCAGAGATACTTCTAGGGACCTGTAAATTTTCAGTTCTTCCGAGGTGGTATGATCAAAGCCAATATGTTACTCCTTTCCTGGCCTGTGCTCTGGTCTATGAGTGACCACAAGCACTCTTTTCTGCCTTGGAACTGTGAGGAAGATTCCCTGTCCACTGCCACCACAAGTTTCACTACACCAGCGCTCCTTCTTGCTCCAGGACCACTACCCAGAATTGTGACCCAGATCCAAGTATGGACAAAGCACGAGAATCCTGCCTCAGTGCCAGCAACAAGATCCCTGCAATCCCCCTCTGATCAGCCACTCAATCTCCCCTCCATCTGTGGGCTAAGAGCTCCAGAAGCAGCCAACGCCCCAGGACAGTGCTGGTACTGGGGCTGGACCCAAGCTCCTCTCTCACCATGGTCCGACAGACCTTTCCTACTGACCTTCTAAATTGTTTTTGGTGTTTGTGGGTTAAGAAGTCTGGAAATTGCCACAGCTCCCCTTGGCTCAGTTCCCTGAGGCCTGCTCCAGGTTTGGTGAGGTTTGGTATTTGTGCGGACCATGAAGAACTGCACTCCTCTCCCAGTCCAGTGCAAAAGACCTTTCCAATCAACCATCCAGGTTGTCTTGGGCTGGAAATTTGTTTCACCTTGTCTTTTTGTGAGTTCTGCTACTCTGGAATTTGTTTAGAACCATTTTTACAGGTATTTGGAGAGGTTTGGGGGAGAGCTCAAGCAAGTCATTGCTTTTACTCTGCCATCTTGGCTTTGCCCTCCATAGCTCTAAATCTTATTCTTAAAAGTCACCTCACCCCTATGAGCCACAGATTCTTCATCTGTAAAATGGGGGTAATAATTTCCTTCCTCCACAGAATTCTTTCCCTTATGATGCATCATGTCATAGAGGTAATACTGAGTTTATTATGATCATGCTAGATTAGCACAAAATATGATAGGTCCATACAAACTTCAGAGATTTCAAATGCATGTCTTGTGATGATGGATTATGTGTTTGTAAATCTGAAGAAGAGCCAGGATAAATTCTGAGTGACTTGTCAGTAGGTAATAGCATTTCTTAGCCACAGAATCTCAGTGAAACATCTACTGAGCTGTAGAAAGCTTGATTTTTGCTTCATTGAAAATATTGTCCACTTGAATGTAATCATCAATCCTTATAATATGGAATAGCTGTATTATTTACTTCATAGAATTGTCATAAAGAAAGAGCTTTGTAAACCATACAGTATCTTGTTGAACTTTTATAAAGTTCAACATATTGTATTGTCCCCATTTTTGCATGTAATAAAATGTAGGCATAGGAAATTTAAATGAGTTCCCATATGGCAGAATTGGGAGTAGAACCCATGGCTCTTTATTTCTCAGTTGTTTACCTCTTAAAAATTCTGTCTATATTCTTTCTCTCTTTTTTTTCACCTGGAAAAAATGGTCATTGGTTAGTAAATTAAGGAAATCTCTTAGTTTAGGAATAACTGAGCTATGTCTCTGAAGGAATAACTATCTCTAGTTATTTGACTAGTTAGAATGTTTTGGTCATGGCATCATACAATTAGAGCTGCAAGAGACTTTAGAGATAAATTAGTCCATCACTCTCATTTTACGAAGAGCTGCAAGAGACTTTAGAGATAAATTAGTCCATCACTCTCATTTTACGAAGGAGGATCACCATCACATGATCACATTAAGTAACTTTCCTAAAGTCATTTAGACTGCAAGTATGAGATGCTGGAACTTGACCCAATGTCCTCTGATTTCAAATGCAATGTTCTCCCCACTCTCTCTCTATGTTCCTACCTTATTAAATCCATGTTGTGGACTAAGAAGGTTCATTTCAAAGTGTCTAGAAGTAATTTACCTCCTCTCATTCCCCAACATTTATCAGCAAATGATTTCTAAAAGGATGACTAAGTGATAAGAGCACTATTGTACCACTAAAAATGAAAGCAGAGCAAATCTTACATGCAAAAATTGAACTAACTTTTGTTGTTGTTGAGTCATTTTTCAGTCATGTCTGACTCTTTGTGACCCCATTTGGGGTTTTCTTGGCAAGGTCATTGGAGTGGTTTGCCATTTTCTTCTTCAACTCATTTTACAGATGAGGAAACTGAGGTAAACACATTTAAGTAACTTGCCCATGGTCACACATCTAGTAAGTAACTTGCCCATGGTCACACATCTGAGGCCAGATTTGAACTCAGGAGGAGAAGTCTTCCTGACAACAGGCCTGGAGCTATTTCCACTGTACCACCTAGCTACCTCTAACATATTTACATTGTGTTAATTGATACATTTAGCATAACTGATTGGGTCCTAATATGATTGAAAAAAGTACTAGAAGGTACCTTCTCTTACGTTCCTTCTTGGACTGTGATAAACATTCATGTTACACAATTACTGACGTAAGCTCCCCTCTCTCCCCTATTGAGGTGTGGGTAGATCTTGCTTGGCTAAACTCTTTTAACATTTTTTTTCTGAAAACTAACAATTTATCTTTTGTCACTTGACACAATTTTAGCAAACTGGAAGGGGATTCTTATCAAAGGTTGGACAAACTTCTCAATGCAAATTCTCATCAACCTGTCAGTTATATGATCTTAGAATGGAAAACTTGTTCCATGTAGTTTCTCACAGAATGCAAGGATGTGACAGATGGAGGGCAGGGGTGGGGGAAGGAAGAGAGACAACTCCTAAACTTGTGTTAAAAAAAAATTGAAGAGGTAACAAATGGTTACAGTAGACTTATTATATTGTATATTAACATACAAACCAATATACATTTTTAGCCATTTAACAAATAGACTGCACTACCTTCTCCTTAATAGAATTACCCTTTGTATTGGGGAAAAGAATCTCATTATTAATGTGGTGGGATTACACTAAAAATTTAAGTACACAATTAGCAATAAACGAGTCTAATCTCATCCAGGGTCAAAATTCACGTACCAGGAGCCCCTCAAATTGTCAGCAAATTGTCAACCTACAGCAGTCACAAAAATTATTGGCCTGCAGAGATTACCCATCAGAGCTTAATAATCCTTATTTGTAATCAAACTGACAAGTTGTGTTCAGTGATTCTTGACCTTAAGTATCACGTTATGATTTGAAATTCTAGGCAACCATCAGATATATGATGATGAGGGCTCAGTTCAATGAGGATTAAATTTATATATTGAGGTCAAATATTCAGTTTATTGCAATATTACTCAGATCCTTTTTTTAATGGACACTGTCTGAATTCTGGAGCAGTATGGACCCTGAATGACCCACATGGAGAAATCCAAGATGGATCATTAGCCAGGGTCAAACTGAACAAATGTTCTAAAAGAACAATAGACCATTATGGCCAAGTCTGTATATACTCTCCACTGCATCATCTAGCTATTCATTTAAACATCTTTCACTGTGAGTACATTCTATAAGTCATCTATAACATATGTGAGATCAGACCCAAGAGAGATTCTGATTGCAACAAATTGCAAGTGAGAAAAGAGAGTTCCAGCTAAACCTAACAAGAAGGAATTGCTTGGGGACAGGTGAGCACTTTGGTGTCAGACTTGATCCTTTCCCTTGGCTGAAAGAATGTCTTATAAACTTTTGAAAGTCCAGAGGAGTTTAGATTTTCCATTTTTCTTTTTTACTTATTTTATTTATTTATCTTTTTAGGCAATTGGGGTTAAGTGACTTGCCCATGGTCACACTACTATTAAGTGTTAAGTGTTTGGTCTGAGGCAGGATTTGAACTCAGGTCCTCCTGACTTCAGGGTAGGTGCTCTATCCACTGTGCCACCTAGCTGCCCCCTTAGATTTTCCATTTTTTCCACAGTATCCTAACATCACAATCTGTCATCTCCTGAAACATCAGAGGCCAAGGCCAGACAGTTTACAAAAGGACAGGTCTATAAAGAGCCTATAAATAAACAGCATGATGTCTAAGGGAGACTTCTTAAAACCTCCATGAAGGGGTTTAAAGGATTTCTAGTAACAAGTAGCTGTGATTTACTACTCTGAAATATGTGTTTTCTAAGCATGAGTTTACTTTCCCCTGGAATCCCTATCACCTTAGTGAAATAATTCTTTATAAAAACTGCTTAAGACCAACTGCCTACATTGATTTCCAACTGAAACTCTGGGTGTTGGCACACTGAGGGGGGGCTCATGAAGTATAATATTAGAAAGATAGTACCCCAACTTTTCAGAGGTACTTCTGGAGACTTGAGGAGATATAATAGCAGTACTGTGGGGACTCAATGTCATTTTGAATGGAAATTGTCCTATGGAGAGTATGCTACAGAAGTATAACTGGTAGTACAAGGCTCCCTACATTTTGGCCTCACACAAATCATGTGCAGTCCCATAGAAATACCCTGAAATCAATTATGCCCTTGATTGAAAAGCCTCCACCCAGGGCATACTCTGGAACAATCTTAAAATGAAGTTCAGTGTAGCTCATTTCTCATGTATTGGGATGGGAGGATTTGACGTACAGAATGGGATGTTGAGATAAGGAATGGTCCAGCTAAGATACCATCTTTGGATACGATATTATCGAGATCAGTTGAGATCACGAACTAAGATAAGTAGAGCCTACTTTCCACACTGAGATTGGAGGTGCTGGGAGGGAAATTTTTGTATATTTCTTCTGTCTATATATGTGAAATAAAAATACTTTTGTCAAGTCTGTTTGTAAAAGTTCAAGTGGTTAAAGTGAACTGGAGTGGTAATCACTGGTCCAGTAAAAATGGGGGAGGCGGAAACACAGCCAGCAGGATCTTGAGACAATAGCAGTTAAAGAAGAAAGTCACCCGCGAATCTTTCATGATACACTTGAATCTGAGATATAGTATCTTGCTTGGATATTTGAGAAAGAGTCAGAGCACACATGTTATTTCACACTGGCATTTCACAAATAGGGTAAGCAGATTCTTTTTTTCCTTCATAAATAGTCAAGGAAAGTAGCAACATCTTCAGGAAGAGGAAAGCCTTTATTTCACCTTTCAGAAAATGAAGAAAGTACACAATTATTACAAGAGCCTAAAAACAAATACGGAAAATATATGAAGCTTTCATAGTCACCCATAAGTTTTCTTTGGAAAGGAAATTGAGAGTTGCCAGTGTGTCATTCCCTCATACAGAATCCTACACAATCCTTCCCAGACTCAGAGTGCCACCCTGTGGTTTAGATTTCACCAAAAAAAGCAAATACATACTATAGCAGTTATGTGAACAAGTCTGTCCAATAAAACCTGCACTTTTTGAAAAACTCGTTATAATAACAAGGGGTGGCAAGTTTCAGATTCTTTGAAGATCCTTTACTGCTTATTCAGCTTAAAGGTCATGTGGATAAGCTTCTTATTCCTACAACATACAATGCTTAGGAACACCACACAGTTCAGTCTGCAAGCACTTTTTTAGCAATTACTATGTGCCACACAGTCTGCTAAGCACTGAGGATACAAAGAAAGGCAAAAGCATGGTCCTTGTCCCCAAGGAGCTCACATCCTAATGGAGGAGACAAGTTGTAAATAATTAGGTACATATATGAGATGTGCAGAGTATAGGTAATGTGGTTGGAAAATAGAAGGGAAGGTCTAGAAAGGCCTCCTGCAAAACTGAGCATTGTAGATGAGTCAGAGAAACTAAGAGAATGGTAAGGGGAAAGAATATTCAAAGCATGGATGAAAGACACTGAAAAACCCTGGAAATGGAAAATGAAGTGCCATGTCTGAGGAACTAGAAGTAGGCCACTATAGCTGGATTATAGACCATGTGGAGGAGGGTAAAGTGTGAGAAGTCTAGAAAGGTAGGAAGGGTCCAGGTTATGACTACCTTTAAATGTCCAAGAGAGGTCTTTGGTAGTAGAGGGCAAATGAACTCACTGAGGTAACAGAGTCAAACCTATGCCTCAGGGGGTAAAAACAAAACAAAACAAAAACAAAAACAAAAACAAACCAAAACACTTCTGCAGCTGAACTGAAGATACATTAGAATGGAGAAACTTGAGTCAAGGAGGGCAGTCTTAAGGTTATAGGAATCTTCCAAGAAAAAAGGTGATAGTGGTCTGAGTATCATGCTTTATCTTTCTCTAGGTTAGTTTTCTGAATCTTTGAACTTGAGTTACTCTTGAGGCAACCTATGAGCCCAATGTTGCTCAGGAATCTCCCTTACCTGTTAGCAGGATAGATTCTGGGATCACACTCCTTAGGAAAATTAGATTCCTCTTGCCCCCATACACAGAATATTGGGTTTTAATAACATTGTCTATGAACTCTCCTTTCAGGCCAAGCAAGCACGTCCATGTCTACCTCTGCTATGTGTTTCTGTAGGATTTCTTGGTGTTCCATCACCATCCTGAGCAAGCCAGCTAGTTTGACTTGGTGGCAATTCTCTGAGATCTAAGTAGGGTTTCACTTTATCCATTTAACAAGGTGCCAATGGGGTACAGTAGGGTATGTTTGTAGTCCCTAGGAGAGACAGATGCTCATCAAATTGATTGAAAAACTTTCCAGATCATTCCACATCCCCTTATATTAGAATATGATAAATCACTTAAGGAAAAATTAAAAAAAAATAGGTGAGGAATTAGAGAAATAGAGCCAAAATCTGCCACAAAGTCATGCCGCAGGGGCATGGTATAGTAGTACTAGGGATAGGGGAAGGATCTGTGATTGAATTGGTTAGAGAACTCCCAGAGAGAAAACTCCTTCTCCCAATACAAGATGGCACCTTATCTGCTCTTTATAGGCCTAGAGAACTTCCTTAAGCAGTAAGAGTTTAAATGACTTGACCAAGGAATTCTTGAACCAAGGTAGTCCTGGCTCCAAGGCCAGACCTCAATCTTCTGCACTATATTAGACAACTTCACTTAGACCAGATTTCTACTAGGATTAAATTTAGAACTGGTTGAGAAGCCAGATTCAAGGAGTAGTCATAAATGATTCAAAGTCATCATAGAAGGAGGACTCCAATGGAAAATCCAAAGGATATGTTTTTGTTTGCATGCTATTTCACACACACACACCGAATAAAGCCAAAGATGTCATACTTTTGAAATCTGAAGCTGACCCAAACCTGGAAGGACTGATATACTGGATGAAAGAATTAGGATTCACAAAGATTTTGATAGACTGGAAACCTACTTCGTTTATGAAGCTTTTTCTCAACCCTCTCTTCACTCCCAGCTGTGAGTGATCTTCCCATTCACACTGAGAAGTGTGTTTATTTTGAAAACATTTTGCATAGAATTTATGCCAATGTTGTTTCATAGAATAATGGAATTAGACTTAGGTAGCACTCTCTAGTTCCTTTAACAGAAGAGAAAACTGAGGTCCAGAGAGGTTCAGTGATTTTCTGGGAAACCTACAGCAAAGAAATATCTCAGGTGGAATTTGAACACAGATTTTCCACTGTACCACACTGACTTGTGATTATTTTCCTTATGGAACTTAAGGTTCTTAAGGTCAAGGACTGCTTAATTTCATGCTTTGTATCTCCAGAAAGTAACATTGCACCTGGCACCAAAATGGTGCTTAATAAATATTTCTGCATTAATTGAATCAACACTTGACTGACTTGAATATGTTAGTGGATTGAATAGCAATCAACATAAATTTTACACTTATGTTAAAAAATACAAAAAAAAAAAAGAAGCAAGAAAAAAAGTAAAGAAAAGGAAAAGCTGGTATGTATTACCATGGCTTCGTTCTAATATTGGTCTTCAGACAAACTACTCCAGATTTGAGATACTCTGTCTGTCAATATCCACTTAAAAAGGGGCTCAAAAGCCCTACTGATATGTTTTCTTTTAATAACATGCCAGAAAATACATTAATTATAAACAAAAGGTATTTAATCAAACAATATAGGTAACAAAATAAAAATAAAAGATATCCCTATATACACATGAAGTAATTCTCTCATAAGTTCTCTCACACCACCAGTGCACCAGTAAAGATGCAGACTTATGTGAAGATGGGATTCTCATGGAACTTACATGTAGGGAATATATGTAGGCAGTAACCAAGCCTGAAGATGCACATATCTGAAACTTATGTAGCTAGGCCATATGTATAGAGGGCACACCAGTTAGGGCTATTTTTACCTGGGGTAATGGGCAATACATACAAAGATGGTCATACCCTTGATCCTTGCTATCATCCACACAAATGCCACCTCTATGTTTAAGAATGTTTACATCTTCTTATCCCATAATCTATTGACTTTTCACTTCTCTCCTTCCATCCTTTACACAACCCTACTCTTTGTCTGTACCATGACCTGGCCCAATTCCTTGACACCTCCTTTTTGCTGCCACCTCCTAGCCAGCCTCCTAAGGGGAAGTCATTAGTCACTGTTTCTATAGACCCCAAGTCACTCTCCTTCCTTTCTCAACTTTGTTTTTACCTGATTCACAATTTTTCTTTCCTCCTCAATGCCTGTTTTCCTACTCGGGAACTTCAACTTACATTCTAATTCTCCCTCAAATACACTAACCACTCAGTTCCTCAACCTATTCTACTTCACCCCACTTTAGCCATATGTGAAGATGGTAATAGCATTTATCCTTGCCATTGCCCACACTTGTACCCCCTCTATATTCAAGAATTTTACCTCTCCCCTGCCTTTCCTTACAGAAGCCTACCATTCGTCTGTACTATGACCTCCAATCCCTGCACCCCACAATTCTCTACCAGGCCATCTCCTCTACACTAACCATACCCTCCACACTTCTCTACACTCTCCTCCTCTTGAAGGTCTAGCCCCCTTATCATATTTCAGTTTATGCCCAGACAAGCCTCAGCCTTAGATCACTCTCATCATTTGTCACCTTTCCTCTTGCACATGTGTTGCTGAACAAAGGTGAAGAAATTCTTTGCAGCCATTCTGATGGGGTCTGCTACAAATTTATATTACAGAACTTCAACTGGACCTTCATGTCCACCAGGAGGTCCTGCTACACTTCTCTCATCAGCTCACTATCCTATTTTACCACAAGATCTCTTCCAAACCTTTTCATTCCTCCTCAAACCTCCCATGAGTCTCTTTCTCCCTAGTTTCTCAACTGATAATCTTGTTTCATATTTTACAGAAAAAAAATTTGAGGTTATTCACTGTGAACTCCATCTTCTCCCTTCTTCCTCATCCACTATTACTCAGTTGCCCTCTATCACTTTCTCCTCCTTCACCCCTGTTTCACATTATAAAGTGGCCTTACCTCCTTACCAAGGCTCACCCATCTACTTGTTCAATTGATCCCATTTCATCCGCTTTCTTCCAACAGATTGCCTTCTCTGTCATTTCTGTTCTTTCTTATTTTTGTTCTCCCTCTCTATTGTCTCCTTCCCTACAGCCTACAAATATGACCATATCACTGCTATCCTGAAAAAATCCTCATGCCATCCTTCCAACCCCACTAATTGTTGTGCTAAACTCCTAGAAAAGGCCATCTACAACAGGTGGCTCCATTTTCTCTCTCACCCTCTCTTTAATTCTATACAATGTAGCTTTCAATCTTATCATTCCACTGAAACTACTCTCTCCAAAGTTATTAATGATGTATTAGTTGCCAAATCCAATGGCCTTTTCTCAGTTTTCATTTTCCTTGACCTTTCTCTCCTCCTTGAAACTCTGTCCTAGTTTCTCAGGACACCACTCTCTCTTGGTTCTCATCCTACCTATCTGACCACTCCTTCTCTGTCTTCTGAGCTGGGTACTCTTCTCTTCTCCTTCAGTGCTACTTCACTTGGTGCTCCCAAAAGCTCCTGTGGTTTTAATAACCATCTTTATGCTGATGATTCTCAACTCTAACTATTCTGCCCTAAACCATCTGCTGACCTCTAAGCTCACATGTCAGTTGACTTTCGGACATCTTGAATTGGATGTCCAGTAGACCTTCTATACTCAATCTGTCCAAAGTAGAACTCATCTTTCCTCCTAAGCCCCCACCCCTCCTACTTTACCTATTATTGTAGAGGGCAGCATCTCCCTGAAATGGCCCCTTCTCTCTGAAATCCTTCTTTCCTTTGACACTGGTACCACTCTAGTGCAGGCTTCTCATCACCTTAAACTTGTACTACTGCAATGGCCTTCTGATGGTCTTGCCAGGCTTAAGTCTCTCCCTATGCCAATCCATCCTCTATTCAGCCACCAATGTGATTTTCCTAAAAAACAAGTCTGGCAGCCTCCTATTGAATAAACTCCAATGACGCCCTATTACCTCCAAGATCAAATGTCAAACACTGTTTGATATTCAAAACCCTTCACCATGTAGACCCAACTAAAACCCTACCTTCTATAGGAAGCCTTCCTCGACCTCTCTTAATTCTAGTGCCTTCACTATGTTATTATCTCCTATTTATCCTGCATTTAGCTTGTTTTCTATATATTTGTTTTTTCTTTTATCTCCCCCATTAGATTGTAACATTCTCAATGGAAGGGACTGTCTTATGTCTCTTTTTGTATCCCCAAGCTTAGCACAGTGCCTGACACATAGTAGGTGCTTAATTTTTAAAATATTTTTCTCCATTTTACAGATGAGGAAACTGAGGCTGAAAGAGGTTAAATTATGTACCCAAAGTTACAGCTAGAAAATGTCTATTTGGGGGACGTTTTCACTTGTACGAATCCTAAATGTGCAATTCTAAAATTGCCATCCCTTGTTCCTAGTCTTATCCTTGGTGCCAAGTAGAATATGCCTAATTCTTCTTCTTTACAATTACCATTTAAATATTTGAAGAAAACAATGTCTTCCCAAAGTTTATTCTTTCTTTGGCTAAACATTCCTATTTTCTTTTACTAACCACCCTCCTCTGCACTAGTCCAGCTTTTCACTAAAACATAGTACCCGGAATCATGTGAAGTTAGGGCTAGAAGGGGTTTCAGATATCACCTAGTCCACACCCCATTATCTTGTGGTTGAGGAACCTCAAAGAACTGAACTGATATAGTTAGAGTTCCAGTGCTAGGTCACAGAAGAGACAAGACTAAAACCTTGGCCTCCTTGCTTCCCATCTAAAGCTTTGTCCCTTCTAATTGTCTACAACAGAATCATACCTAGATGTCACACTAGAACTTTGAATTAAACACGTCCAAAATTGAGTTCAGTATTTTCCCCCTACACCTGCTCCTCCTTGTAACTTTATTATTTCTATTTGTGGAATTACCGATAACATTATCACTGATGTTTACAGCCTTGGAATGATCTATGAGCCTCCCCTCTACCTCAAATCTACTAATAGCAGATGACATTTATAAGGTATTTTAAGGTTTTAAAGCACTTTATGTATGTTAACTTATTTGAATTGTCTAACAACTCTGTGAAGTAGGAGCTATTACTATCTACATTTTACAAATGAGGAGGGTGGTAGAGAAAAGGCAGGAACTCACCTGAGCTTACCCCATAACCCCTCCAAAGACCTTTAAATAATGCCCTAAAACAAATTCTAGACTAGGAGAACCAACAAAAGGACAGAGTGAAAAAATTTTCCAGCCCAAGACAACTTAGAAGATTGGCAGGAAAGTTTTATCGCACCAGGTAGACAATGGAGTTCAGTCCAGTGCAGACTGTGCCAGGGCAGACCAGGCCCCAGAAAACCAGGGGCAGGCCTTGGGAGTGACTGAATCAGCAGTGGCAGTAGTTGCTTCCAGAGCTCTCAGTCCACAAATGATAAGGGGGTCGGACAACTTGTCAGAAGGAGATTACAGAGGTCTCTTTGCTGGCACTGGGGCAAAACTATACTTCTTTGCCCATGCTTGGATCCAGGTCATAGTCCTGAGTGGTAGTCCTAGGGCAAGGAGGAGCACTAGCCCACCAGAGCTTGTGGCCCCAAGGAAGCTGGGACCCTGGTCACAGTTCCAGAACAGAAAAGAATGCTTGTGATTGCTCACAGACTACAGCAAAGTCCATGAGAGTAGTAAACACACCTCTCCTTAGATCATACCACCTTGGAAGAACTGAAAATGTACAGTTCCCCAGAAGTATTTCTGAAAACAGCTGCACAAAATTCCTGAAGATTGGGACAGTGAGCCCTTTATCCTGGAAGCAAAGCCCTACTTTACCAAAGACTTAAAAGTCAAGAAATAGGCTGGAAAAATGAGCAAAAAATCTGACTTTAGAAAGTTACTATGCTGACAAGGAAGATCAAAACACACACTCAGAAGAAGACAACAAAGTCAAAACTCCCACATCCAAAACCTCAAAGAAAAATACAAATTTGTTTCAAACCATGGAAGAACTGAAAAAAGGATTTTAAAAATCAAGTAAGAGAGGTAGAAGAAAAATTGGAAAGAGAAATGAAAGTGATGCAAGAAAATAATGAAAAAAAGATCAACAGCTTGATAAAAGAGGCACAAAAAATACTGAAGAAAATAATACCTTAAAAAAAGAATAGGCCAAATGGTAAAAGAGGTATAGAAATATAATGGGGAGAAGAATGCCTTGAAAAGCAGAATTAACCAATGGAAAAAGAGGCACAAAAAATTCACAGAAGAGAAGTACTCCTTAAAAAGCAAAATGGGCCAAATAGAAAAAGAGGCACAAAACCTAACTGAAGAAAAGAACTCCTTAAAAATTAGAATTGAGCAAGTGGAAACTAATGACTCTATGAGATATTAAAAGACAATAAAACAAAAAGAATGAAAAAAAGAAAACAATGTGAAATATCTCATCAAAAAAACTGTTTTGGAAAATAGATCCAGGAAAGATAATTTAAAAATTATTGGACTTCTTGAAAGCCATAATAAAAAAGAGCTTAGACATCATCTTTGAACAAATTATCAAGGAAAACTACTCTGATATTCTAGAACCAGAAGGTAAAATACAAATTGAAAGAATGCACTGATAACCTTCTGAAAGCCCAAAATGAAAACTCCCTGGAATATTACAGCTAAATTTCAGAGCTCCCAGGTCAAGGAGAAAATATTGCAAGCAGTCAGAAAGAAACAATTCAAATATTGTGGATTCACAGTCAGGATAACACAAAATTTAGCAGCTTCTACATTAAAAGATTGGAGGGCTTCAAATATGATTTTCCAGAGAGCAAAAAAGCTAGAATTACAATTAAAAACCACCTACATGGCAATACTGAGTATGGGTATTCAATGAAATAGAAGACTTTCAAGCATTCCTGATGAAAAGATCAGAACTGTATAGAAAATTTGACTTCCAAAAACAAGACTCAAGAAGAGTATAAAAAGGGAAACAGGAAAGGGAAATCATAAAGGACTTAATAAGGTTAAACTGTTTATGTTCATCTATGGGAAGATAATACTTGTGATTTTTAAGAACTTTCTCATTATTAGGGCAGTTAGAAGAAGTATATATAGATGGGGGGCACAAGTGTGAGTTGAATATGATGGGATGATATCTATAAAAATAAAATTAAGGGGTGAAAAAGAGGGAAAGCAAAGGTGCTGGAAGAAATGGAAAGGTAGAATGGGGTAGATTATCTCACTTAAAAGAGGCAAGAAAGAGCTTTTATAATGAAGGGGAAGATGGAAGAAGTGGTGAATAATGCTTGAACCTTACTCTCATTGGAATTGGCTCAAAGCTGGAATAGCATACATACTCAATTGGGTATAAAACTTTATCTTACTCTACAGGAAAGTAGGAGGGGAAGGGGATAATGTAAAAGGTGATGCTCATAGAAAGGAGAGTGGATTGGTAGAGTCAGTAGTTAGAATCAAAACACTTTTAAGGAGGGGCAGGGGAAAGAAGAGAGAGAATAGAATAAATAGAGTGGAAAATAGGATGGAGGGAAATACATTTAGCAATCATAACTGAAAAAAAGGCAATGAGGTAAGTTTCTCTGAGAAAGATCTCATCTCTCAAATATATAGAGAACTGGGTCAAATTTATAAAAATAAGATACATTTCTCAATTGACTGATGATGAAAAAATATCAACAGTCAGTTTTCAGATGAAGCAATCAAAGCTATCTTTAACCACATGAAAAATGCTCTAAATCACTATCAATTGGATGAGTGCAAATTAAAACAATTATGAAGTACTACCTCATACCTATTAAATTGGCTAATAGAACAGAAAAGGAGAATGATAAATGTTGGAGGAGATGTGGGAAAATTGAGATACTAATGCATTGTTGATGGAGTTGTGAACTGATTCAACCATTATGTAGACTAATTTGGAACTATGCCCAAATATTTATAGCAGCTTTTTTCTGGTGGCAAAGAATTGTAAAATGAGGAAATGCCCATCCATTGGGGAATGGGATGAAGAATTTATGATATATGATTGTGATGGAATACTACTGTGATATAAAAAAAAAATGATGAACTAGATGCTTTCAGAAAAACCTGGAAAGACTTACATGAGCTGATGCTCGTGTGAAATGGGTAGAACCAAGGTGTGCAGAGTAACTGCAATATTATAAGATGATTAACTGTGAATAACTTAGTTATTCTTAGCAATGCAATGATTCAAGACAACTCTGAAGGACTTATGATGAAAAATGCTCTCCATTCTCATAGAAAGAACTGATGGAGTCTGAATTCAGATTGAAGTATGCCTTTTTAAAATTAATTAATTAATTGTTAGTTTTCAACATTCACTTCCGCAAGATTTTGAGTTCCAAATTTTCTCCCCATCTCTTCCCTCCCTTCACTCCAAGATGGCATGCATCTTTAGTACCCCTCACCCTGATCTGCCTTCCCTTCTATCTCCCCATTCCTTCTCTTCTCCACTTCCCCTTCTGTTTTCCTGGAGGGCAGGATAGATTTCTATACCCCATGGCCTGTATATCTTATTTATCAGTTGCATGTAAAAACAATTTTTAACATTTGTTTTTAAAACTTTGGGTTCCAAATTCTCCCCCCTCCTCCCTTCCCACTTACCCCCTATTGAGAAGGCAAGCAACTCAATACAGGTTATACATGTGTAGTCATGCAAAACACTTCCACAATAGCCATGTTGCGGAAAAACTAACTATATTTCCCTTCATCCTATATGACCCCCCATTTATTCTATTCTGTCCTTTGACCCTGTCCCTCCTCAAAAGTGTTTCTGATTACTCCCTCCCCCAATCTGCCCTCCCTTCTATCATCCTCCCCTCTCTTATCCCCTTCCCCCCTATTTTCCTGTAGGATAAGATAGATTTCCATACCCAATTGAGTGTGTATGTTATTACCTCCTGAAGCCAAATACATGAAGCATATTTTTATTTTTACTTTCTTTATATTTCTTGGGTTTTTGTTTTGTTCTGTTTTCTTTTTCAAGATGTCTAATACGGAAATATGTTTTGCACGACTACACATGTACAACCTATATCATATCGCTTGCTTTCTCAATGAGAGGGGTAGGGAGGAAGGGATAGAATTTGGAATTCTATTTCAAAAACAAATGTTGAAAATTAATTTTGATGTAATTGCGGCAAAATAAATATTAAATCAAATGTAAAAAAAATGCAAAAAATGAGGAAACTGAGGCTGCAAGAGTTTAAATGTTTTCCCCAGGATCTCACAAGCTGGTACAAGTCACTCAAGCCTTCCTTATTCCAAGTTGTATGCTCTATCCCCTAACTGTGTGTCTCATATCTAATAATTTACCAATTCCTGTCTATTCTATTTGAGTGATATCTCTTAAGTTTCTTTCTCTCTGTTCCAAGTGTGAGAATCCTAATAGGGCACTCATCACAACCAGGCAGAACTATTGCAATAAACACTAACATATCTTCCTACCACCTGCTGCCTTCAAATTTTCTATTCAGGTATTTTGTATTCGTTTTACATTATCTCTATACACATCTAACTGTAGAATTTGAGACCTTTGAGGGAAAGGACTATTTTCTTAGGGGAGTATAGAGGATACTGTGCTCCTTAGGATACTAAAGCATGCTAAATACCATTGAGTTTAATCTCCTCATTGTATGGATGGGGAAATTGAGTCACAGAGAGGTAAAAGGACTTGCCCATGCTATCATAACTAGTAACTAAGTGTCTAAGGCAGAATTTGCACTCAAGTCCTCTTGAAAACAAATTATTTTTTTTTGTCTCCACAATCTCCAAACCTAAGGCAGCACCTTTTATATTTAATATTGTTGTTCAGTCATTTCAGTCAAGTCCAAGTCTTTGTTACCCTATTTGAGATTTTCTTGGCGAAGATGCTGGAGTGGTTTCCCATTTCTGTTTCCAGCTCCTTTTATAGATGAGGAACTGAGACAAACAGGGTTAAATGACTTGTCCAGGGTCACAATAGCTAGTAAGGATCTGAAGCTGGGTTCAGGAGGATGAGTCTTCTTAACTCCAGGCCTGGTTCCACTTACCTGCCCTTATATTCAGTAAAAGTTATTTAATCTATATTTATCTAATTGTTTACCTTCATAAAAATGTCAAACTAGGATTACTTATTCTTACATATGGCCATGCTACTACTTTGATTAAATATTTTTATTAACTCTGGGTGTGTTTACTGCCCTGACATAGGCATTAGGTGGCATAGTGCATAGAGCATTGGACTTGCAGTCAGGAAGAACAAAATTCAACGTGTACCTCAGATATTTGCTACTTATGAGACTCTGGTCAAGTCACTTAAACTATATCAGACTCAGCTTCCTCATCTGTAGAATGGGAATAAGAATAGCACTCCTTCCTCACAGAGTTGTGAAGATCAAATAGACAATTTATACAAAGTATTTTGCAACTTTGAGTCACAATACAAATTTTAGCTATTTTCACCTAAAATAAAAAGGCCTATTTTAATCCTCATTCTTATTGAGCTCTCTCTAACTTTTAACATTGTTGACCACTGCCTTCCTATTGCCTCCCTTGTTTTTTTTTTCATGACCTTATTATCTTATGGCTCTCCTCCTCTCCAATAGTTCCTGCCCCCACTCATTTCCCTGGTTATAACATCATCGATATCTTGCCCTCTTTGCTTATGTATATTTGAAGGCTCCATCCTGAGTATTGGTCTCTTTCTCTTTCTACATTCTCTTTAGCAGCACTCTGATCAATCCTTTGGTTCAAGTATATCTATACAAATCACTCCCAAATCTACATATGAAAACTATACCTCTCTTTTTAGTTTCTGTTCCACATCACTAAAAGCCTTTTAAACATGTACACTTGGATGTCCCACATACATATGAAACTCAACAAGTCCAAAATGTCTCATAATCTTTCCCCAAACTAAACCCACCCTTCCTCTCACATCCATTCTCTTTTCTTCTGTCACATGGCTACCACTTTAGTCCAGATTCTTATAGTTTTCTCCTTGTCTATTGCAATAGATTCCTTAATGGTCCCTCTACTTAATGTTTCTCCCTTCTACAATTCATCTATTATTAAAATGTCAAATTGATATTCCTAAAAAAGCAGGTTTAGCCATGTCACTCCCCCATTTAAAAATCTTTAATGGCTCTCTATTGCCTTTAGGATAAGATGCAAAATCCCCTATCACTTAACAGCCTTCATATTCTGGATCTAATCTATCCTACAAACATTTATTTAGCACCTACTATGTTCCAGGCAATGCACTAAGCCCCTGGGTTACAAAGATTTTAAAAATAGTGCCTGATCACAAGTAACTTACATTGTAATGCTTTTTCCCAGGCAAAAAGGCTTATTATACCTTATACACAGTAAGCATTCCAACTGCTCTATCTGTGCCTAGGATATCCCATATAGATGCTCTCTCTCTCTCTGTCTCTCTCTCTTTTTCTCTGTCTATCCTTCCCTCCCTCCCTCCCTCCTTCCCTCTCTCTCTCTCTGTCTCTCTCTCAGATATTCCCCTAGAATGCTCTTTTTTCATTACCTCCATTTAATAGAATCCTATAGATAATATATATAATATATTATATATATTATTATATTATATTATATTACATAATAATATATATAATATATAAATAATAGAAGTTAGCTTCCTTCAAAACAAAGCTTAGTTGCAACTTCTTACATGAGGATATTTCTGATTCCTCTACTTGTGAGTGCTTCCCCACCAAGTTACTTTATAGTTTAAAATTTGTATATATTTTCTTTATATTTCTATTTCACTAATCTGGGGTATGGTTGGCTTCTGTATGTAGGAGTTGTGATTATCTGAATAAACACCCTTGCCTCTACCTCTCAACACTACTGGCTTAATTCCTTGTTAAGTCTCTCCAGGTTCAAAAGCAGTCTGGGGTAAGGATATTCAGAGATTACTAAAATTGCTTAAATTTTCTCTCTACTCAGTTCATCACCACCTTACACCCTCATCCCATTCAGTGGGAGCTGAAGAAAATCCCCTTTCCCATTAGGCTTAACTTCCCTTCAATTAATCTTGAACCCTGCACTTATTGGCTTAGGGCAAATCATTGTAAAGGGCTCTGCACATTAATACCAATTTAAAATAACATAGAAATAAAATTAAACATTTCAAGAACTAGATTTCTACTTACAAAACACAGTAGTTGCAGCTAGTGGTTGAATATTTCTCCATCTCTTAACCCTCTCCTACAATCATCTTCTTCCCAATCAAAAGGAGAATAGTTGAACAGGTAAAAGGATCTTCCCCAGGTTGACTTCTAGGAATTGAGGAGAAAATTAGTTGTGGTAGGGACTTCTGTTATGGGCAACTAGATGACACAGTGGATAGAGTTCTGGGCCTGGAGTCAGGGAGACCTGAGCTCAAATCCAGCCTCAGACACTTACTAGATGTGGGACCCTGGACAAGTCACTTAACCCTGTTTGCCTCAGTTTCCTCTTCTATAAAAATGAGCTGCAGAAGGAAATGGCAAACCATTCCAGTGTCTTTGCCAAGAAAACCCCAAATGGGATCAGGAAGAGTTGGACAAAATTGAAATGACTAAACAACAAAAAGATCTCTGTTGTATCACCAACCTCAGTTAGTCAACAAGCATTAATTAAGTGCATATTATATGTCAGACATTGTAGTAAGTTCTGGAGATACAAAGAAAGAGTTAAAATGAAATTAAATAAAACAATCAAAATTACTAAAAGGTCTTATTCTCAAGGATTTAATAATCTAATAGGGGAAAGAGTGTGAAAACAACTATGTACAAACAAAATAATTAACAGAAGGAAGGCTCTAGTACTAGGGAGCATTAGGAAAGATTTCCTGTAGAAGGTTGGATTTTATATTGGGCTTGAAGGAAGCCAGAGAGGTTAGGTGATAGAGATAGAGGGTAGGGGAGAAGAGAATTCCAAGCATGGGAGAGAGCCATTGAAAATTCAGAGTCAAGAGATGGAGTCTGTTGTGTGAGGGATAGAATGACCAATATCACTGGATCACACTGTGTGTGGTGGGGTGTGTAGAATAAGGTGTAAGGTAACTAGAAAGGGAGCAAGTTATAAAGGGCTTTGAAATTCAGAGGATCCTATATTTGATCTTAGAGATAATAGTGAGCTATTGAGTCTATTTAGTAAAAAAGGGGGTGAAATGGTCTGATTTGTGCTTTAGGAAAGTAAATTTAGTGGCTAATTGGAAGATAGAATGAAAAAAGTATTGACTTGAAGCAGGAAGACCAGTCAGTAGGCTATTGCATTAGTCCAGGAGTGAGGTGGACCAGAGTAGTGGCAACATCTGAGGAAAGAAAGGGCTATAATCAAGGGATGTTGTAAAGCTGGAATCAATAGGACTTGGCAACAAGCTGGATGGAAGGGGCAATGAGAGGAAATGAGGAGTCAAGAATAAAAGCTAGTTTGTTAGTCTCGGTGATTGGGTGGATGGTGGTGCTCTAGAGAACAGTAAGAGTCTGCTTGCCCATCAAATTACATCTTTCCTTCCCTTTCTGCAGGTTCTATTATGTTTGAGATCATAGTTCTGCTTGCTTTTCCTGTTTTCCATCACAGGTGAAGTGCCCAATGTTCCCATTGCTAGAGAGCTCAGAAAGAAATATGTGGCATGCCATAGTAGCAAATATCCCTTCTTTTTGTCCATCTTTTCATGTCACTGCATAAATTTAGGGACATCTGCTGGCATGTCCACTTGACCGAGTCTCCAGGTCATCATCTCTGAAGAAAGGGTACTTACACAACTACATCCATGTTGGGTATCACAAAGGAAATGTAATCTTCCTGAGGATAGACATTTTTTTTTTTGGTGTGTGTGTGTGTGTGTGTGTGTGTGTGTGTGTGTGTGTGTGTGTCACACACACACACCTAATAGTTGGCATGGTGTCAGATACACAGGAGATAATCAAGAAATGATTAAGGAATTAAATCTAATTGGAAAGTCATTGTGAACCTTCTTTCCTTTTTGTTTAGTAGGCCCAGATAATGAAATATTTAATCCCATGCTGCCCTAAAGGGTTCAGTAATTCTTGTGCTTACATATTTTCTCTAAAAGCAGATTGTAAGTTCCTTGAAGGGAGGGGTCAGGTCATATCTTGTACTTTTTATATAACATCCATTTTTTCCAGGGCTATGAAGGGTCTTAATGGTGTTTGATATATTCCAGTTGACTAAATAAATTATTCAGGCCACCAGAGCACACTTTCCTTCTAATCAGCCACTTATTTTCTTTGTACCAGCAGGACTGAGTTGAATAAATTGCCCATGACTAACAAGTGAGCTGTGACTTTATTTAACTTGTATTTGTACCTCAAAAAATCACTGTTGACAAATCCTGCTGTTGCCTTCAACAGTTGAATTACAAGCAAAGCTCAAGAAGAGATTAATAGGGCCCTCTCCTAACAATCTGGAGTTTCCATGTGTGTGCTTAATGAACCTGGAAAGTGGCATACAATTAGACCTAATTGTATCTATTATCCAGCTTATTGAAGTTAGATAACCCACCTGTAGGGTTCCATTCGATAAATTTAATTCAACAAGTACTTACTAAGCACCTACTATGTGAAAGGCATTGCCAATTAGTCAATAAGCATTTATCAAAGGCCTGCAACGTTCCAGGTACTGTGCTAGTCCTTAGAGATACAAGGAAAGACCAAAGATAGGCCCTACTCTCAAGCAGCTCATAGCCTAATGGGGGAGCCAATGTGAAGACAAGTAAATACAAAAATAAATAAATAAATAACCAGAACATATATATAGTGTTTTATGGTTTGTAAAGTACTTTTCAAATGTTATCTTATTTTATCCTCACAACAACCCTGGGGGTAAGTGCTATTATTAACTCCATTTTGCATTGAGGAAACAGAGGGAAAATAGCTTGCACAGGGTCACAGAGCTAGTAAGTGTTCAAGGATGTATTCAAGCAGTAGTCTTCCTGACTCCAGGTCAGTTACCATGCCATCTAGCTGCCTTTTTTCCAAAGGAGATATATACAAGATAAATTGGAGATAATCAATAGAAAGAAAGCACCAGAGTAAGGAGAGATCAATACGGAAAGAAATTTAAGATAATTCCTCCCTGGAGTTAACTGAAGTTAAAGTATATTATGCAATCTACACACATTTATTAAGTGTGGACAATATTTTATAATATTTCTCCATATAGAAAAAAAATAGTTCCTACTTTCAAGAGCCTTACTTTCTGTCAGCAAATATATGTCCACATATAGAAGGCAAATTTAAAGAAGCTTTTGAGGGATCCTTTAGGGATCCTGAGAGGATCATGAAAGGCATCATATGAGATGTAGTGTTGGAAGTAAGCTTAAAAGGAAATTCAGGATTCTACAAGGCCAAGATGAGAAGGGACCTTGCTCCATGCCTGGAAAACACCTTGAACAAAGTCACAGAGATGGCAGATGGAATGAGTTGTGAGAGAAATAGCAAGAAGGACAGTTTGGCTAAATTGAAGATTGTGTGAAGGCTATTTGGGATGCTAGAAAATGATTAAGTGTCAATGAAACAAATTTGTAATTTATCCCAGAGCTAACAGGGAACATCTAAAGTTTATTGAACAAATAAGTGACATGGTTAGATCTGTTTTTATTTTATTTTATATTTTTTGGCATATCACTTTGGCAGTAATGGAGGATGGGATGGAGATCAATTAAGAGCCTAACAATAATGGTGGAGGCCATGTCCAGTCATCCTGATCTATATCTTGCCATCTGGGTCCAGCGGTCCTGATGTCATGGCCTTCTTTGAGAATGAAGGACAAACAACAACAACAACAACGATGGATCAGGTATTGAGAGCCTAAACTGGGGTAGTGTGTGTGAGCAGCCACAAGGGGACAGGTGTAAGAAATGTTGTAGAGATAAATATGACAAAGCTCAGTAACTAACTGAACGGATGAGGTAAGGGAAATTGAGTTGAAGATGATTGGGGTTGGGGGAGGAGACAGGATGGCAGACGGAAAGCAGTGACTGTTTTGAACTCTCTCTCAAAGCCCTCGAAATACCTAAAAAAGTGGCTCTAAACAAATTCTAAACAAAAGCAGCAGAACCCACCAAAAGACAGAGTGAAACAAATTTCCAGACAAAGACAGCCTGGATGGTTGATCAGAAAGGCATATCGTGCCAGGCTGGGAGAGGAGCACAGTTCGGCATGGGCGTGCAGGTCACAGCTTACCTGGAACAGGCTTCAGAGGACTGAATCGCAGGCAGCTGTAACTGTTTCCCGACTTCTCAACTCCTGAATGACAAAGACAACTTAGAAGGTCAGTGGGAAAAGTCTGTGACTGCGGTGAGAGAGGAGCTAGGTCTCAGCCACCGGGGTAGCCGCTGCCTCCTGAGCTTCTGGCCCACAGACTGAGGGGGAATCGAGTGGCTGATAAGAGGGGGATTGCAGAGATCTCTTTTCCAGTGCTGAGACAGGAATCTCTTGCTTTGCCAGCACTTGGATCTGGGTCACAGTTCTGAGGGGTGGTCCTGGGGTGAGGAGGAGGGCTGGTGTGGTGGAGCTTGTTGTGGTGGTGGAGAGGAAACACCTCACCCCATATCATACCACCTTGGAAGAACTGAAAATTTACAGGTCCATAGAATTATCTCTGAAAACAGCTGTACAAACCCCCGAAGCTTGGGACAGTCCATTCTCCACATTGGAAGCAGACTTTTACCTTAACAAAGAGTTTAAAACTCAAGTAATTGGCCGGAATCATGAGTAAGCAGCACAAAAAGAGTCAGACTATATTATGTAACTTTGGTGACAAAGAAGATCAAAACATACAACCAGAAGAAGACAATGAAGCCAAAGCTCCTACATCCAAAGCCTCCAAGAAAAATATGAATTGGTTCCGGGCCTTGGAAGAGCTCAAAAGGGATTTTGAGAAGCAAGTAAGAGAAGTAGAGGAAAAACTGAGAGTGATACAAGAGAATCATGAAAAACAAGTCAACAGCTTGCTAAAGGAGACCCAAAAAAATACTGAAGAAAATAATACCTTAAAAAATAGCCTAACCCAAATGGCAAAAGAGGTCCAAAAAGCCAATGAGGAGAAGAATGCCCCAAAGAGCAAAATTGGCCAAATGGAAAAGGAAGTCCAAAAGCTTACTGAAGAAAACACTTCCTTAAAAATTAGAATAGAGCAATTGGAAGCTAGTGACTTTATGAGAAATCAATACAATGTAAAACAAATCCAAAAAAATGAAAAATTAGAAAACAATGTGAAATATCTCATTGGAAAAACAACTGATCTGGAAAACAGATCCAGGAGAGAGAATTTAAAAATTACTGGATTATCTGAAAGCCATGATCAAAAAAAGAGCCTAGAAATTATCAAGAAAAATTGCCCTGATATTCAAGAATCAGAGGGAAAAATAGAAATGGAAAGAATCCACCCATCACCTCCTGAAAGAGATCCCCAAAGGAAAACTCCTAGGAATATTGTAGCCAAATTCCAGAGTTCCCAGGTCAAGGAGAAAAATTGCAAGCAACCAGAAAGAAACAATTCAATTATTGTGGAAACACAATCAGAATAACACAAGATTTATCAGCTTCTACATTAAGGGACCGCAGGGCATGGAATATAATATTCTGGAGGGCAAAGGAGATAGGATTACAACCAAGAATCACCTACCCAGCAAAACTGAGTATAATCCTGCAGAGGAAAAAATAGTCATTCAGTGAAATAGAGGACTTTCAAGCATTCTTGATGAAAAGACCAGAGTTGAATAGAAAATTTGATTTTCAAATACAAGACTCAAGTGGAACATGAAGAGGTGAACAGGAAAGAGAAAATCATAAGAGACTTATTAAGGTTGAACTGTTTACATTCCTGCATGGAAAGATGATATTTGTAACTCATGAGACCATTGTCAGTATTAGGGTAGTTGGAGGGGAAAAAATTATATGTTCGTATATATAGAGATAGATAGATAGATAGATAGATAGATAGATAGATAGATAGATAGATAGATAGATAGATAGATAGATAGATAGAGGGCACAGGGTGAGTTGAAAATGAAGGGGTCATATCTGGAGAATAAAATTAAGGGGTGAGAGGATTATACTAGAAGAAGGAGAAAGGGAGAGGTAGAATGGGGTAAATTATCCCACAAAAAAAAAAAACAGAAAAGAAAAGGCTCTTACAGTGAGGGGAAATGGGGGAAGGTGAGAGGGAATGAGTGAATCATATTCTCACAAGATTTGACTTAAGGAGGGAATAACATACACACTCAATTGGGTGTGGAATTCTGTCTTACCCTACAGGAAAATAGGGAGGAAGGGGACAAGAGAGTAGGGGAATGATAGAGAGGAGGGCAGGTTGGGAAAGGGAGTAATCAGAAGCAAATACTTCTGAGGAGGGACAGGGTCAAAAGAAAGAATAGAATAAATGGATGGGTGGGATAGGATTAAGGGAAATGTAGTTAGTTTTTCACAGCATGTCTACTATGGAAGTATTTTGCATAACTGCACATATATAACCTATAATTAGTTGCTTGCCTTATCAATGAGGGTGGGTGGGGAGGGAGGAAGGGAGAAAATTTGGAACCCAAAGTTTTAAAAACACATGTTTAAAAAAAATGTTTTCCCATGCAACTGGGAAATAAGAAATACAGGAAATGGGGTACAGAAATCCATTCTGCCCTACAGGAAAATTGAAGGGGAAGGGGATAAGAGAAGGGGGGAGAGATAGAAGGGATGGCAGACTAGGGGAAGGTGTATTTAGAATACATGCCATCTTGGGGTGGGGGGAGGGGCGAGATGGGATGAAAATTTGGAACTCAAAATCTTGTGGAAGTAAATGTTGAAAACAAAAAAAATAAATAAAAATTACCATTAAAAAAAAAAAGATGATTCCAATACTATGAACCTGCTATACCAGTAGTATATTAATATCCTTGACCAAAAAATGGAAGTTTAGAAGATGGCTGGACTTGAAAACAGTGGGGGAAAACAACGAATTTTGTGTTGTACATGTTGATTTTGAGAGTGCTTCTGGACATCCACTTGATTATGTCCATTAAGTAGATCATTCAGTGTGACTAGAATGCAAAGTAAGATGGGGCTAAATACATTGACTTTGGAGTATTCACAGAAATGATAATTGATGTGATGAGAGTCAATGAAATCAAGGAGAGAGTATAGATAAAAAAGTGAAGAGAGTCCAAGACAGGGCCTTGGAATATACTCACAGCTGGGGTGGGATATGGATGATGATCTATCAAAATAGACTGAGGAAAAGCAAGAATGAAGGTAGAACCAAGAAAGTAGAGAAAATCCAGAGTGGAGAGAGTATCCAGTGTGAAGAGGTAGTCTACAGTGTCAAAGTCAGTCAAGAAAGCCATCAAAGAAGGTAAAGAATGAGAAAAGACTGTTACAGGGGACATATATGAGATTATTGGTAACCTCTGTTCATAATGTAATTCTTCCTCTGTTTTGATTATGTGATAGGAAAATCCAGAGAACAAAGGGGATGGTAGTTAAACTGTTTTTCCAATACAATCCAATAAACATTTATTGAGTGCTTACTATGTGCCAGGCACTGTGCTAAGCAAAAAGGAGATGATTAATTAAATTAAATTAATTAAAAAGAAAGACAGTCCCTGCTTCCAAGAAGCTTACAATCTAAAAGAGGAGACCCCACCCAAAAGGAGGCAGGAAAGTAGTGGGGGGAGGGAACAAGGGAAAGTCCATGTCTGTATGGTTCCTAGATCCCATGTCTGGGGATACTTTAAGACACAAATGTTGGTATGGGCAGTATCTGCATTCTCCATTTAGTGGAAAACATGGTAAGTGTTCTACGTTATGGAACCATCTACTTCTATTGTGACTGAGCTCTATGTACTATTAACTATCTTGAGTTTCCTGACTTCTGTTGTTTATTATTTTTTAATATTTGTCTTGGCTTTTCCTAATTTCCATTTAATAGAACTCATATTAATTTTCTTGTTGTTGTTGTTGTTGTTGTTGTTGTTAGTTGAGTATGCTTTACTCAGAGCGATTTGTTGTGACTGTCTTATAAACACAGATATTTCCTATCTGAATTGACAACCTTTTCTGAAGAGTCAACGACATTTGTTACTACACCTGTCATCACCTTCCTCTGAAAGGAAATGGCCTCATTTTTTAACCAGCTGCTCCATTTCTCAAATCAGGTATGTGAATGCTTTTTTCCCAAATCAATGTCATCTCAGGCTGATGTCATAATGAACTTACTACACTACCCAGTAACTACTTTCTATGCATGAGAGTCTCATTTCTCCCTATCCTTTATTACTTCTTAGGTGACCATTGATTAGCAATATGGATTTTTGTTCTGGTCTGGCATTTACTGTCTCTGTGACATCGGCACAGTCACTTATATTTTGGCCACAGTTTCCTCCTCTGTTGAATGAAAGGAGTTGATCACAAAGATCTTAGCAAATGATAACATTCTATGATCTTTATAACTCTGAAGCCCTGTGAGATTTTCCATCAACAAAGAAACCTGATAATATCTCCATTACTTTGTACTTGTTCTGAGGCAAGAAAGTAGATTCAGTTATTACAGAAAGAGTTTGAACAATGTGGCTTGAAACAAAAAAGGTTTCAGATCAGGGTCAATTCCCAGAGCTTTCTATTTCTAGTTCATCCTCCCTGCCTTAACTGCATTTGGCCCACATGCATTGTTTTCCTGTATCAGGCTGGGGAGGGAGTTAATAATAGCAAAGATGAAAACCTGATCCATAGGTAGCCAATCAGGAAGCAGTTGGGAGGGAAAAACCCAACGGGGGAAAAATAACAGTTCAGAACAAAGAGTAAAACTGAATCCTACATTAATTCATCTTGTAGGGATGAGATACATTGACCAAATCCCTGTCAGAATGTCTATTTGCTGTGGCAAGAAGACTACTGTACTAAATCTTTCTTGTAGATCAATTATATCACAGGGTGTTCTTTTCCTGCCTAACTGTTCCCTGAAGAGGTTAAAAGTGTAATTATAATTAATTGTTGAATGGATCTATGATTTCATCAATGTGTATACTCTCTCCAGTGATGCAGCTTGCTACACATCCATTATTGCCTATCCTGTTGTCATCTATATTCTGTCCTCCCATAAATCTGCCACTGGGCATCTTCCCAATGTGCTGGGGGCTTCCTTACTTTTGCTTGGAATTGTGTCGATGCCAATGGGACATTCATGATGTCTATTAGTTATCCTTCACTATTGTTACATGTATTTTTGCCTTGTTTTCTGGTATTACATTTCCCTGATACTAATTCTCTTTACATGTCACTCCTCTGATATAATGATTTGTCATGCCCACTCAACCACAGAGTAGTCTTCTTCATTCCCCTTTGCACATATCCAGACCTTCAGTTTCTCAAACAGTGTTATTCAATGATTCCTAGCTATCTAGGGCCACTAGGGAATACAACATTAGGGAGGGGAGGAGGGTTCATTCATGGAATTTCATTGACGTAGCTACCAATGCATATTAGCAATTCAACTATAACTGATTGTCTTAAACCATTTCCTTTACCATGGAGAGATTAAATGAGGACCTTAGTAACAGAAGAAGGCTGTTTCAGAGGCAGGACCTGAAGTCAAGGCTTCCTCATCTTTCACTGCTAGTCTTTCCTCTCCTATGCCAAGATGGCTTTCCCTGGAAAAATACTTCCAGTAAAAAGATGGGCCTAGTAGAAGCATGGGTTTATAGCCATAAAAATTCCTTGCAAATACACAATCCTTTTAATTTTTGTATGCTATTTCCTATACCTTATAAAACTGGAGCTTCACAAAACCCTTTGAGATGAGTAGAACAAGGGCTGTCACTTTTTTTTATTTTACAAATGAGAAAACATGCACAAAATAAACATTATTATGTATTAGCATGCACCTTCTACAATATCACAGAGCATACATACTATTTGATTCCAACAACCTTGCAAAGTAGTTCTTGCAAGTAGTGTTATTCTCATTTTTCATATATAAGAAATGGAGAATAAGAGAAGTTCTGTAGTCACACAACTTTTAAGTGGCAGAAATGAGAAACAAGTCAAGCCTACTCTGTTCCAAGCACAAGGCTAAGAAAGAGAAGTTTGCTGCCTTCAGATCCAGTATTCTTTTTTTTTTCAATATGAGGCATCTTCTTATAGTAAAGAGAATACTTGAATAGCATTTGTTAGCATTCCAAAACTACCAGCTGTTCAACTTGCAGGAACCTCAGTTTCCCTGCTTTGAAACAAGGGGTTTGGAATAGGTGATCTCTACAGCCTCTTCCCTAGCAAACACATTCTGACATTCTGCTATCATTATTTTCTCAGATTCTTTCCCAATTCCACATTTAATGCCTAATCATTCAATATTCTTTAGGCACAAACATTCTATATTCTATGTGTCAGTATTGTTTGTTCCATTGTTCTAATAATCTATATTTTAAGGACTTTTGATCTTTCCTGTTCTATGTACTCTGTTTCAACATTCTCTTTTCTACACATCTTTCCAGCTCTAATATTCCATGGTTAGAGATATTAGGTACTTTGCTCTTGCCTCGCAGCCCTGTAATCTTCCACTCCATCATTCTACATTTAAATCTCTGACATAAAGATTCAAGTCAGTGCAGCTATGGAAGACAGATGTAAGTACAAAATATTTTTAAGCCAGGTTAAGAATTTGTGAAATGAAAAGAATAATGGGGGGATAGTGACTATTTTTTAAGAGCTCTAATATAAATATTTCTTGTTTCAAAATCAATTTATTCTCAATGATTTTTATGTTTTTAAGTAATTCCATATAGGACATTGCATAGTCCTCTTTTTTAATCATGAAATTAGATGCAACATGATTTCTCAATTAAGAGTCTGGGAGAGTTGAATATTAAAGAAAAGAATATAATCAAATAATAATGCTGTAGTATGTATAAACCTAAACCAACCAGGTAAAATCCTGATAGTTGGTTTAGGACGGCCAAGATGATAAGAGTGTTGCATTTGGCCTTTAAGGACATAGTTTTGAATCCTGCCTCTGCCAGTTGCCGCTTGTGTGGCCTTAAACAGATGATTTAACCTCCTTATGTCTCTTTTGTAAAATGAAGGTTTGGACAAGATAACTTCTAAGATCCTTTCCAGCTCAAAATCAGTGATCTGATCTGCTAACATTATTTTAAGTTACAAATAAACTATAAAATGGCCCAAATGAAAAAGCAGATATTTAACTGAAATACAAACTTGTCTAATTGTTTGGTTTAAAAATCAATTGTATAAATGTAAAATTAGTGATGCATGACCAGACAAGCACTATGAATTATTGTTCTTCCAAAAGGATTCTAGTTATTTTCCTTGACTCCATGCTGCGGATGAGTCAACATTGTATTGTGGTAGCTAAATAAAGAAAATGCTGTCATCGTCATCACTGCTCACATTATACAATGCTTTTGGGTTTGCAAAGTACTTTACAGGTATTCACTCTGTCGATTCCCCCAACAACCCTATGAAGTAGATTCTATTATTATCCCCAATTTCCAAATGGGAAAACTATGGTTCAGAGATTTTTTAAAGTATTTTCCCCAGGGAGACAAAGTAGTAAATGTCTAAGGAAGGATTTCAATTCAATTTTCTTCTTTCCAAATGTAGCATTTTTTCTATGATATGAGGCTGTATTGGGAAGCAGAGTATCCAGAAGAAAGGAGGTGATTGTCATTGTGTCTCCTTTCCTTTGATAATAGTATGTTTGAAATATTTTAGTATTCTGCCTAGTTCTGAATGCTATATTTTAGGATGGACATGTAAAAGCTGGAGAACATCCAGACGAAAATCATCAGAGAAGTTAAGGAACTTCCAAGAGTCATAACGATAGTTAATGACAAAATTGAAAATCAAAACCAAATTTTCTGGGTTTGAGTCTGGTGTTATTTTTAATCCCTGCACAGTGGATAGATCACTGGGCTTGGAATCAGGAAGACTCATGTTCCTGAGTTCAAATATGGCCTCAATACTAATTGTGTGACCCTCAGAAGTCTCTTAACTTTGTTTGCTTCAGTTCCTCAACTGTAAAAATGAATCGAAGACAGAAATGACAAACCACGCCAGTATCTTTGCCAAGAAATCCCCAAATAGCATCATGAAGACTCAGACACAACTGAAAAACAAATGAACAACAACAACTGAAGTGGAAAGATTTGGATGGTTGTTGTGGGTTGCCACAGGAGACATAATCTAGGTTCTGACCATAATATAAGCCAAAGTTTGGAGCAGGAATACATATGATATAGTAATGAGGATATTAGGCTATCTGGATTGGAGGCTTTCTGGAGGGAAACTGTGAAATGTGTATAAACTCCTTTTTCACACTTAGCCTTGTGTAGAATGGAGCTAAAGATAACTTTTATGAATAAAACAATCAATCAAACAATCTTCATTTATTTATTACCTCATTGCTGCCAGGTACTGTTCTAGGTGATAGAGATACAAAAACTAACAAGGAATAACCCCTTTCTTTCAAAGAGCTGAGGTCACAAAGGGTTTATGAGGGTTGTGTCAATGGAATACAATCTCTGGCGTGGCCTACCATGATAGGAAATCAATGAGCCCATCCCAAGGAGTGAACTGCGTGCCAATTGCCTGAGAACCAGCTTTGACAAATTCGGAGGAGCTCCTGACCAGAAGATTTAACCCTATATAATGACTTCTTTGTATCTGGCAAATCAAGAAGACTGCCAATTAAGACTTGGGGAGATTTTTATCTTTATCAATGGGAGTAATACATGCAAAAATTAAATAGCAGATCATTAGAATATTAAAGTAAGAAGTTAAGTTATGCTTTCAATTTTACCTTATAATTAATTATTAAGCAATGGAATTTACTCTCCCTGGGGGTCTGCCACAGAATTTAAGTTCAATTCACAGCTTGGATAACTTCTCAGATGCTCCAGATTGGTAGATAATGAAGCTGCCTTCACAAATGTGAGAGAAAGAATGACTTTAAAATGCCAGCATTGCTCCATGGGTGTTCTCTGTCTTGTCAGTAATTTCCCAGAAGATAAAATCTTGATGATTGTCTCTGTTATTACACATTTTCTATCTTGAACTCTGTACCTTTTTTCCTTCTTGTTTCCAATTAGATAAAATGCTAATAAAGTACTTAACATTTCTATCTATAAAAAAAGAAAATTGGGACCACATCGTGTACTTCTCTGAATGTCTCACATGCCCTTACTTATATTTGTTTTCTACCACAGCCTTCCTGTTCAGAAACATTCCCTGGAAATCTGGCAATGAGAATAACTGTGCATTTCCTACTGTTACATTGGAACACCTGTGGAAATAGAATCATAGCATTACAATGTGCTAGAACTGGTAAAGACCTTAGAAAATAGAATGTCAGAATGCAAGACATGGCAAATTGGAACTGAAAGGAATGTGCAATGTGGGGTATTAGTAGAAAGAACAAGAATATTAAAACTAGAAGGAATCTCTAAATTTATATAGTACAAATTTAATTAATCTCTATTAAATGATTGATCCAGTTCAATTTTCACATTTTTAAAGAGGGAAATTAAATAACTTGTCCTTTATCATACCTACACTGTCCCCAATTCAAGTAAATATTTTTCTCCTCCTGTCCCTAAGCCCCCTTTCTCTCATTCAGTCCTTGCAATTTGACCCAACTGACTATAGACAGATTGGTTGATCAATTACATAATAACTCAATTTTATCCTGGGCAAGAGATTTAACCAGTATAACCTCCTTAATTTATAGGAAGGGAATTAATTTGTGTGAGGGGAATGAATTTTCTAAGGTCAGAAAACTAGTTAATGCAGAGTTGAGACTGGAGCCAAATTCTCTCTCTTTTTTTAATTAATATTGTATTTTTTCCCAATTACATGTAAAAACATTTTTTGAAGCTGAATTCTAACAAATCCAAGTCCCAAGCCATTTTTTTTTAATCACACAAGATTAAGGATCTATCCTAGCATAGCATTATAGTTGGTTGTCCTACATGGTTCCTTAGATTGAGAATGTCAACAGAATTTTGAATGCAGTCCAGACTGGACTGGTCTCTAACCTGGGAATGGCTGCAGCCAAAACAGAGCAAGCCAGAGACAGGTGTGTCAGGAATCAAGTAGTGGTTTAATTAGTTTTAGAGAGAGTAAAACATTTGCAAGTGGAAGTTCTCCTGAATAGGGGGGCTTAATATGTTGGGGTGCAGGCGGTGCTTGTATATATACTGGATGAGACTATGACATAATCATTTTTACATCATAAGTTACTGTGCCCACAGGTCCTGTGGGAATAGTATTGTCTCAAGTATTGGGGGTTGTGATTGCTCTGTGGGGTACAGAACTATACTTCTGTAATGGGAATAGGAGTACAATACAAAGAACAGGGATTGTAAGTATGTCGGAGACGTGATGGATGTTGGCTTTCAGATCCCCGGGAAACAGGGGTAGTAAACCCTTGGTGCAAAACACTTTGCCAGAGGATGAGATCATCCAGAGCTCAAAGGATTATTGTTATGCTAAGCTTAGGGCACAGCCTGTTTGCTGGGCTTTAGCTCTGGGAAACAGGGTCCCTCCAAAATATTTTGACAAGCGCTAAAAGGGAACTCAGAACACAATCCTAAAGTAGCAAGGTAATGGTCGACCTCCACCTATAAAAACATGGCAAAAAAAGGAAATCTTCATAGCAAGAAGAGATCTCTATTTCTTCATTTTTGGCTAACCTTCTCCACAGATATCTTCCTGAGGCATATAATTATGATCATTTCTACACAAAAAATGTTTTATTCCTGTGACTATGCTACATCTCAGTGCAGATATTCTTGTTCTCTTAAGTTTAAAAAGGTCTTTTCAAAATACATTATATTTTTAAATTTCATTGGCAATTTTTTTTTGTTTTTCCATCATATTCATTTCCAATAATATCTTACCCCACTCCTGCCACAATGAACCTTTTCCTTAAAATTAAACAAGAGAACAAAAGAAACATTTCAGCAAAACCAAACAATATTTCTGGTAGTATATGTAGAGCATCATTCCACAGTCACAGTCTACCACAACTCCAATAGAAAGAGGAAGGTGGATCATTCAGTCTCCCAGGCCATTGTTCTTCATTTTAATTACATAACATTTGGTTACTATGTAGTGTTTTTTGCATCCACATTGTTGTACTTGCAGGTTATGTTCCCATAGTTCAGCTTACTCCACTCTATCATTTCATATGTCTTTCTATGTTTCTCTGAATTCCTCATAAATTCTCTCACCATAATAGCATTGTATTACATCAGTGCTATGATTCGTTTAGCCTTTCCTCAGCTGATGTCACCTTACCTTGCTTCCTGTTCTTTGACCTTATTATTCCACTGAAACTGCTTTCTCCAATAATCTCTTACTAGCCAAATCTGATGGCGTTTTCTAAATTCTCATTCTACTTGACCTCTCTATAGCTTTTGACACTCGTCATCACCCTTGCTTCCCTGATACTCTTCTTTCTAGGTTTCCAGGACATTGTTCTCCCCTGGTTGTCCTCCAACCACTTTGACTGATCCCTCTTAGTCTCCTTTGCCAGATCTTCATCCATATCATTCTCTCTAGCTGTAGGTGTCCCTCAGGGTTTTGTCCTGAAGCCTCTTAGATTCTCCCCTTACAATACTTCACTTGGTGAACTCATCAGAACCCAAGAATTTAATTATCATCTCAGTACTAATGATTCTCAAATCTAAATAACCTCTCTCAACCTCTCTGCTGACCAATCTTCAATTGCCTTTTAGATATTTCAAGCTGGATACCCAATAGACATCTTAAACTCAATGCGTCCAAAAATGGAACTCATTATTTTCCCTTCTCATCCCTCCTCTTCCTTCTCTATTATTATAGAGCACAACACCATCCTCCCAGTACCTCAGGTTCACAATCTAGAAGTCATCCTTGATTCCTCACTATTTCTAATCCCCCATAACCAGGCTGCTGCCAACACCTGTCAGTTTCACCTCTGTAATTTCTCCAATACATGACCCCTTTTCCCTCCAGTGACACTGCCACCACCTTGGTACAGGACCTCATCACCTCACATTTGGATTATTGCAAACTTGCCTCAAGTCTCTCCCAACTCTAACCACTCTCCATTCAGCCACTAAAGTGATTTGTCTAAAATTCAGGTCAGATCTTGTCACTACTTCATTCAATAAATGCCCGTACTTGCCTATAGCATACAGGTTTAAATACAAAATGCTCTGTTTGGCATTCAAAATTAAGACCTCTCTTACCTTTTCATTATCCTTACACCTTACTCATATCTTTTGTAAGTGATCCTTGAACCTGTTGTTATTCTTATTGCAATAAGATCTATAAAGGATGTATTGACTGTTTCTGCCTTTTTACATTAGTTTGCAATATTTCTGTGCCCTAATATATGGTCAAGTCTTATAAAAAAATCTTTGTGGTACAGAAAAATATGTATTGTCTTTTCTTTTCCAATTTAGAAGATACCATTTAATTCTAATTTCTCCAAAAATATATTCCATTCCATGTTTCCCTTTCGTTCATCTTTTTGTTAGACTTATCCAAAACTTCTACAGATATATTGAAGCCTCCTGCCAATACTGTGTCACTGTCTCTGTCTTCTTGATGCTCAGATAATGTTTCCTTTATGAATTTGGAAGCTAGGGCATTTGGAGTGGGAAAGTTTATTATTGATAGTAGGTTTACATTTTTCTCAATCTATCCCTAAAATTGTTTTTATTATAATTTTTCACCTTCTGATATACACATAGTTTTACATTCCTTCAATTATTTCACTTTAATTTTTTTTGTGAGTGGGACAGTTACCACTGGCTCTCTTACCCTCCCCCTTGATCTCCTCTTCTCGTTTGTTACCTTTTCCCCTTAAGCATTTTGTTTATTTTTTCCTCTCTTCTGATTTCATATGATTATATATTTCTTCACCCTCTTCTTTGCCTCTCAATTACTCAAGTAGATTACCTCTTCTACTCTACTTCAGCTAGTCTGTTTCATTATTTTTTAAAATTTCATTTTTATACCCCTTTCCAAAATTTTTTTTTCACAAAAGGATTTCTTTCACTCTCCTCATTATCCTTCTTCTCTTTCTATTTACTCCAGAGCTCCATTCTCTGATTCATGACCCCTAGAATAATCTGGTCCCTCTCATTTCTCTGTATTCTCTATATAATCAAAGCTTCCAAAGTATCCATTCTAGGCTCTGTTCTCTAGGCATTGCCATATATAGCTGACCCCTGTGGATTCCCCTTTTTCACTGTGCCTCACTCTCATAGCAAAGCCAATTATTGTAGGTGTCAGAGAGGAAGATCTCCATGATAGGGCTCTCCCCTTGCCCTACTCTATACTCTCTTGTTGGCCTCCTTTGAAAATGTATTTACCAAGAAATAACCTCCTCGTGTCCATGTTCATTGTACAAATAGACTTTTCAGATATCAAGTCCTCCAAGCCTCATCTAGTATATACATATATATATATGAGAAGCAGTTTCTTTCAGGCAAAACATCACCAGGTTCTGTGCATAATGTCTCTTCATTGTTACCTCTTCCGCCCTTGTGTCCTTGAGTACCTTTAGAAAGACGTCTTTTACTGGGCTTTTTGTTGTCACTCTCATGCTCTTGTGGTCTTCATTTATTCACAGAATTTATCCTGCAAGTCTATTGTTTGGGGTATTCAAAAAACATACAATCCTTTCAATTATTTTTTTCTAAAAATATTTCAAACTCTTCTTTATTACTGCACGTCCATCTTTTGTTCCATATGGTTAAACTCAGAACTAAAAAAAATTGGTCACCCTGCACTTCACATTATTCCATTTCCTTTTCTTTTTTTTTCTCTAGTGGGTAGAGAATAATTTTGCATTTTTCAAATGTTCTTTTCTTTGTATTTGTAATTGTCTTTCTATTGATGGCATGCAGTACTTTTTGTTTCTGAATTAAATTGTTAAATTTAACTACCATGTATATCTGAGTTTGTAGCTTTGATTTTGATTTTCCTGGAAGTGATGTGTGAACTCTCTTCATTGGGATTTCATTTTCTATGTTCAGAAGTTTTGGTTAATTTTCTTCTATTATTTCTTTCATTAAGATGTTAAGGTTTTTCAGTCCTGTCATTTTTTTCCTGAAAGATCGATTATCCTTAGGTTTTGTTCTATGAATCCTGTCTTCAAGAACCATATATTTTGTTTGCATACTGATTTTCTTTTATTGTTATCAGATTTTGATTCTCTTATTCTGTTGTCCTTCACTTCTCTATATTTTCATTCCCAATCTATTATTTTCTCTTTAATTTGTTTAGCAAGGCTTTCCATTGCAGATTCCAGTTTTTCTATTCTGCTGCTCATTATTTTTGCTGTGAAGGATGTATATTGTGCTCTTATAATACTCATTTTTCTTTTAAACCACTCAAGAAGAGATGTTGTACTTCCATGTTCTTTACAAATTCACAGAGTTCTCTGTCTTATTAAGTATTGGATGATTTTCCATCATTCTTCAGTATTTATTCATAGATCACTGAATTTGTCTACTAGATCTGAAGACTATATTTTCTTCTGTTGTTACTGTTTTTCCTGTTGATTTATTTATGTTCAAGATCTTTGAGATTTCTTCTTCTTGACATCTTTGATACTTTTGGTCTCTATACTCCTCACCCTTACTTTCCTTATTGCTCACTTCCTGACTCCCCTCTGTTTTTAGTTTCTCTAGAGGCTGGTTCTGAAAGCATCTCAAGCCTACTCCCAACTGGGCAATTGGCAGTTCACCAAACTAGGCCTCTGCCTCAACTGACTTTTGGGTGGTAAGAACTAGCCCCAGGTAGATGCTATATTCTTTCTCTCAGACTTGGTAGAGTGCTACACAGCTCTCCACATGCAAGATGTCCTGTCCTGGTGACCTGTCCATTCCTTTAATTCCTTAGTTTTTTGGACCAGCATATGTAGCTCAGAGCCTGCTGACATCAGCAATTTAGAATCTGATTTCCCTGACACTAAAAGTTCAGAGGCTGGTTTTCTTGGCATTGGCAATTCAAATCTTTGTAGTGCTGGGGTTTCTGGGTTTCAGGTTCCTATGGGTTTTTGATCCTGAAGGACTGTGACCATGCTAGCTATTGATGCCTGAGTCAACTTCTGAAGCCTGGAGCACGAGTCTTTATGGCAATGGGAAAGGGGAGTAGGCAATGAGGAGAAGACATGGGTTTTGATATAAGTATTGGTTGTGTCTTGGGGTCTGCTAGTGCAGCTTAACTGCTGGTAACATGGGAGGTGGGGGAAAGGTGCTGAGTGAGGTTAGTAATTGAGTGTAAGTTCCTTGGTTTTGATTTTTTTAAAACATTATTTTGGATTCTGAGTGTCATAGACCATGGAAACAACTGAAACTACTTTATCTCTGGTGAATGATTTCTGTTTTGGAAATATTTAAGAGGTTATGAGGATCAGAAAAAAACCTAGTCTATCATCTTGTTGTTCATATGACATAAAATCAGATATTAAGTTTATTTTATTTTTTTTTTTAGGCAATTGGGGTTAAGTGACTTGCCCAGGGTCACACAGCTAATAAGTGTCAAGTGTTTGGTGTGAGGTCAGATTTGAACTCAGGTTCTCCTGACTTCAGGGCTGGTGCTCTATCCACTGCACCACCTAGCTGCCCCAGATATTAAGTTTAAAATAACATCATTTTATTATATGTAAACAGCTTTGTCATGAGCAGTATGTGTTTATATGCATATATACACATACATATATATATATCACTCCAGTCATTACTCTTCCTTTATTTCTTTGAAGAGTATATTGTAATGACATTTACATAAGTATTAAGAACGTCTTTGTAATTTCCTCTCAGATAATATATATCTTATGAATATATTTTGAATGCTAGTTTCCTTTCAATCATTTTATCCTGGCTTTTGTTATTGTGATTTAGAAATTCTGATATTTAGGGGGTAATTTATTTTGTACATAATACTTTACTGAAGTCATTAATGGTCTCCAATTTCTTTGGATATCTAAATAAATGGTAATATATCTACAAACAAGACCATTTCTTCTCTTTATGTTTAGTTCTTTATTTTTTTTCCTCCTGTTTTATTGGTGTTGGTAAAATGGCTAGCAATTTAAGGACTCTGAAATAACAGTAGAAAGACCAATGTATTTATTCAGCTATCTTCTAGTGTTTTCCAATTGAAGATAATTTTAGCTTTTAGTTTTAGAATTATACTTTTGGCTCTTAAATGCCTATGCTTTTCATGGTTTGTAGTAAAAATGAGTATTAGTTTTCCACTTAGTCATCAAGAGTTTCTCAAGACCTTATTATGTTTCAGATATTATGCTAATTGCTGGGGATAAAAAGAAAGGCAAAAACATGGTTTCCCAGAAATCTAGGATATATTATTTTAATGGAGAAGCTAATGTTCTCATGCATTTTGTCAAATACTTTTCTCTGAACATTTTAATATAATGATATTTTAAGTTATTTTTGTTTTTAAGATGATTAAATACGTTAATTGCTTTCTTAATTTGGGGAGGAGGGGACATTGTGGCTAGAGAAATAGTAAGACCTGGGTTGCAGGTTTACCTATGACATGTACTGGCTCTGTGACCCTGGGCAATTTTTTTAACCTCTCCCTACTCTGGGCAGCATTGGTAGAAGGAATTTCCTTGAAATTCATCTTTTATGAATGAAACCATGGCTTCAGTCACTTTGTCTATGTATATTGCTGTAGTCTTTTTTGATGATTTTATTTAAATTTTTGAATTATTATCAGGGATAATTATCTATACCTAGTTTTTTGCTCTTTTTACTTTTTTAAGATAAAAGGCTTAGATAAAACATTGTTTCTGCACTCATAGTTTATAGTTTGATAGAAGTGAGATATCTCATTTCATTCTAGCAAACTTGGGATCAAGGAAGAATTTCACAGAAGAGTTCAACAGTTATTTAAATGTTTAAATCAATAGATTTTTACAAACCACATTTTAACTCATGCCAATGGAAGGATCCAGGTTTAATGGAGGCAGGACCAAAAATAGAAAAAAGAAGACTCCAAGATAAAGGCTATCACTAAGATTCAGAACATTGAGGAAGTGTCCCAGACTTTGAGTGAAGTGGTCCTTAAAGAAGAGGAAGGGGTTCTAGAAGTTGTCTTTAGATTCAGTATACCTGTTTTTTTGTACTAAGTTCTCATCAGGCCTTTTAGTTTATGGATGGGATATTGGATCTCTCATCATTTCTCTTCAGATCAGCTTGTTTGTTATAGCAGCTATGATTTTATTTTTTATAATAAGGGGAGGAGGGAGCAGCAGATCCTAATTCTTTCCCTACTTCATGTGTGACAGGTGAGGATATTTGCCAGGGGTAAATAAGTGGCTAGTTTGTGTCTCTATCTTCTTAAATGGGCAGCCATTTCCAAAAAAAAAAAAAATAGAAATAGAAAGGAAGGTGATTACAAAATGGTGAGGCTCCCAATGTATTTATACAAGGACTAAAATAAATGGATAGGAGAAAAAGACAAAGAGAGGCTCATTGTCTTTCTGTTCTTTGTCACCAGATAATTTAGGACTGCTTCAAAGATATCAAATATCAATAATGCTGATATACTGAAATAATCCCAGTTAAATGGATTAGATTTCTTCCCAAAGTGTTCTTTTTTTGAGCAATACTTGGCTGCTTTCAGGGGTTGATTTCATTTTTGCAAGCAGTCAAAAGTTATCAAGCACTAAGTCTGGTGAAAAGGAAAAGAAATAAGTTTAAGCAATAGCATTTGCGCTTAAAATAAAATAAAAAAATTATAATAATGGAATTATTACAGAAAATAACAACAACACACAGGATTTCTATAAAAAAGAAAGCAGCATTCTTCTGAGGCTCTAAAATGTAAGTTCTTTTGGGTGCATGTGATTTTCATGATTATTTGATTTAATTATTTGTTTAACCTTTTTTTCTTTTTAAAATTAATTTGTTAATTTATTTTTAACATTTTTTAAAGTTTGATATCCAAATTATTTCCCTCTCTCTAGCCCCCCCTCATACACTGAGAAGACAAACAATATGATTTCCATTATTCGTGTGAAATCATTAAAAAATTCCATCTTCTCCATATTACCAAAAAAAAAAAAAAACTTAGAAAAATAACAAGACAAAAGTAAGCTTCAATTTGTACTCAGAGTTCATTAGCTCTGTCTCTGTAGGTAGATAGCATTTTTTTTTAATCATGAGTCCTTTGGAATTGGATCATTGTATTGATCAGAGTCGTTAAATCTTTGATTGTTAACTGTTGTTACTATATTGCTATTATTGTCTACAGTGTCGTCCTGGTTATGCTCACTTCACTTGTAGCAATTCATAGCAGTCTTCCCAAAGTTTCTGAAACCATTACCCTAACCATTTCGCCTAGTACAAAGAATTCTATCACAATCATACACCATAACTTGTGTAGCCATTCCCTAACTGATAGGTATCCCCTAAATTTCCAATTCTTCGCCACCACAAAAAAAGATCTGATGCAAATATTTTTGTTCATTTGGTCCTTTTCTTTTTCCTTTGATCTCTTTGGGATACAGACCTAGTTGTGTAATAAAATGCAAATTTCTAACATATTTCAAGATCAGATCTCTACAGTGTTTTCATTGGGTGTAACCTTTCCCCTTATGGATTTGGATATGTTTGTTAAAAATAAGTAAACCATTGGCTGATTTGATTTAAAAAAAAAAGGCTAAAAGAAGAGGAAGTAGATTCTTAAGTAACTCTATCTTAGAAAAGGAAAGTAAATAAGCATAAATGAGCTCCCTAAGAAAAAATCCAAAAGACCAAATACCTATAAGTGAATCTTACTAACATTTAAAGAACAATTAATTCCAATACTATAAAAACTATTTTAAAAAATTAGGTAAAGAAAAAGTTCCACCAAATTAATTTTATTACAAAAATATGGTTTTGATACCTAATTTAGGGAGAACAAAAACACAGAAAATAAATTCTATATCCATTTCCTAATGCATATTGATACAAACACTTTAAATAAAATACTAGAAAGGAGATTGATGCAATATATCACAAAGATTTTATGCTATAACCAGATTAGATTTATATGAGAAATGCACAATTACTTTAATATTAGTAAAAATATAAGCATAATTTATCAAGTCAATAACAAAAGCAACAAAATCCGTATAGTTTTCTTAATAGATGCAGAAAAACTTTTGACAAAATATAACATCCACTCCTATTAAAAGCACTAGAAAGCGTAGAAATAAATGGAACTTTTCTTTAAAATGATGAGTAGTATCTATCTAATGCCCAGAGCAAGTATCTGCAATGGAGATAAACTAGAAGCCTTCCCAATAAGACCAAGGGAGGAGCAAGTATGTCCATTATTGCCATTACTATTCAATAATGTACTAGAAAAAAAAAGCTAACTATAGAAATCACAAGAAAAAATTTGAAGGAATGAGGAAATAAAACAATCACTCTTTGCAGATAGTATGATGATAAAATTAGAAAAATCTAGATAATAAAAAAAACCAGTTGAAACAACTTTAACTAAGTTATCTGGACATAAAATAAATCCACATAAGCCATCAGCATTTCTATGTATTACCAACAAAACCCAGAAGAAAGAGATAGGAAGAAAAAATTCTATTTAAAATGACTGCAGACTTTATGAAATACTTGTGAATCTACTTGCCAAAAGACAAATAGGAACTATGTGAACTAAATGACAAAAAAATTTTTTCACAGAAATAGAGACCTAACCAATTAGAGAACTATTAATTGCTAATTGGTAGGCCAAGTCAATATAATAAAAATGACAAATCTGCCTAAATTAATTTATTCATCCAGTGCTATTCCAATCAAACTACCAGTGAGTTATTTAATAGAACCAGAAAAAAAAAACTTAAAATTCATTTGGAAGAACAAAAGGTTAAGAATATCAAGGGAATCAATTGAAAAAATATAAAAGAAGGTTAGCAGTACCAGATTTCAAACTATACTAAATTGTGGTAATCATCAAAACAATATTTTACAGAATAAGAAACATAGTATTTGATCAATGGAATAGATTAGGTACAGAATATACCAAAATAAATTACCATAGTAATCTAGTATTTGATAAACCCAAATATCCAACTTTAGAGGAAAGTGCTCACTATTTGAGAACTACTAGGGAACCTGGAAGGCAATTTGACAAAAGCTAGGCATAGAATAACATCTCACACCAGATACAAGGACAAAATGGGCACGTGATTTAGACATCCAGGATTATATCATAAGCATATTAGGGGAGCCTGGAAAAATTATCTATCAGATCTGTTCATAAGGAATAAATGTCATAAAATAAGTGCTAAAGAGGATTATAGTTGGTAAAATGGATGATTTTGATCACATGAAATTAAATTTTTTTGCACAAAAACTAATGTAGCCAAAAATTAGGGGAAAAAAGCTGGAAACTGGATAAAAAATCACCAACAATTTCTCTGATAAAGGCCTCACTTCTCAAATACATAGAGAATTGAGACAAATTTATGAAAAAAAAGAGCCACTATGTAATAGATAAATGTCAAAGGTTATGAGCAGATAGTTTTCAGAAGAAAAAAACTTTCCATAATCATATGAAAATCCTTTAAATCACTAATAATTGGAGAAATACAAATTAAAACAAATTTAAGGTCCCATCTCACACCTGTCATATCAACTAAACTGATAGAGAATGAAAATGACCAATGCTGGAGGAGATGTGGAAAAATTGGTATATTAATGCCATGTTGGTGGAATTGTGAACTAGTCCATCCCTTCTGGAAAATCCTTGGAACTCTGCCCAAAGTGCTATTAAGCTTTATATACTTTGACTCAACACTGATTCTACTAGGTCTGTATTCAAAAGAGATTAAAGAAAAAGGAAACTAACTTAAATGTAAAAGCATATTTATATTAGTTCTTCTTGTGTTAGCAAAGAATTGGAAATTGAGAAGATGCCCATCAATTGAGGAGTGACTAAATAAGTTGTGGCATATGATTGTGATGGAATACTACTGTGCTGCTAAAAAAAAAAAAAAGATGGAGGTTTTAGAAAAAAACTGAGAAGACTTTTATCCACTTAAACAATGTGACGTGAGCAGAACATTGTACATAGTAACAGCAATATAGTAATGATAATCAACAGGTACTCTGATCAAAACAATTCCAAAGGACTTTTTTTTTTTGTGAGACAATTGGGGTTAAGTGACTTGACCAGGGTCACAGAGCTAGTAAGTGTCAAGTGTGTCTGGTTTGAGAACAGATCTGAACTGAAGTCCTTCTGATTCTAGGGCCAGTGCTCTATCTACTGCATGACCTAGCTGCCAAAGGACTTTTAATGAAAAATACTCTCCATATTCAGATAGAGAACTGATGAACTCTGAGTTCAGACTAAAATTTTTCTTTTACTTTTTTTTCTTGCTTTTTTTCCAATATGCTTGATATGGATTTTTTTAATGATTTCCCATTTATAATGGGCATCCTATTGGTTGCCTTTCAATGTGTGGAGGAAGGTGTGGAGGAAGGTGTGGAGGAAGGGAGAGAATTTGGAATTCAAAAGTAAAAAAATGAACATTGAAAAATAAAAATAGTAAAATAAAATGTAACTAAAGCAGAGGCAAAAAAAAGCATTATAAATTGCTCTTTGTTTATTCTCACACATCAGTGATTAATTGGCTTATCAAATCTATTAAAATCTATTCTCTACACTTACATTGGCCACAGTATCCAGTTAATTATGTCAAGGTGATATCCTTAACTACAAGTCTTAATTAGTTTCCATGGCCACAGACTGTAGAAGAAATGCCATTTTTGCACAACATCTTGAGATTTTTCCCTTCAGAATAAGGTAAATTTTTTTTGTTGTAACATTAATCCATCCAAGGCTTGTCCAGTAAAAGAATTAGAGGGGTGAGAATTGGAGTATATTGAAGTTTTATACCATTTGTATCCCTGGTACCTAGCATAGTGCCTGACCTACAGCAGATCCTTAATAAATACTTGTTTACTGATTGGTTGATTGATTAAAGTGTGCGCTATACCACACTGACACACCACCTTATTCTGCAGGAAACCAGTCGAATTTCCCCATAATTAATTGTTCCATATTGTCCTAAAGTTAGAAGGGACTTCAAAGATCATTCAGGCAAGAGCTACGAGGCTAGTACATGTTTAACAATCAGATATCTAGAGAAAAAAAAATGTGCACAGGAAAAACTTTTAAGTTTAATCTGTATTATCAATGTTTTTCTCAATCAATTTATTAAGACTAAAGAAAATCAGTAGAACAATAAATAAATCTCCAAATTGTATTGTTTGCCAATTTCTGAGGATACTCACACTGGAAATTTGACAATTGACTCTTGAAAGTCTTTTTCAACCTGTCTCTAATACATCCCTATAGGCCCACCTTCTACATTATTCCCAAACATGTAGGTATCAGCCTCTGCTTGAAAGTTTTAAGTGACACAGAATTCACAATTTTTTAAGGTACATCACTCAATTTTCTAATTCTTTTCTTCCTTACTTCAAAACATCAATGGATCTGTGATTATATCTTTGTGGGCAATCTGTCCTACACTCTTATCTTAATGCATCCACACCTTCTCATCCTATATGAGTCATCTACGTCCTGCCAAAGGGGCTCGCATGTCTAGTTCCTTCATTACAGAATATCAATAGATTACATGTATTGCCAGTTGGTAATGTCTCACTCTTGCTATTAGATTCCTCCTTCCGTATATTGATCTTTATTTTATTTTTAACATTTTAATTATTTGACTTTTAACATTCTTTTCTTTTAAAATTTTGAGTTCCAAATTCTCTCCCTATCTCCCAAGCCCTTCCTCAACCAACTAGAAGGCAAGGAATATGGTTGGACCAGTTCACTACTCCTCCAGCAGTTTGTTAATGTACTTATTTTTGCCTCATCTCCTCCATCATTGTCATTTATGATAGGTGTGAGGTGGTACCTAAGAGTAATTTTTCAATTTGCCTTTCTTTATTCAATAGCAATTTAGAGAAGTTTCCCATGATTACAGATAGCTTTGATTTCTTCTTCTGAAAACTGCTTGTTCATAGATTTTGACCATTTATCATTTGGGGAATGACTCTTACTTTTATAAATTTGACTCAGTTCTTTATTTGGCATGTATTTGAGAAATAAGGCCTTTATCAGAGGAACTTACTATTTTTTTTATATTACTTTATTTTCTGTGGTGCCTTTTAACAAAATGTAGTTTCTCTAATTATCTTTTAATTAGGTCTGTTTTTGCTTTTACTTTGTCTGAGATTGCAATTGATATCCCTGTGTTTTTGTTTTTGTTTTTGTTTTTTTGCTTCAGCTAAAGCATGTTCCCCTTTAACTCTTTGTGTCTTTCTGTTTCAAATGTAATGTGTCCATTTTTTTTAATTGCTTGATTTGCTTTCTTTACTTCTTTTTTTTTACTTTTATTTTATTTATTTATTTATTTATTTTAAACATGTGTTTTTAAAACTTTGGGTTCCAAATTTTCTCCCTTCCTCCCTCCCCACCCACCCTCATTGAAAAGGCAAGCAACTCAATATAGGCTATACATATGCAGTTATGCAAAACACTTCCATAGTAGACATGCTGTGAAAAACTAACTCTATTTCCCTTAATCCTATCCCACCCCCCCCATTTATTCTATTCTTTCTTTTGACCCTGTCCCTCCTCAGAAGTATTTGCTAATCTGCCCTCCTCTCTATCATTCCCTTACTCTCTGGTCCCCTTCCCCTCCTATTTTCCTGCAGGGTAAGACAGATTTCCATACACAATTGAGTGTGTATGTTATACCCTCCTTAAGTCAAATCCTATGAGAATAAGGTTCACTCATTTCCTCTCAGCTTCCCCCAGTTCCCCTCCACTGTAAGAGCCCTTTCATTTCTGATTTTTTTTGTGTGTGTGAGATAATTTACCCCACTCTACCTTTCCCTTTCTCCTTCTTCTAGTATAATCCTCTCACCCCTTAATTTTATTCTCCAGATATGACCCCTTCATCTTCAACTCACCCTATGCCCTCTATCTATCTATCTATCTATCTATCTATCAATCTATCTATCTATCCATCTATCTACCTCTATATATATACATACATATAATTTTTTCCCTCCAACTACCCTAATACTGACAATGGTCTCATGAGTTACAAATATCATCTTTCCATACAGGAATGTAAACAGTTCAACTTTAATAAGTCTCTTATGATTTTCTCTTTCCTGTTTACCTCTTCATGTTCCACTTGAGTCTTGTATTGGAAAGTCAAATTATCTATTCAGCTATGGTCTTTTCATCAAGAATGCTTGAAAGTCCTCTATTTCACTGAATGACCATTTTGTCCCCTGAAGAATTATACTCAGTTTTGCTGGGTAGGTGATTCTTGGTTGTAATCCTTTCTCCTTTGCCCTCCAGAATATTATAGTCCATGCCCTGCGGTCCCTTAATGTAAAAGCAGCTAAATCTTGTGTTATCCTGATTGTGTTTCCACAATACTTGAATTGTTTCTTTCTGGCTGCTTGTAATACTTTTTCCTTGACCTGGGAACTCTGGAATTTGTATACAATATTCCTAGTTTTCCTTTGGGGATCTCTTTCAGGAAGAGTCGGCAGATTCTTTCAATTTCTATTTTGCCCTCTGGTTTTAAAATATCAGGGCAGTTTCCTTGATAATTTCTTGAAAGATAATGTCTAGGCTCTTTTTTTGATCATGGCTTTCAGATAGTCCAATAATTTTTAAATTCTCTCTCCTGGATCTATTTTCCAGGTCAGTTGTTTTTCCAATGAGATATTTCACATTGTTTTCTAATTTTTCATTCTTTTGGATTTGTTTTACAGTGTCTTGATTTATCATAAAGTCACTAGCTTCCAATTGTTCTATTCTAGTTTTTAAGGAAGTATTTTCTTCAGTAATCTTTTGGACTTCCTTTTCCATTTGTCCAATTTTGCTCTTTGGGGCATTCTTTTCTTCATTGGCTTTTTGGACCTCTTTTGCCATTTGGGTAAGGCTATTTTTAAGGTGTTATTTCCTTCAGTATTTTTTGGGTCTCTTTTAGTAAGATGTTAACTTGCTTTTCATGATTTTCTTGCATCACTCTCATTTCTCTTCCAAGTTTTTCCTCTACTTCTCTTACTTGCTTCTCAAAATCCCTTTTGAGCTCTTCCAAGGCCTGGGACTGATTCATATTTTTCTTGGAGGCTTTGGATGTAGGAGCTTTGGCTTTGTTGTCTTCTTCTGGTTGTATGTTTTGATCTTCTTTGTCACCAAAGTAAGATAATATAGTCTGACTCTTTTTGTGCTGCTTGTTCATGATCCCAACCAATTACTTGAGTTTTAAACTCTTTGTTAAGGTAAGAGTCTGTTTCCAATGTGGAGAATGTACTGTCCCAATCTTCGGGGGTTTGTACAGCTGTTTTCAGAGATACTTCTAGGGACCTGAAAAGTATAAGCTCTTCCAAGGTGCTATGATAAAGGGCAAGGTGTTTCCTCTCCACCACCACAACAAGCTCCACCACACCAGCCCTCCTCCTCACCCCAGGACTGCCCCTCAGAACTGTGACCCAGATCCAAACAAGGGCAAAGCAAGAGATTCCTGCCTCAGTCCTGGCAACGAGATCCTTGCAATCACCCTCTGAGCAGCCACTTTATTCCCCCTCTGTCTGTGGCCCAGAAACTCAGAAGGCAGCCGCTGCCCTCGGGGTGGCTGAGATCTAGCTTCTTCTCTCACTGCAGTAACAGACTTTTCCCACTGACCTTCTAAGTTGTCTTTGGCGTTCAGGGGTTGAGAAGTCTGGAAACTGCCACAGCTGCCCGCGATTCAGTCCTCTGAGGCCTGTTCCAGGTAAGCTGAGGCCTGAGCGTCCACACAGAACTGCGCACCTCTCCCAGCCCGGTGCAATATACCTTTCTGATCAGCCATCCAGGTTGTCTTGGGCTGGAAATTTGTTTTACTCTGGTTTTTTTGTAGATTCTGCTGCTTTAGAATTTGTTTAGCGTCATTTTTTGTAGGTTTTTGGAGGGGTTTGGGGGAGAGTTCTAGCAAATCACTCTAATGTGTCTCATATAAACAACATATTGTTGGTTTCTGGTTTCTAATCCATTCTGCTATCTGCTTCCATTTTATGGGTGAGATCATCCCATTTACGTTCAGAACTTTGATTAGTAATTCTGTATTTCCCTCAATTGCATTTTCTTCTGTTTCTTCCTCTCTCTTTTTATCATGTAACTCCTAAAAAGTCCATTTTACTTCTAACCACTGCCTCCCTCAATTCACCCTATCTTTTATCATCTCCTTCATCTTTTTCTTATCCTGTTCTCCTATTTCTCTACTGAGTTAGTTATATTTGTATACACAACTGTGTGTGTATGTGTGTATGTATATATATATGTATATATGTATAGACATATGTGTATTTCTGTATTTCCTTCTTTGAAATAATTCTGATGATAGTGAGTTTCAAACATTGCCCACCACCTTCCCCATTTCCCTTGTATTATAAAAGCTCTTCCCTGCACACTTCTTTTTTTAAGGTATCATTTTCTTTACTATTTTTGTGCTTTTTTTTAACCAAGCTATTAATTCTCTTCATAATTTTCTTGCATCACCCTTATTTCTTATCCCTTTTTTCACCCTACTACTCTATCTCTTTCTTTAACCCTTCCAGGGTTTCTTGTTGGGTTTGTTTCCAATTAGCATTTTTCTTTGAGGCTTTTTTCATGGCTATTTTTTCTACTGCAGAGAGTACAACTCCAACGGACTGGTCAAGGTTGTTTGAATGCCAAACCTACACTTTCCAAAAAGACTACCTTATGGAGAACTCACACATGTCAAGCACTCACATGGTAGTCAGAAAAAACTATACAAGGACACTTTCAAGGTTTCTCTTAAGAACTTTGGAATTGATTTTGTGACATGAGACACTATCACAGGACCACCCAGCATGGCGTACCCTCATCAAAGAATGTGCTGCACTCTATGACCAAAGCAGAATTGAAGTAGCTCAAAGGAAATGTGAAATTTAGAGAATCCATCCCAAATGTTCACATTGACTATTTGTGCCTGACCTGTGGTAGAGCATTCCAAACTTGTATTGGTCTGCTCAGCCACAGTCAGAGGCACTGTAATTTCATTCTAACATAGTGATGTCATTTTGGTCCTCTTTGAGAATAAAAGACAACAATCATGACTGTTTTTACATTGTTGCTGTTTTCTGAGTTTATATTTTGGTCTTCCTTACCATCATTGTAGCTTTTTATGGTCAATTATTTTTGTTGTTGTTTGCTCATTTTTCTGCTCCCCCCCCCTTTCTTTTTTAACTTTGAACTATATGTTAAAGTTGAGTTCTACTAGAGACACTATCCCAAATTCCAGGCTTTTTCCTGCTGCTGTTTTCAGAGCTAATTCTGGGAGTCCAATGTATTATGATGTGAGAAGAGATATGGTCACTGCTCTCCTGATCTGTGCTCTGGTCTTTGCCCAGGAAGGTTCTTTGGTCCCCTGTAGCCAGAAGCTCTAGCTCCCCTCTCTGCTTTAGTATAGTGACTACAGCTCCTGCTCCCTTCTGACCAACCACCAGCATTCCTTTCTTCCCTGGAACTGAAACTCAGTACTATGTACGGACAATAGAGTTGCCTATTAGTGCCAGCTATATCCAGTGTCAGCAAAGATTCCTGGTAATCTCTCTCTGACCAGTTGTCTGACCCCCTTACTGCCACTAGGATGAGAACTACTAAATGCTGCTACCGCTGCTGCTATAGCTATATACTGCTATGTGTGGGCTATGGATGGGCCTCCCCCTCAGTGCCAAACACTTCTACTGACCTCTTAAGTTTTTTTTTTCCTGGGGGGGAGCTGGAAAAATATCTCACCCTAAACTTTTGTTGGCTATGTTACTCCAATATTTGATTTGGGGCAATATTCTAACGTTGTTTGGATGGGAATGTTGGTAGAGTTCAGTTAGGTGGTTGTCCCTAATCAACCATCTTAGTTCCACCTCATTATATTAATCTTAAGAGAAATTGCACACTGTCTCTTGCACAATTCTTAACTTGTATTGTATTACAGCCAGGTCCTGGTTACCATGAAATTTTTCCTTTTCAAGGAGAAGCTTAGGGTTAATAACAAACTTGTGACAAACTTCCTTTCCATAAATTCTGATAGTATAAGCCTAGTGTTATGCATTAGAGTCAATAAAAAACCTAAGTCTAATATGAATTTTGCAATTCTCGTGGTATTTAACACAATGATATAGGTACTTATTAAGTGTTTTGCTTGAACCAACAGGTTTATTGCCATTACTCCATTTATATACATATCAAGAGACTTTCATGTCAACTATTCAAATCCTTCTACTTCCTAGAAGTTCAAACTGAAGTCTAAAGAAGGGAGACAATTTCAGATAAACATAGAATACAAGAGTTGGAAAGCAGACAACAGGAAATATTATCTAGTGTATTCTGTATTTGACTTACAATATCCTTTATGACATCATTTGATATCTGATCTTTAACTTCCACTTGAAAACTTCCAATAGTAATAAATTAACTAACGCTCATAAGAGTTCATCTAATTTGGAATATCTTTAATTTACAATCACTCAGTCAGTAATCACTTATGAAGTTCTTACCATGTGCCAAACATTGTAAGAAGTGGAGAGAATATAAATACATGTGGAAAAAAAGACAATTGCTGCCCTGAAGGACCTTCTAATTTATTGGGAGAAAACAACACATAAAAGTGACCTTAAAAAGGGGAAGGAAGGAAGAAGAAAATGTACTTGGCTTTGGGGCAGGGTAGAGGAGATTTGTGGGAAGCATTAAATGAAGTTGTGAGAGGAGCCATCCCATCAGAGGGAGAGGCTGCAAGGGGAAAGGGTCTTTCCAATATGATCATTCCAGGCTTCAGCATGAAGAGCTGGAGCTTGTTAGAATACATCTGGGGTACAGCCTAGAGAGAAATAGGAATTTTCAGGAAGCTTTTCCTTATATTAAGCTTTAAATTTGTCTCTCTGCAATTTTTGTATGTCTCTCCTTATTCTGTTTTCTGGGCCCAAGCAGAACAAGTTTAATCCCTCTTCCCCACAGTAGTCATTCCATTACTTGACAACTGCTTTCATGTGCCCCCTAAGACATCACTTCTGCAATATAAATAATCCCAGTTCCTTCAAATGATTCTTATAAAGCACAGTCTACGGTCCCTACAGCATCCTGGTCACACTTCTATGTATGTATTGCAGCTTGTCAGTCTGTGTGTTTTTGTTTTGTTTTGTTTTGTATTTTTTTCCCAAAATGGGCCTCCAAGAACTAAAGGCGATCTTCCAGATGTAGTTTGATCAGGAGAAAGGACAGACAGCTAAATAGCAGATTCCTTATTCTGGACATTGTGCTCTTGTTTATACAATCTAGGCTCTTACTGCACTGTGACCTCTGAGAACAGGGAGTCTTTTACCTTTCTTTATATCCCCGGTGCTTAGCATAGTGCCTCATATATAGCAGGCTCTTAACAAATGTTTGTCGACTCAATGACTAGTTATTTCAATAGCTGTGGGCCATCCTTGATCCATATTAAATTAATCCTCCTCTTATTTCCACTCAAATCTTTTTAACAGAAATTTTTTCTCTAGACATACCTCTACTATTTCATGTATGTGATCTTCATTTTTGAATTCCAAGTATAGAAATTCACATTTATTTCAATGCACTTTGATAATAGTGTATACTCTTCAAGGCCACCAAAGTCTTTGTTGAGCCTGATCCTAACATCCTCTATATTAGCCATTCCTATTATATTCCTATCATCACCAGAAGCATATCTTCTTTAGTTCAACCAAGATCATACTCAGTGGCAGCTCTCTGAATAGAAATGAGGACCCCCTGAATCTTGATCCAGTATACTTTGTATTCTACCCATCTTGACTAGTAGTTGTAGCATCTCAGGACTGAGAGGTCAAAAAGAATTTAGAAATCAGTAGCTACATGACAGGGAACTGAAAAATATTGGCATGTGTACTGAGCCACTGTCTGTGATCTTTTAAAAATGATTTGCAAAGAAAAGAAGAGGCCTAAACCTGGAAAAGGACAAGTATTGTTTTTGCTTTTTAAAAAAGTGAATAGGTAGAGTTTGGAAGTCATAGACTGATGGAAGGGACTTTGATATCTGTCAAAATTCTGGAAGAATGTGAGGTTTCTGAGGATTGACCAGTCTCCCCATTCCATGTACATGAAGCCACCAAATATAAGGCAGTATGATGTAGTAGTTTTAAAGTTCTGGACTTGGAATCAGGAAGATAAAGGTTCAAATCCTACTGTTGAAACTACCTATGTGACAATAAGAAAATTGATTAACACCCCCCAAGCCTTAATTCCTTTTCCTATAACATGAGGATATTAGAAATCACAGTTTCTAAGGTTCCTTCCAAATCTAAGTCTCTGATCCTCTGAACTCTTAGATTCTGGACTGAAATATCTCTGAATAGGTACAAAACGAATATGTCAATAATTCAAAATTTGAGTCATTTCCATTGAAGACATTCTATCTATCTAAGGCATCTAGGTCATATAGTTGATAGAGCTCTAGGTCTGGAATCAAAAACACTTCAGAACAAATCCGGCTTCAGACACTTTACTAGCTATGTGACCACAGGCAAGTAGTTGAACTTCTTACCTCCATTTCCTCAACTGTAAAAAGAAGATAACAGCACTTACCTCATAGCACTGTCATGAAAATCAAATGGACATTTCTAAAGTGCTTAGCACAGAGTCTGGCATATAGCATGTATTTAATAAATCCTTGTTTTCTTCCTTTCTTTCCTTCTCTCCTCCTTCCTCCCCTCCTTTTCTTCATTTCTTCTTTCCTCCCATATACACTTACTGTGCCCTGTGTCATTTCTGAATGGCCAGGACAATTAAAATAGACAGGTAGACAACAGATAGATTAAAAGATAGATAGACAGATGCATAGATAGATAAGGATTGATAGACAGATAATGAGACATCAATAGATTGATAGATCAATAGAAAGATCGATGGATCAATAGATAGATAATTATTCAAGGATCATCTTGCTGTTAATAAGCCTCTTGTCATTACCTCATTGGCCTCCTCCTGGATGACTGATTTCACCAAGTCTATCCTAGAAGGCTTTCTCCATGTGATGCGAACTAGCCAGAGATTGCCTTTGGCTATGATCAAGTCCACTAGCCTCATTTTTCAGATGAGTGAAATGAAGGCCAGAGAAGTAGAACAAGTGACTTAGCTAAGTTCATACTCTGACCAAGTGGAAGTATCGAAATTAAGACCCAAGATTTCTGTTTCTAAATCCAGGGCCTTTTTCTAGTAACCAGCCAGCAAAAATGGTACAAGCACATTTAATAGGACAAAAAAAATATTTAAACAATGAGTGCACTTTTCCTCTTAAAGCTCCTATATACCATTAACCCAAAGATGCTGGTTTGTCAGTATACCTTGCCCTCAGGGCCTCTGCAGGGAGAATGAGCTCATGGCGGAAGTGCTGTCCTACCCCAGTTATACATGCAGAGATAAATGGGACAGATAGTCACAGATAATCAAAATAATCATGGCAATAAGGAGCACGCTAGAGGGTCCTTGATGCACTGCCACTGCTAGAACCATCCTGCCTCTAACATCAATCTAAGGCATTATAATCTTTGAAAAAGAAACTGGGTAATAGAGGTAAATTTTCAGAAATGTTTCATTCATTCTTACTCACAGCCAAGTGAGCCCAGAGTTGACATGACTAATTAAGCTCTCTTTTCACACACAGTACTACCACTCTACTGTAGATCCTTATTACTGCTTGCCTGTAATATTACTATTAACTTCTGAATATGTCTTTCTCCCTGAACCCTTTGCAATGCTTTACAGAAATGCCAGAATGATCTTCCTTATAAAGCGATAGTGTTACTTATCTGTTCAAAAGCCTTTAGGAATGGGGCTGCTAGGTGGCACAGTGGATAGAGTACCAGCCTTGGAGTAAGGAGGACCTGAGTTCAATTCCTGCCTTAGATACTAACTAGCTGTGTGACCCTGGGTAAGTCACATAACCCTGACTGCCTCAAAAACAAAAGCCTTCATCCCCCCAAATATGTTACATATGTGTATACATACAGGTGTGTTTACCAAGCTAGGGAGATTTTTGTAGATAGATTGATATTTCTCTGTATTCATATCAAGGAGCTTCCAATGGAATGTAATCATACCTTATTATTCCAGAATCTCATATTACCCCCCTCCTTTGTACTCCAGCTAAACTAGCATCCTCTCTGCCACCCCAAAATACAAGTATCTATGTGTGTGTGATACAAACCTGTTCTTTCTCCTGTTCTTTCCCTAATGAATTACTGTCTATCCTTTAATGTTAATGCAACCTTCCTCAGGAAGTCTTCTCCTTACTGGTAAAATATCTATTCTTTGGTCATATATAACACTTTTTTTTTTCACAGTTCTCAAATGCACTTATCAAAAAAGAATTTCCACCACTATTAGAGTCTTCTCTCTATCAGACACTGTAAATTCCTAAAAGACAAGAATGTGTTATATCTAAACTTTAGAAATCTCCTACAGTTTAACATAGTGTTCAGTATGCACAGGGCAGCTAGGTGGCATAGTGGATAGAGTGTTGGGCCTAGAGTCAAGAAGACTCATCTTTGTGAGCTCAAATCTGACCCTTGGCAAGTCACTTAACCCAGTTTGATTCTTTTTCCTCATCTATAAAATGAGCTAGAGAAAGAAATGGCAAACTACTCCAATATCTCTGTTGAAAAAAACCCAAATGGCATAACAAGAGAGTTGGGCACAACTGGAAAATGACTTAACAACAACAACAAAACAACTGCATACACAACACAGACGTTTAGTAAATTGTTATATTTGTTGTAGACCATGGGTTCTTAACTTTTTATTTATTTATTCATTCATTCAGTTATTAATTCATTTATTTGTTTGTTTAATTGTATCATGGACCCTTTTATTAGTCTGATGAACTGTCTAAGAATGTTTTTAAATGCATAAAATATGTTGAATTACAAAGGAAAAATATTGAAATAGAATAACTTCATTTTTTAAATAAAAAATTTGCAGACTCCAGGTTAAGAACTCATGTTCTAGATTGGTACTAGCTCCAAATATTAATTTAAAAAATATTCTGTGTACTTTCAAGTTACTCTTCAAATACCATCACTGGAGAGTCTCTTTGGCTGTTGGCTGTTACAACATTTCAGAATTACTTCCTACTGCCTACCCTGGACATTGAGTTAATAGATACACCAATGAGATCTAGTCATTTGAAATTAGTACAATCTGACAAGTATTTTCAAAGTACCTTACAAGGCATTTTGCTAAATCTTAGGAATGCGATGATAATAAAAATAGCCCTTTTCCTCAAAGTGCTAATATTCTACTAGTCAAAGCAGTCAACTGGCTAAAACACCCTCACATTAGCAGAAATAGACTGTGTCCAGTCCTTATACTACTTGCAAGTTATGGGGTCTGGGATATGGAAGCCAGTGTAGTAGAATGGAAATGGCCTTGATCGTGAAGTAGGTGCTCAATAAATATTGATTTGAATAAATAGAATTGAAATGAATTGAACTGAATCAAATTATATTTAATTAAATTGGAAGTCAGAAGGTCTAGGCTATTGGGTCCTATTGATTATGATCTCCTGGGTAATAATGCCTTAACTGTAACTCTAGAATTTTTTCTACTGTAGCACAATGGTTTTCTCTTACCTATTGATAGAGCAGGTTTTCAAACCCAAAACATACACATATGAACACACACACACACTTAGAGAGAAAAGATTTATGTATACATGTATATTTGTATAAATGTACATATAAATTTTTTATGTTTGTATATATGTATATAAATTTGTATATATGTATATATAAATCTTTTCTAAGTGTGTGTGTGTGTGTGTGTGTGTGTGTGTGTGTGTGTATGTATGTCTTTAGACTACCAGTCCAGGGATACTTCCCAGTGATTATCATTTTCCAGAGGAAGAACCTGAAGCCCAAAGGGATAAGTAACTCCCCCAAGTTCACATAATGTGCACCTAGTCAGTTAGTAAGTTATGGTGTAAGGAAGGGCTAGGGAGGGTGTGGTATGCCACAGTTGAAGAGCCTTAAATCTGAATTCATAGTATCTGGGTTTGAGTTTTAGATTTGCCTCTAATTATACTTGTGAGCTTGGGTGAATCACTTTTTCTCTCAACACATCAGTTACCTTACCTGTAAAATGGGAATGATACTACCTGACAAACAGAGTTTTGGTGAAGGTTCAATGATATAATGCATATGAAGCACTTCAGAAACTTTAGAAGTGTTACATGAGCATTAGCTACGAATCTTCCCAGTAGTTAAGCCAGAGGCCTGAACCTAGGTCTCAGGACTCCTAGCCTGTTACTTTTTCATTCATTTAACAAATGTTTATTAAATATTTTGTTTATAGCCTGAGCTCAGTGCTTGGGATACAAAAATAAGGTGGAAAGCAGTCCCTTCCCTTATGAAGTATGGAATATATTTTTAATATATTACATCCCTAGAAGAATGTTGTGTCATACTAAAAACAATGCAAAACTTTAAGATAATCCTTAGGGCCATGATAGGAAGAGTAGTGGGGGCAGGGAGTAGGTAGTGACCTAATCATTGCTGGATTTGAAGCAATAGTGAGAAGTTTGAATGAAGTAAAAATTAAAAGAATAATAATAATAATAGAGTATAGGACTTAGCTGATTTTACACAGAAGATTAGTTTCCAAACTAGTTTTTTTTTTTTTTTTTGTTAGGCAATGGGATTAAGTGACTTGCCCAGGGTCACACAGCTAGTAAGTGTCAAGTGTCTGAGGCCAGATTTGAACTCAGGTCCTTCTGAATCCAGGGCTGGTGCTCTATTCACTGTACCACCTAGCTACCCCCCTTTTTAAAGTGAAAATAAATTTAATATTTAATAAATATAATAGCTAATTTTACACAGAAGATTGGTTTCTAAACTAACTCTCAAAAGAAAAGGGCAGAGGAAGTAAGAAGATGGAAAATTGCAAATTCATTGTCTTGGAGTGGAATGAGGGTTATGGTATGAAGAATTTTGTTATAATACTCAAATAGCCATCCACACCTGTAATGAAATGTGGTGAAAATCACACGTCTGGAGTCCTTCTTGTTTATTCTATCCGTCATCATTGCACAATGAGAATTGAGGAGGCAGAGATGGTATGGTCCTTTTAAAGAAATTAGCGAGATTGTTCCATTCACCTGCTTGGACACATAGCCCACAGACCAAGTTGATTGTGTGACTTGAATATATCAATATCAGCACTACTGTTTGATCCTCAATTTTTAATGTATTGTTATGAACTGAGCCTGCATCTCAGGGAATGGAATGGTTCTACAGAGTCGTAAAGAAGCCAGGACCCTTTTTAGCTTTAATGATATCACTGAATCTAGCCAGTTTTGATTGTGGCATTAATATATTGTAGATAATGGAAATAGTTACAGGCACTGTGTTAAGAAAGAGTTATGACACAAGAACAGAGATGAGGGTGATTACATTTATTGGCTATTTCATCACAATTAGATGTGGAATTTGGGTAAAATAAATCCTTATCTTAGAAAGTTTTCTGGATCTCAATTTTTTAAATTGCTTTGTTTTTCTCAGAACAGTAGGCCCAGCTCTGAAAACTGTGTTCCTTCAATAATAATAATAATAAAATAATTATAATAACGTTTTTAGCTAATAATAGTAATAATAGCTAACATTTATGTAGCACTTACTATGGTAAGCACTTTATAATTATTATCACATTTGATTCTCTCTAGTATTTATACGAAGTACTTTAAGGTTTGCAAAGTGCTTTGTAAATATGAACTCATTTGATCCTCACAAAGCCCTGTGATGTAGGTGCTATTAATATCCCCATTTTACAGATCAGGAAACTGAGGGCAAAATCAATTAGGTGACTTGCTCAAGGCTACCTAGTTAGTAAGTGTCTAGGGTGGGCTTTGGCTCATAGGGTCACACATCTAGATCTGGAAGGGACATTAAAAGTCATCTAAGCATCCTATTTTATAACAGTAGAGAACTTAAGAGCATTCTTCGAAGTTACACAGCTAGTAAATAGAAAGGGGGAGGTGGGAGGTTTGAACCCACATCCTCTGATGCCTGAATCAGGGCTCTTAGCAATATGCCATTGTAAAGTGCAAGGAGAAATGGTTTTAAAGTCGGAGAATCTGAATTCACATCTTACCTATGCTGCTTAACTACCTGTGTGGCCTTAGGTAGGTCAGTTTTTCTCCCTAGATCTCAGTTTCTTCATGTGTAAAATGAAAGTGGTTGGAGTAAATGACCTCTGCAGTCACTTCAACTCTAAGTCTATAATCCTGCCTTTTTAAAGGTCTGCTTATTTGGAAAATTTTAATGTTTTCAATCATTACTCATTCAATAGATAATTAACAATAACCCATATTTATATAGTATTTTAAGAGTTGTGAATCACTTATTTTTTTTCATTTCATACACAGTGAATTAGAAGTTATCACTAGGTAACAGATGAGTACATTAAAATTCAGGGAAGTTAGATGACTTGCCCAGGGTCACACAGTTAGTAAATTTATTAGGCAGGATTTGAACCAATGTCTTCCTGAGTCCATTTCCATTTCTCTATCATTTACAGTATTCTGTCTCTCTAGATGTCCTTTCTGGTATACTTAGTCTTTTCAGGATCCTTTGTTGTGCTCTGAGTGCAATACTGAAGTTATTTTTTTTCTCCTTCCTCTTTCTCTGCTATTTTTTATCCTCCCCCTCCTTTACTCTTTTTTCTTTTCCTCCTCCTCCTCCTCTCCATCCTCTGCTTGACCCTCTACCTTCCTACTCTTGCTCTTTCTTCCCCTCTTCTATTCTTATTTCTATTCCTGTTTTTTTCTCCTCATCCTCTTAGCTTCTTTCCAAAGTGACATGCCACAGGTACTTGGCTAGCAAGAGATGTAAGGACAATCTTGCTTTTCATTTTTCAAAATTATTTATTTAGTATTTTATTTTCCTTCAATTACATGAAAAAACAATTTTTAACATTTTTTTTAGAATTTTGATTTCAAATTCTCTTCCTCCTTCTCCACCCGTCTTGTTGAGAAGGCAAACAATTTGATATATGTTATACATGTGTAGTAATGCAAAACATATTGCCATATTAGTCATGCTGTGAAATAAAATATAGACCAAACCAAAAAAAAAAAAACCAGGAAAAATAAAGTAAAAAAAAAAGTATGCTTTGATCTGTATTCAGACTCAATCAGTTCTTTCTCTGAAGAAGGACAGCAATTTTTTATCATAAGTACTTCAGAGTTGTAATGGATCATTCTGTTCTTTAGAATAGCTAAGTCATTCACAGTTGATCATCTTACAATATTGCTCTTAAGGTGTACAATGTTATTTTTGTTCTGCTTATTTCACTTTGCATTAGTTCATATAAGTATTTCCAATTTTTTTCTGAGAGCATCCTGCTCATCATTTGTTATAGTAAGATAGTATTCCATCACAATCATATACCACAATTTATTCAGCCATTCCTCAGTTGACATGCATCCCCTTAATTTCCAATTCTTTGCCACCAGAAGAGTGCTGCTATAAATATTTTTGTAAATATAGTTTTTTTTCTTTTTACTTTTTTATCTTTTTTGGGATATAGAACTAGTAGTGCTATTGCTGAGTCAAGGGAAATGCATGGTTTTATAGCCCTTTAGGCATAGTTACAAATTGCTCTACATAATGGTTGAATCAGTTCACAACTCCACCAACAATGCATTAGTGTCTCAATTTTCCCATATCTTCTCCAACATTTGCCATTTTCTTTTTCTGCCCTATCAGCCAATCTAATAGATGTTTTTATTTGCATTTCTCCAGTCAATAGTGATTTAGGATATTTTTTTTCATAAAGCTATAGATAGCTTTGATTATTTCATCTCAAAACTAAATTCATATCTTTTGATCATTTATCAATTGAGGAATGGCTCTTATTTTTGTAAATTTGACTTAGTTCTCTACATATTTGAGAAATGAGGCTTTTATCAGAGAAACTTGCATCAATTTTTAACGTTTGCTAACTGTATTTCCCTCCATCCTTTCCCCCCCCCCATTTATTCTATTCTTTCTCCATCCACTCTGCCCCTTCTCAAAAATAATTTGCTTTTGGGAATGGCTGAATAAGTTGTGGTATATGAATGTAATGGAATACTATTGTGCTATAAGAAATGATGAACAGGCTGACTTCAGAAAAACCTGGAAAGACTTGTATGGCTGAGTGAAGTGAGCAGAACCAGGAGAATGTTGTACACAGTAACAGCCATGTTGTGCAATGACTAATATTGATAGACTTAACTCTTCTCAACAATACAAAGATCTAAGACATCTCCAAAGGCCTCATGTTGGAAAATGCTATCCACACCCAAAGAAAGGCTATGGAGTTTGAATATAGATTAAAGCATACTATTTGTTACTTTTTTTTTCTTCTGTTGTGTTTTGTTTCCTCTTTCTGGTGGTTCCTTCTATTGGTTCTAATTCTTACTTGCAACATCACTAATGTGAAAATATGTTTAATGGGAATGTATATGTATAGCTTATATCAGATTGAGCACCATTTTGGGTAGAGTGGTGGGGAGAGAGAGGGAGAAAAATTTATTATTCAAAAGCTTATGGAAGTGATTGTTGATAATTCAAAATGAATTAATTAAAAATTTAAAAAAATGATTTGCTTTTGACTACCTCCTCCCTCAATCCACCCTCCCTTGTAACAACATCCCCTCCCTTCTGTTATCCCCTTCCCCCCCTACTTTCCTGTAGGATAAGACATTTCTATACACAACTGAGTGTGTAGGTTATTCCTTCTTTGAGCCAATTGATAGAAGAATAAAGTTCAAGTATTCCCCACTATGTCCCCCATTTCCTGCTCCACTGTAAAAACATTTTCTTGCCTCTTTTATATGAGATAATCTATCCCATTCTACCTCTCTCTTTTCCTTTCTCATAGTGCATTCCTCTTTCTCACCCCTTAATTTTATTATTTTAGATATCATCTCATCTGTATATGTCCTCTATATAAACTCCTTCTAACTGCCCTAATAATGAGAAAGTTCTTATGAGACACAAGTATCATCTTGTAGGAATGAAAACAGTTTAATTATATTAAATCCCTTATGATCTCCCTTTTCTGTTTACCTTTTTATGCTTCTCTTAACTCTTGTATTTGATAGTCAAATTTTCTATTCAGCCCTGGTCTTTTCATCAGGAATGCTTAAAAGCCCACTATTTCATTGGACATCCATTTTCCCTTAAAGGATTATACTCAGTTTTGCTGAGCAGGTGATTCTTGGTTGTAATCCTAGCTCCTTTGCTGTATAGAATATTGCATTCCAAGTCCTTTGATCCTTTAATATAGAAGCTGCTAAATCTTGTGTTATCCTGACTATGGCTCCATGATATTTGAATGTTTATTTTTTTTCTGGCTGTTTGCAATATTTTCTTCTTGACCTGGGAGCTCTGAAATTTGGGTATAATATTCCTGGCAGTTTTCATTTTGGGATCTCTTTCAGGAGATGATTCTTAGATTGTTTCAATCTCTATTTTACCCTCTGGTGCTGGAATGTCATGACAATTTTTCCTTCTTAATTTCTTGAAAGACGATCTTAGAAAAACATGGAAAGACTTGCATGAAATAATGAAGAGCCAAATGAGCAAAACCAAGAGAATACTGTATATAGTAACAGTTTTTTTTGACTATCATATATACCCAAATTAATTATAAAAGACATATGAAGAAAGACACAAGAGAAAGAACTGATAAATAGATGTATAGAATAATTTAACATACATACATAATTATCCATATATGAATGTGTATATATACTTATTTGTGTCTAATAGTAGCCATCTCTAGGGCAACGTGGGGGGAGGGTAGAAAAAAGGAGAAAAAAAAAGAAAAGAAATTTGCGTGATAATTTTGTTATATATTTGAAGGGAATAGCAAGTTATGCATAGTAGATTTGTAGTTTCATGTACAATCACCTTTCTAAAAATTGTACTATGTTACAGAAATGCTTGGTATATTCGATAAATAAGTATTAATGCAATTAAAAAATAAAAAAAAGAAGAAAGATGGTGTTCAGCCTTTTATTTTTGATCATGTCTTTCAAGTAGTCCAATAATTTTCAAATTATCTCTCCTCAATCTATTTTCTGGGTCAGTTGTTTTGTCCAATGAGATATTTCACATTGATTTCTATTTTTTCATTCCTTTGGTTTTGTTTTATTGTTTCTTGATGTCTCATAAAGTCATTAGCTTCCACTTGCTCAATTCTAATTTTCAAGGAGTTCTTCTCTTCATGAATTTTTGTATATCCTTTTCCATTTGGCCAATTCTGTTCTTCAAGGCATTCTTCTCCTTACTGAATTTTTGTACTTTTTTTTTTTTTTTTTTTTTTTTACCTTTTGGCTTTTCTGTTTTTTAAGTTATTTTCTTCAGTATTTTTGTGCCTCCTTTACCAAGCTGTTGACTCTTTTTTAATGATTTTCTTGCATCACTCTCATTTCTCTTCCCAATTTTTCTTCTACTTCTTTTACTTGATTTTTTAAACTATTCCATGGCCTGAGACCAATTCATACTTTTCTTTGGGGCTTTGGATGTTTGATTTTGCTGTCTTCTTCTGAGTCTATGTTTTGTTCTTCCTTGTTACCATAGTAACATTCTTTTTTCCCCTTTTTTTGTTAATTTATTTTGATTCATCAACAATCATTTCCATAAGCCTTTGAGTTTTCCCCCTTCCTCCCCACCACCCTCCCCAAGATGGTGCACAATCTGATATAGGCTATACAGATACATTCTTATTAAACATATTTTCACATTAGTGATGTTGTAAGAAAGAATTAGAACCAATAGGAGGAACCACCAGAAAGAGGAAAGAAAACAAAACAGAAGAAAAAAATGGCAAATAGTATGCTTCAATCTCCATTCAGACTCCATAGTTCTTTCTTCGGATGTGGATGGCACATAGTAACTTTCTGTGGTCAGAGTTTTTTCTGTTGTTTACTCATTTTTTCAGCCTAATTCTTGACTTTTAACTCTTTGCTAAAGTGGGGCTCTGCTTCTAGGGTGGAGGGTGCATTGTCTCAAGCTTCAGGGATTTTGTGTAGCTATTTTCAGAAATAATTCTAGGGACCTGTAAGATTTCGATTCTTCCAAAGTGGTATGATCTAAGGAGAGTTGTGTTTACTACTCTCCTGGCCTTTCCTCTGTTCCATGAGTGACTGCAGGCACTCTTTTCTACCCTGGAATTGTGATGAGGGTCCATGTTCCACTGTGACTACAGCTGTGTTGTACTACTGCCATTCTCACCCTGGTACTGCCACCCAGGACTGCAACCCAGATCCAAGTGTAAGCAAAACAACAGAGACCTGCCCCTAGTTCCATCAAAGTGACTCCTGTAATCTCCTGACCAGTTGTTCTGTAACCCTTATTGTGACCTGAGAGCTCCAGAAGCAGCTGCTGATGATGATTCAGCGGCCCCCAAGGTGTGTCCTGGTTTGCCAGGGCCCTGTCTGCACTGGTGTGGCGTTCACTGGACTCTGCTCCATTCTCACCCTGGTGTGACAGATCTTTCCTGCTTACTTTATCAATTGTCTTGGGTTGGAAAATTGTTTCACCCTATCTTTTGTGGGTTCTGCCACTCCAAAAAAATGTTTTAAGGTTTTACTGGAAGTTGTTCAGAGGAGTTTCATGGAGAGCTCAGCCAAGTCCCTACATTTTCTCTGTCATCTTGGTTCTGCCCTCATAATCTTGCTTTTCAATAAAAAATATATTTGCTTATATACCTAAGCTGATTTCAATCAGGGCTGGTTAAAGAAAATGGGAGTTATTATTTTAGGCAACACATACTATGCCTTAGAGAACCTGAGTGAAATATGGGATACATTGCTATTGTTGAATAAAGAAGATTGGGTTCAAGTCTTACTTACGATTTATACTGACTGTATCATTATGGGCTAATTCTGCCCTCTCAGTGCCCTTAAACCCCCTAAACAACTTTCCAATATTAGTTAGACACTCCTTACTGATCTGCATAGAAAGAGAGAGTTTTTACACTGAGGAGTTGGGGGAAGAGGTTTCTTCTTCTGATGAAATCATAGGCCCAAATGATGTTGTTCTTTGGTCTTTCAAATTAAAAAAAAAAAATCAATCGACCAACCAAACAATTGATCAACAAGTATTTATCAAGCATACATTCTGCTTGATATTAGGGAAATAAGTACAAAGAATACAACATTCCACACTCATTATATTCTGATATGAGAGACAATATGTCCATATGTAAGCATATGCAATATCAGTATAAGTGGATATATGCAAATCAATGTAAAATAGTTAAATACACAGTAGCCAGAAAGGAGGCACTAAGCATTAGAGGGATCAGGAAAGTTTCATTTAGAGCTTGGTGCTGGAATGGTATGTTAAAGGAAGGGAGGGACCTGGGAAGTAGAGGTAAGAAGAGAGTGCATGGGAGGGAGTGTATAGGGTCATAGAAGACAACCAGTGCAAAATGTCAAAGAGGGGAGATAGAGGGTCACATATGAATAACACAAGAAAGGCTACTTTGGCCAGATTGAATAGTATAGGAGGAGGAGTAATGTCAAATGAGCCTGGAAAGATAGATTGAAAGCAGGTGGCAAAAAAGGTGGACAGGGGAATTTTTATTTTATTCTATAGGCAAAGGGAAGCCACTGGAGTTTACTGAGCTGTAGAGTCTTGTCAGATTTACTTTTAAGGAAAATTACTTTTGTAGAAACAGAAGGAATAGCCTTGAGTTTGGTAAAACATGAACAGGGACATTAATTAGGAAGTGGTTTTAATAATGGAGGTGAGAAGTGTTGAAGGTTTGAATTAAGGTGGAAGCTATATGAATGAAGAGAAAGGGCTGGATGAAAGAAATGTTATGGAGGGAGATATGACAAGTAAGTAATTAAATTTAGTCCCTGGTTTTGTCATGCAAAATCATATTTGTGACCTTTCTGGGCTTTGCGGTTTGGGGCACGTGGAAAGATAGGGGTAGAAAAGGCAGTTGAAAGAATGTGTCAGGAATATAATTCCTTTGAACTATCAAAAAAGCATGATGTCTCAGCAAATGGGAATTTACATTCTCTTGTCTGTAAAGTATGGCTGGGAATATGTCTCCTTTGTCCCTGTGATCTTACCTGTGGGTCAATCTCTGCTCAAACAAGCTAGAAATCGAACTCAGCAGGGAGGGTGGAATATCTAGTGATATACTGAGTATACTCAGTACTCAGTGTACTGGACTGCTTCTATAAACTGACTCCATTTACCTGTGCAAACTTATCACCCATGCTGCCCAAGTCCAAACCTTTTGCACTAATAATGTTCATTATATGCTTTGGTGAAATCTCCATTAACCTAATTCCCAAAACTATTTACAAATGGCATTTACTAACCTAGAAGGCATGGGATCATTGATTTGGAATACGAAAAGACCGTAGAAAATAGCTGGTCAAATGAATGAGGAAACCAAGACTCAGATTAATTAAATGACCAGCCCAAATTCACATTTGTAGTAACAGTGATGGGATTAGAACCCATTATCTCTGACTCCAAAACTAATGTTATTTCTACTGATCCACTATGGAATCACAACGCTGAAGACATGGAAATGGCCTGTTAAATCTGAGCCCACCAAGGAACTTTCCATCGAAGCAGCTCTGACAGGTTTTCCAAACTCTGCTGGAAATTTCTTGAAACATTTAGTTCAATTCAACAAGCATTGGTCCCATGCAAGGCTGTTACACTCATATTCAGAAAGCATAGGTCTGGCCATATCACTGCCTTACTCAAAAATCTCCAAAGGCTCTTTCTTCCCTCCAAGATAAAATATCAATTCCGCCATTTGATGTTTAGTATCCTTCACAATCTGGCTCTAGTTTCTCTGAACTCATTGCACATCAGTTCCCTTCACATACTTTTATTCCAGTCAATTTGGGCTAATTTCCATTCCATCTATTAAACATCTCACCTCTTGTCTCTATGCCTTTGCATATTCCTTTCCTGAAATGCTCCTTGTATTTATTTTGGCTATATTTGATATTTCCTGAAATGTATGTAACCTTTAATCACCCTTTCCACAGAGACTATTGGCACTTCATCAAAATCATAAATTACAGAATTTTTTGTTTGAAAGGTACCCCAAGAAACATCTATTCCAACTCAAAGATACAAGAAATGCCATAAAAATAAATCAAGCAAGAGACCCTCCACCCTTTGTTTAAAGACTTCCAAGGAAGGAGAAATGACCAAACTTGAGGCAGCCAATTTCACTTCTGGACAGCTTTTCATGGTTAAGAAAGCCCAAGTTCCCCTCTTTACAACTTCCACTCATTGTTCTTAAATAATAACACTTTAACTCTTAGTCTTTGAAGAGTCAATGAGGAGACTGAGAATTGAACTGTAATTCTTGAGCAATCCATTTAGCATGACACTGTCTTATCTTTTCATCTGAAAGTCCTTGACATCATCCCTCACTCACTCCTATTTTTCTTCAGTCTCAGATACTCATGTGGTCCTATTTCTACTCACCAAGACCAGCCCCTTTCATTTAGTTCTCCTCTTGTTTTCTCTAACAGATTGCTCTGTCAATCATATTCTTTTTTTTAATGATTTAGTATTTTATTTTCCCCAGTTACATGTAAAAACACTTTTCAACACTTATTTTAAAACTTTGAGTTCCAAATTCTCTCCCTTCCTCCCTCCTCATCCCTACCCTCATTGAGAAGGACAACAATTTGATGTGGGTTATACATGTGTACTCATGCAAAATATTTCCATATAGTCATGTTGTGAAGGACAATGAAGACCCCCCAAAAAAACCCTCAAGAAAAATAAACTTTAAAAAAGTATGCTTCAATCTGAATTCAGCCATCATCAATTCTTTTTCTGGGGATGTATAGCATTTGTCATCATAAGTCCTTCAGTATTGTTGGATCATTGTATTGCAAAGAGTAGCTAATTCATTCACAGCTGATCATCTTATAATATTACTATTACTTTATACATAGAACATTTCACTTTGCACCAGCTCATGTAAGTCTTTTCAGGTTTTTCTGAGAGCATCCTGCTCATCACTTCTTATAGTGCAATAGTATTCCATCATAATAACATACCAAAATTTGTTCAGCCACTCCCCAATTGATGGGCATCCCCTCAATTTCCAATTCTTTGTCAATCATATTTAATCACTCTATCAATTCATTCTCTAAATCCTCAGCCTTTCCCTATCAGTTTTAGAGAAACAAAAACAAACCAAAACCTCAGTAGATGCTATCATCTCCTCAAGCTATCATTATACTGAATATTTTTTTCTGCCTCTCTTAGACAAACTCCTAGGGGAGATGTGGATTTGTATCATGAGTTAGCCTTTCCTGAAGGGGGAAAATGCCAGTGGGCCGTCCCTTAGTTTCAGGAAAAATCAAATATAGCTACACAGCAGATGAGCAATAAGAAGTAGGAGGAGCAGAAGGTAGAAGAGAAGAGGTAGAAGAGGCAGGGGTAGAAGAGAAGAGTAGTAGAGGCAGAAGATAGAGGAGGATAGAGAGAAGAAGGCTCTTTAAGGGGAAGTAGGCATAGCCTATCCAGCAATGCTTCCCAACAGAACCAATAATTACTTTGTTTTGGATAAAGTTGTTCAACAACCAATCATAACTTCTTTAATGTACAATAGACAAAAGTGCCAAATCAGGCCAAAACAGTGCATTGGCTGACTCTCTAATAATCTTAGACCAAAGATCACAAAGTTTAGTAGCATACTGTTTTGTTATTACTGTTTGAATCAGGAGTTTCCCTGTTTCCCTTACTGGCAATCTTTAATAATGCGAGAATTCCCCTTTCCTAAAGTGTAAAAATAGCCTTGTGTTACAATACTTCAGAATTTAATAAAAATTTACTCTTAAACTACAATGCCTTTAGAATTCAACCAAAATGAGGAAATTATTGATATTAAACATTTTGCTTCAAATTTCACTTCCTCTTTTGAGAATGTATTTTTGTTCTTTCTTTCTTTCTTCCTTCATTAATTAATTCATTAATTTATCTATTTTTATTCATTAATTTATTTATTTTTAGTTTTCAACATTCACATCCAAAAGATTTTGAGTTCCAAATTTTCTCCCCATCTTGTCCCTCCCCCAACGCCAAGACAGTGTGCATCCTGAATACTCTTTCCCCTAATCTGCCCTCCCTTCTATCACTGCCCCCCTTCTATTATCCCCTTTCTCTTCTATTTTCCTGTAGGGCAGGATAGATTTCTATACCCCATTGACTGTATATCTTATTTCCCAGTTACATGTAAAAACAATTTTTTAACACTGGCTTTTAAAACTTTGGTTTCCAAATTTTCTCCCTTCCTCTCTCCCCACCCACCCTCATTGAGAAGGCAAGTAACTCGATACTAGCTATACTTGTGTAGTCATGCAAAACTCTTCCATGGTAGTCATGCTGTGGAAAACTAACTATATTTCCCTTCATCCTATCCTGCCCCCATTTATTCTATTCTTTCTTTTGACCCTGTCCCTCCTCAGAAGTATTTGCTTCTGATTACCCTCTCCCCCAATCTGCCCTCCCTTCTATCATCCCCCCTCTATTATCCCCTTCCCCCCTATTTTCCTATAGGGTAAGATAGCTCTCCATACCTAATTGAGTATGTTATTTCCTCTTTAAGCCAAATCCAATGAGAATAAGATTCACTCATTCCCTCTCACCTTTCCTCCCTTCCCCTGCTCTGTAAAAGCCTTTTCTTGTGTGTTTTATGTGAAATAATTTACCTCATTCTACCTCTTCCTTTCTAGTTCTCCCTATATAATCCCCTCTCATTCCTTAATTTTATTCTCCAGATATCATTCATTCATGTTCAACTCACCCTGTTCCCTCTATCTGTCAATCTATCTATACATATAATTTTTTCCCTCCAACTACCATAATACTGACAAAGGTCTCATGAGTTACAAATATCATCTTTCCATGTAGGAATGTAAACAGTTCAACTTTAATAAGTCCCTTATGATTTCACATTCTTGTTTACTTCTTCATCCTTCTCTTGAGTCTTGTATTTGAAAGTCAAATTTTCTATTCAGCTGTGGTCTTTTCATCAAGAATGCTTGAAAGTCATCTATTTCACTGAATGTCCATTTTTCCCCTGAACAATTATACTCAGTTTTACTGGGTAGGTGATTCTTGGCTGTAATCCCATCTCCTTTGCCCTTCAGAATATCATATTCCATACTCCAGTACCTTAATTAATTAAAATTAATTAAACTCAGACTTTTCCTACTGACCTTCTAAGTTCTCTTTGGCATATGTGGGTTGAGAAGTCTGGAAACTGCCACAACTGCCAGTGATTCAGTCCTCTGAAGCCTGCTCCAGGTTTGCTGAGAACTATTGTGCCTGCGTGCTCCCATGCTGAACTGCATTTCTCACCCAGTTCAGCACAATAGACCTTTCTAATCAACTATTCAGGTTGTCTTGGGCTGGAAATTTGTTACACTCTGTCTTTTTGTGGGTTCTGCTGCTCTAGAATTTGTTTAGAGCCATTTTTACAGGTATTTGGAGGAGTTTGGGGGAGAGCTCAAGCAAGTCACACTTTTACCCTATCATTTTGGCTCTGCCCTCCCAACTTTTTAAAAAAGTTAACCACATATAAGTCTGCACAATTTTATAAAATCAATTTCAAGGTCTTGCCACCAATTTCCTTATTTATTTAAGGTGTCACAGGGATTTCCTTATGCACAGGACAGATTTATTGGCTTTAACATCAATGCTTTTACATGTGTGAGAGATAATTCTTCTTCTGCTCTAATTCTTTGAGGTAACATGGCTTAACTAAGTTTCTTGGTTTCTACTGTGGCTCAATTAAACTCCCCAATGCCTTTAAAAGCCTAGTCACAGACCTGGTTCTTGGCTTATAAGTTTAAATGAAGCCCAGAGGGCACTAGCAGGAAGTCCCTCTTTGTGGTCCATGGTATTCTAATTGGTAGCCCTTGCTATCAAGACTGTTATCACACCACTGTACTCAAGACAGCCTTGGGATGGCTGCAACAACAGCAGTTCAAGGATGGGTGGCCAGTTTATTCCTAAGGATAGGATTCATAGTGTTGGGGCAGGGATCGATATTTTTCCCATGACAAAACCTCAAGTCCTACTGGTTGTATTCTCCAATTTGGGGCTTATTTTAGTTTTGATGAATTAGGACTGCGGCCATGAGAGGTCCAACCTCCAGGTCATTCTTAGTGAAGAAATCCTTCAGTAAAAAGTGTTTACCAACCCAGAGGCAGAGCCAAGATGGCAGAGTAAAAGCAGTGAATTGCTTGACTCCAAACCACTCCAAATACCTGTAAAACAGTATCTGTAAACAAATTCTAGAGCAGCAGAACCCACAAAAAGACAGAGTGAAACATATTTCTAGCTCAAAACAACCTGGATGGTTGAAAGGAAAGATCTGTTGTGTCCAGGGGGATTGAGTGGCTGAGCAGAGGAGGATTTCAGGGATCTCATTGCTGGTACTGAGGCAGGATCGGGTTGCAGTCCAGGGTGGCAGTCCTGGGATGAGGAGGAGTTCTGGGGTGACAGAGCTTGTGGCACCAGTGGAGAGAGGATCCTCCTCACAATTCCAAGGCAAGTGCTGCGATCACTCATAGACCAGAGCATAGGCCAAGAAAGGAGGTAACACCTCTCCTTTGATCATACCACCTTGGAAGAACTGAAAATTTACAAATCCCTAGAATTATCTCTGAGAACAGCTGCACCAAACCCCTTTGGCTTGGGACAGTATACTCTCCATATGGGAAGCTGAACCCTACCTTAACAAGGAGTTAAAGAATCAAATAATTGTCTGGGAACATGCACAAATAGAAGGAAAAAAAAATCTCAGAGTATAAAATCTTACTTTGATGGCAAAGAAGATCAAAATATACTACCAGAAGAAGACAACAAAGGTGAATCTCCTACATCCAAAGCCTCCAAGAAAAATATGAATTGGTCTCAGGCCATGGAAGAGTTCAAAAGGATTTTGAAAAGCAAGTAAAAGAAGTAGAGGAAAAATTGGGAAGAGAAATGAAAATGGTGCATAAAAATCATGAAAAACAAGTCAACAGCTAGCTTAAGGACACCCAAAAATATTGAAGAAAATAACACCTTAAAAATAGACTAACCCAAATGGCAAAAGAGTTCCAAAAAGCCAATGAGGAAAAGAATGCCTTAAAAAGCAGAATTGGACAAATGGAAAAGGAGGTCCAAAAATTCACTGAAGAAAATAATTCTTGGAGACAGCTAGGTGGCACAGTGGATAGAGCACTGGCCCTGAAGTCAGGAAGGAGGACCCGTCTTTAAATCCAGCCTCAGACCAAACACTTGACACTTACTAGCTGTGTGACCCTGGGCAAGTCACTTAGACCCAATTGCCTAAAAAAAATTAAATTAAATTAAATTAAAAAAAAGAAAAAAAAAGAAAAAAAGAAAAGAAAATTCCTTAAAAATTAGAATGGAGCAATTGGAAACTGATGACTTTATGAGAAATCAAGAAATCATAAAACAAAACCAAAAGAATAAAAAAAAATAGAAGACAATGTGAAATATCTCATTGGAAAAACAATTGACCTGGAAAATAGATCCAGGAGAGATCATTTAAAAATTATCAAACTACTTGAAAGCAATGATCAAAAAAAAAAAAAAAGCTTAGACATCATCTTTCAAGCAATTATCAAGGAAAACTGCCCTAATATTCTGGAACCAGAGGGTAAAATGGAAATTGAAAGAATCCACCAATCACCTCCTGAAAGAGATCCCAAAAGGAAAATTCCTAGGAATATTATAGCCAAATTCCAGAATTCCCAGATCAAGGAGAAAATATTGCAAGCAGCCAGAAAGAAACAATACAAGTATTGTGGAAACACAATCAGGATAACACAAGATTTAGCAGCTTCTACATTAAGAGATCAGAGGATTTAGAATATAATATTCCAGAGGTCAAAGAGCTAGGATTAAAACCAAGAATCACCTACCCAGCAAAACTGAGTATAATCCTTCAGGGTAAAAAATGGATATTCAATGAAATAGAGGACTTTCAAGCATTCTTGATGAAAGGACCAGAGCTGAATAGAAAATTTGACTTTCAAATACAAGACTCAAAAGAAGCATGAAGAGATAAACAGGAAAGAGAAATCACAAGGGACTTATTAAAGTTGAACTGTTTACATTCCTAAATGGAAAGATGATATTTGTAACTCATGAGACCTTTCTCATTATTTGGGCAGTTGGAGGGAATACATATATAGACAGAGACACAGGATGAGTCAAATAACAAGGGATGATATCTAAACAAATAAAACTAAGAAATGAGAGAGGATTGTACTTGTAGAAGGAGAAAGGGAGAGGTAGAATGGGGTAAATTATGTCACATAAAAGAGGGAGGAAAAAGCTTTTGCATTGGAGGTGAAGAGGGAGAAGGTGAGAGGGAATGAGTGAATCTTACTCTCATTGGATTTGGCTTAAGAAGGGAATAACATACATACTTAATTGGGTATGGAAATATTCCTTACCCTACAGGAAAATAGGGAGGAAATGGGTAAGAGAGGGGGATGATAGAAGGGAGGGCAGGTTGAGGTAGGGAATAATCAGAATCAAACACTTTTGAGGAGGGACAGTGTCAAAGGAGAGAATAGAACAAATGGGGTGTGGGGTAGGATGAAGGGAAATATAGTTAGTTTTTTACAACATAGCTATTATGGAAGTGTTTTTTGCATGACTACACATGTAGAACCTATATTGAATTGCTTGCCTTCTCAATGAGGGTGGTTGGGGAAGGAGGAAGATAGAGAATTTGGAACTCAATGTTTTAAAAACAAATGTCAAAAATTGTTTTCACATGCACCTGGGAAATAAGATATATAGGCAATGGGGTATAGAAATCTATCCTGCCATGCAAGAAAATAGAAAGGGAAGAGGATAAGAGAAAAGGGGGTATTAGAAGGGAGGGCAGATTGGGGGAAGGAGTATTCAGAATGCATGCTTTCTAGCGGCGGGTAAGAGGAGAGATGGGGAGAAAAATTGGAGCTCAAAATCTTGTGGTAGTGAATGTTGAAAACTAAAAATAAATAAATAAATTACTTTAAAAAAAATTTAAAAAGTGTTTACCAGAATTCCTTAGAGGGTTCCCTGGAGAGGGTATCCCAGCTCTGTGGTCCTGTTACTTGATCTCCTGGCTGGTTTGCCAACTGTCATGATTGAAATCTGCAAATAAGTGAAACTAAGGCAACAAAGTCCCAAGCACAATCAATTCATTAGTAAAGCTTGCAATTGCCAATAAATGGAGTCCTAGGGACCTCAGTAAGCAAGGACACCTTAACAGTTAAGGAAGTTCTTTTATAAAAGAGGAATCTCAAAAAAGCAAAGAAAGTGATGCCATTTCTAGCAATGTGAGTGTTATTGAGTTATGACCGATTAGAATCAGAGAATGGGGATTTTGAACAGCCTGGGGCAATAGTAACAACTTAGATTTCTTCAAATATCTGACATCAACATGGAATACATTTAAACTTTATCTTAAGTTTCTCCTAAAAGTGGGTGGTGAGTGCCTTACAAGAATGAAATAGGGCACTAAAGCCACGTGCTTAAATTTAAACTCACATAATCAAGGAGAATAGTAACTTGATTAAGCCCTAATGAATAAAGTAGCATATCAGAAGTTTAATGTTATAATATGGAAATCTTTATATTTGATTAAGTTCACAAAAAAAAATAAAAATTGGAAAAAAATGAATAAAGAGAAGATGGACAAAGGAATATAGAATCAAAGTTCAAAAAAATTTTCCCTGTTATAACAATGGACTAAATATAATCAGATAAAGGTTATTAGAGATAACATAAAGTCCTTCTGTCATGTCAAACAATAACAATAACAAATGCTGCAGAGTTATAGGAGAGATACTTAGACAACAATTTAGTTATTAACAAACACACTTTGGGGTTACAATTGATTTTAAGTTCAACATATGTTATCAGTGCGACATGGCAGTCTGAAAGCTTAGGTCAACTTGTTAATGAAAGAGTAGTGTAGGACAAGAGAAGGAATAGCCTCATTGCCCTCTGTCCTTAGCACAATTTAAGCATTTATGGTTAGTTGTGGGGTCCACATTTTTAAAAAAGCTATTAATGATCTGTAGAATATTTAAAGGCAGATGACAAGATACTGAATGGTTTTGATTTCATAACATATAATGACTGTCAGGAAGAAGCGGAGATGTTTAGTTTAAAAACAGGAAGACTTATTAGGGAAATCATACCTATCTTCACGTATCTGAAGCATTATCATATAGAAGAAGAATTAGACATTCTCTGCTTGATCTCAGAGGAAAGAACTAGGAGCACTGGTTGAAAGTTGCAGAGAGGCTAACTTACCCTGTGATTATCTCCCTAACAAAGAGATCTCTTGAAAATAAAAATGGCTGCCACATGAAGGAACATGAGAATTATAGCCTGCAAAAGAGAACATACTTTTAGGAGTACATCATTTGCAGAGAGGGACATGATAACCTAATGTTTAAAAAATCTACTTAATTTTAGGAATTTTCAATAGTTTTATGTGCTGCTCAGGAGCAAGAAAATATAAATGAGTGATGAAAAATGAATAAGATTTTAATAATAATAAGGTTGATAATAATAAATACCTTATTCTAGATAATAGTTGAGGGTATTAAATTTGGTTCCATTTATGTTATTGCTGAGGCCTGGAAAAAGAAGGCGGTTCGTTCAGTTTTACATGACCACAAAGTATTGGAGCTGAGGCTTAGAAGTAGATCTGGTCTCTGGAAGATCAGTGTTCTTTCTATTACATCTCAGCTGTATCTCAAATAAAAAAAAAAAGGTTTTCTTTGTTCCAAATTCACCTATTATAAATTCATCACTGATTGAAAAGAAATAGTGTCCTGAAGGGGCTGAAGTTTGAAAACTTTTATAAGCAAACAATTACAAGTTCTCTAAAAATGCATTAAAAAAAGGGACCAAAGAAGGGAGGGAAGAAGAAAGGAATGGAGGTAGGAAGGGAGGGAGCAAAGGAAAGAAGGGAGGGATGAAAAGGAAGGAAGGAGAGATGAAAAGAAAAGGAAGAAAGGGAAGAAGGAAGAGGGAAAGAAAGAAAAGAAATGGAAGGAAAGAAAATAGGGAGGAAGGAAGAGAGAGAGGGAGAGGAGGAATGATGGAGGGAAGAAGGAAGGAAGGGAAAGAAAGGAAGGAAAGAGGGAAGGAGGGCAAGGAAGGAAAGAATGGAAGGAAGAAGGAATGGACAGAGGGAAGGAGGAAAGTAGGAGGGAAGGAAGGAAGGGAAGGATTGAAGGAAGAAAAGATAAAGAATGAAAGAGGAAAGGAAGGAAGGGGAGGAAAGAAGGCAAAGAGGAAGGAAGGAAGGAAGGGTAGAAAATGAAGGAGGGAAAGAAGGAAGGAATGGCTAAAAGCAAAATAGCCATCGTTACATCAGGTTGATTTTTAAGTTCTGTGTAACAGGTTAGATAGCAGCTGATTACCAATTATTAGGAAGGGAGATCTCTTTTGTGGCAAATTGGTGATTTCTATTGATAAGCTCAAAAGACCAAGGTGATGAAATGCACATACTATTTCCTTATGGGATGGATTGATGGGACCCAAGAGACCACTCAGCAATCTGTGAAGTTTGGAAGGGTAACACTTGTTTTGCAAATAATACTTTTGCAGCCAAGATCTAGAACATCTTTTAAAATGGCTTAAAATAAATAACACTTAATTTTCTTTGGAAAAAAAATTCACATATTGAAGAATTTGGAAAACTGTACAGGTGCACAATTGAATACACTCATATCTATTAGATGCACATTATTCTTTTCTCTAAAAGAACAGCTACTTATTTTATGTTTGCCTTAGTTTAAAAGAGCAATGGCAGAAATTGAATTAGATCGATGTAACTATCTTCTTAAATACAATTGTTTCCACTGTTTCATAGAAAATTATTAGAGTAGTGTGTGTGTGTGTGTGTGTGTGTGTGTGTGTGTGTGTATTCATACGTTTGGAATGACAATATATTTGGCATTGAAACAAGTTGTAAACTAAGCATAGCATAGGTATACAGATATACTTTCTTCTCTTAATTTATTTCTTACATTCATTTAAAAAAATGAGTTCCAAAATTTTCTCCCTCTCTTCAGATCCTCTCCCAATCAATGAGAGGGTAAGCAGTATGATATCCATCATGGCCTGATGTCATGCAAAACATATTGACATATGTCAATATTAGACATATTGCAAAAAAAATAAAGAAAAAGAGAGTGAAAAGTGAAAAAAATATGCTTCAATCTACCTCAGAGTTCATTAGTTCTATTTCTGAATATGGATCGCATTTGTCATCATGAGTCCTTTGGAATTGTCATGGATCATTCTATTGATCACAATAGCTAAGTCATTCACAGTTGATCATCTTTACAATATTACAAAATTACTGTGTACATTATTCTACCGGTTCTTTTTACAGCCATTGCATCAGTTACTATAAGTTTGCAGGTTTTTCTGAAACTATTTCACTTATTTTTTTATAGCACAGTAATATTTCATCACAATAATATACCACAACTTGTCTAACCACTCCCCAATTAATGGGTATTCCCTCAATTTCTAATTCTTTGTCACCACAAAAAGAACTATTGTTTTTTTGGGTTTTTTTTTTTTTGGTGAGACAGTGGGGTTAAGTGACTTGCCCAGGATCACACAGCTAGTGAGTATTATGTGTCTGAGGCCAGATTTGAACTCCAGAACTCCTGACTCCAGGGCCAGTGCTCTATCGATTGTGCCATGTAGCTGCCACAAAAAGAACTATTATAATTAATTTTGTACATATGGGTCCTCTTCCTTCTTCTTTCATCTCTTTGGGATATAGTATTACTCAAAAGGTATTTACAGTTTATAGCCCTTTGGGCTTAGTTTCAAATTCTTTCCCAGAGTGGTTTGACCAGTTCACAACTCCACCAGCAATGAATTAGTATACCTATTTTTCCAGATCCACACCAGCATTTGTCATTTTCACTTTTTATTATGTTAGCCAATCTGATAGGTGTGAGATGGTACCTCAGGGTTGTTTTAATTTGTATTTTCCTAATGATTAGTAATTTAGAGTATTTTTCATAACTACTGATAGCTTGATTTATTCTTCCAAAAATTGCCTGTTTATATCCTTTGACCATTTATCAATTAGGAAGCAATTTTTTTTTTTTTTGTTTAGGGACAAGACCTTAATCAAAGAAATTTGCTGTAATTAAGGGTTTTTTTTTTTGCCAGTTTCCTGCTTTCATTCTAATTTTGGCTAAATCCAGTACTGCTAGGCTTCATTCCTTTATATTCTTTCATTGATTTCATTGATATTCTTGATATTTAATTTTTCCAGATGAGTTTTGTTATTATTTTTTAGTCCAATTTAATAACCCTTTGGCAATTTGACTGGTATGGTATGGCACTAAATAAATTATTAATTTAGGTAGAATTGTCATTTTCATTATATTATCTCAGCCTACACATAAACAATATTTCTCTAATTGTTTCATTCTATCTTTATTTCTGTGAAAGGTATTTTGTTACTGTGTTCATTTAGTTCCTGTGTATATGGATTATAAGGTAGACTCCTAAATATTTTATACTGTCTGAAGTAAATTTTAATGGAATTTTTCTATCTCTTCCTGCTGTGTTTTGTTGGTTGATGTATAGAAATGCTTGTGACTTATGCAGGTTTATTTTATAGCTGACAATTTTACTAAAGTAGTTAATTATTTCAGTTATTGTTTTAGTTCATTCCCTATGGTTCTTTAAATATACTACCATATCATCTGCAAAGAGTGATAGTTTTGTTTCCTCATTGCCTATTATTATTACTTCAATTTCTTTTTTTATTATTAAATCTAACATTTCTAGTACAATATTGAGTAATGATGGTGATAATGAACATCCTTGTTTTATCCTTAATCTTATTAAGAAGTTTTCTAGTTTATCCCCATTAAAGATGATGAATGCTCTTGGTTTTTTATAATTACAAACCTTGGTATTACTTTTTAAAAAATGCTACCTTTATTCATATGCTTTCTAGTATTTGTAATAGGAATGGGTGTTACATTTTGTCAAAAGCTTTTCCTGCATCTATTGATATGATAATATTTTTGTTATTGATATGATTAATTGATATGATATGATATAATTAGTGTACGATCTTTTTTGATGTATTGTTATAGCTTCCTTGTTTGTATTTTCTATATAATTTCTCATCAATATTTATTAGAGAAATTCATCTGTAGTTTTCTTTCTCTATTTTTACTGTATCTCAAATGTACACCTTCATCCAATGATATCCTTGAAATCAAATGATCACACTGAATTGGGTCCAGTGCAGTGGACAGAGCACTTTTTCTAGGCTGGATTCCTAGATTACAGAATCAGAATCAGAATGAGAAAGTTAGAAGGAACATCAATGATCATCTAATCCAACTAATTCCATCACAAACATCTCCACTACAATATACCTGGTGGGTGATCCAAGTAGAGGTAATTGACCACCTCTAGAGGCAATCAGCCCTTCTAGCCTCTTGAAGGTTTTTTGCTCTTGTAGCTTGTTTGTTTTCCATGAAATCTAGCTGAAATTGACTTCTGTCAACTTCATCCCATTCCTCCTAGTCTTGCCTTTTGTGGCTGAACAGAATAAATCTAGTCCTTCTTCTACATGAGAAACCTTCAAATAATTGAAAAGAGCTCTCATCTAATCTATGAATCATCTTTTCTCCAAGTTGAACCTAACTAGCTCTTTCAAATGATCCTAATCTTGCACAAACTCCAGGCCCTACATTATTCTGGTTTCCTTTCTCCAGACACTCTCCATCTTATCAATGTTCTTCTTTAATCATGGTGTTTAGAACTGAATGCAGTACTCCAGATGAGGTCTGACAAGGACAGAGTTCTTTGGGATTACCACCTCCCTACTCCTAGAATCTATCCCCAGAATCTATTCACATCTTAATGCAGCCCTATACCAAATGCTGGGGGACACAAATATTAAATAGGAAATGGTTCTTATCTTCGTGGAACTTCCAACCTTGCTAATGGAATGCAATAGACATTCAAGGTCTTCTTTAGGAGATGTAGAAGATTATCAATTCTCTGCTCTTCATGACAACTCTTGTAGTAAATTAAGACAGCTACCATGCCCTCTCTCCTGTATTTTATCCCCCTAGTATAAACAGAGTCCTTCAGTGAATACTGCAATGTTATGATCCTAAAGCCTTTTACTCTCCTGGTCTCCATCTAATGATAATCTCCTTCATATCAAAGTCTCTACTAAAATGTGGCACACAGAACTAAGCATCATACTTCCACTGTGTTCTGTTTGAAGCAGAGTACATTGATATGATCACCTTCCTTTTGCTAGAAGCTGTACTTTCCACAATTCAGCCTAAGATCATGTTAGCTTTCTTGACTTTATTCCACTGTTGATTTATATTGAGCTTGCAGCTCACTAAGAGCCCCAAAGTTTTATTTTTTCACATATTTATTTTTGCAGTCAAACATCCCATATTTTGTACATGAGTTTGATTTTTGGATCCCAAGTAGAAGATTTTTTGATATTTCAATTAAATTTCATCTAATTATTAGATTTGTCCTAATGTTTTCAATAGGTAGTCTTCAAAAAGTTTTAATTGTATATAAAAAAAGTTAACAAAAGAGAACATGAACTCAATATTTATGCATGTATTTCTTTATAAACTATATATATATTTATATGTCTATACTGATATGTCATGTACATTACAAATGGAGACATGATAAATATATGCAAAATACAAATGAAAAATGTTAAATAAATGAAATTTATATAAATTAAAATATTTAAATGTTTTATTTATTAATGGTATAAACATTTTGCTCTTACTAAAATATTAATAATGACAACTTTGTTTTACCAAGAGCAATGTGATTGACTGTTCTTCATTATGTTCATAATTTTCCTTTATATGTTATTGCAAAAGGACAGACTATAAAATAAAAAGTATCAGCAATCAATTATTCTGTTAATTTTATCAATGTAACTAGCCAAGTAGGTGAATTTATTTCTTTTTTTAACATGTTCTTTTATTGAAAAGACAATAAAACATAACAATCAGTGAATGAGCTTTACCAGTTTTCAGCATGGTTTTTTTTTTCCCCAGTGTGTAGAGACTCCCCATCCACAAATCAAAATCCACCCAAAACACAGTTTTCTGATTTCTGCTTCAAAGAAAGTTTTCAACGTAGAGCAATTTCTTTTTGTCTATACAATTCTGCATTAAACTCTATTTTCTATTTGTTGTCTGATATATTACTTGTATTTTTAAATGAGAGTGGAAAGAAAGGAAGCCAATTTAGCTAGACAACAGAGTGCAGGAAGGTGAGTAATATGTGCTAAATCTGGAAAGATAAGAGAGGACAGGTTGCGAAGAGGCTTAAGTGTTGAACAGACAAGTTTATATTTCATCTCAGAGTCAATAGTGAGCCACTGAAGTTCATTGAGGAGATGGTGATGTGGTCAGACTTTTATTTTTAGAAAATAATTTTGACAGATGTCTGGAGGGTGTATTGAGAAGAGAGAGACTTAAGATAGAGAAAGCAATTAGGGAGTTGCTTCAGCACTCTAAGCAAGAGATAATCATGGTCTGGACTAGAATGGAGGTTGCATAAACAGAATGAAAGAGAGGGATGTGAGAAATTATCAGAGGTAGAAATGACAAGGTTTTCCATTTGTAGGGGTGGATATGATGAGTGAAAAGTGAGGCATCACGAACCTAAAGGAACAGATGGATGGTGGTAGCTTTGAAAGAAATAGAGGAGTTCTGAAGAAGGGCAAGTTGTTAGTGAAAGGAGTAATGAGTTCTATGATGAAAGTTGCAAATTAATCATACTTGGTCATTCTGTGTGACTCATTCTGTTCCACTCAAAAGAAAAAAAACAGAGGAGATACTCTTATTTAATGGTCACATCCGGGGCAAACATCTTTCAATAGACATCTGACATAGTCAGGAGTTGATTGGGGATCAAGGTTTGTGTAGAATGATAGGAGGGGGAGAATTGTGAGATGGTTTTTTTTTTCCCCCAATGGCTCTTAGCAAGTTGTATTTCTAGGTACAACTTAGATTGTAACCTTAGGTGCTTAAATAGGTGCGGGGAGGGGGAGTTTGAACAGCAATAGGAGGCAAAATGGGGGAGTGTTTGGTGATAACTAGTAAAAGGTAACTATTGGCTATCTTCCAATATATTTTTTGGTTACTCAGATATTCCTTGAGTTAGTGCCATACCAACAAAGGTAAGGGTATATTGGACATAATTACTCTAGACTGTTAAAGTGTTTTTGGATTCTGTCATCCATTATGTTAGATATCCCTCCTTGTTTGTTTGTTTTGTTTTGTTTTTGTTTGTTTTTTGGTCATCTGCAATTTTGATTAGCATATGACCCAAGTTTTCTATAACAATCAATAATTAAATAAATAAATGGTAAAACAGTACAGGTCTAAACACAGATTCCTGTGACACACTAATGAATGTCTTCTAAGGTGGCACTGAACCATAGAAGTTTATTCTTTGGGTGTAGTCATTTAACTAGTTCTGAATTCATCTAACTATACTATTATTCAGACCACATCCCTCCATATTTTGCACTAGAATAAAAGAAAAGACTTGGCAAATGCTTTGATAAAATTTCACTTCATTTGCAGCATTCCCCTGACCTCACAGTCCAAGACCCCTTTCAAAAAAGCAAAAAAGGAAATGATGGTAGCTTGGTATGATCTCTTCTTCATGAAACATGCTGGTTGTCTCTGATTACCAATTTTTTTGTTTGTTTTGCTTGTTTGTTTGTTTTAGATATTCTCTAACCATTCCTTTACAGACTTATTCTAGTATTTAACCTAGCATTGAAAACCACACCATAGGGAGTATAATTTTCAGACTTAATTCTCATCCTCTGTTTCCTTTAAAAAAATTAAGATGTTTTCCTCTTCTTTACTCCTCTGATGACTCACTTGTATTTTATAATCTTCTAAGATCATGGCTCATTACTTTTTGCTGCCCCCCCCACCCCCATTTTATTTTTCTTCACAAACTAGCATTCAGTTCTTCTGGGCAGATCATTTTTACTCATCAACAGCAGTTTAGGCCTTGCCTTATCTCCCTACAAATCTAAGATATCAACTTTCTTTTTAGCTACTCATTCTTTGCCCTTAAATCCAAATATTATTTTTCTTGGCTAAGAAATCAGAAACAAAATGATACTTAAGCAAATCTGCTTTCTTTCTACTATATGCTATCATGATGCCATCTAATGTGAGCAATGCCTCTAACCATTTTTTCTTGCTAATGTTTTCATCTGTATTGCCACAAATGACCTTTTTTTGTTGTCCTTAATACTACTTGTCAGACATAACTCAATCTGAGGTTTAGCACTCAATCAACCAATTAAAAAGCATTTATTAAGTACCTATTGAGACTGGGACTATACTAGGTGGTGAGGTAACAGAAAAAAAAATAAAACAATGCCTACTCACAAGGAGTTTATTATTCATCCAATACTACCTGCCTTTGGCAGCTAAGTAGCACAGTAGATAGACCATTGGGCCTGAGTTCAAATCTGCCTGCAGACATTTACCAGTTGTCAACTCATTTAACTCTATTTGCCTTAGTTTCCTCATCTGTAAAATGAGCTGAGAAGAAAATAGCAATCCACTCCAGTTGGACATGACTGAAATGACTGAACAACACTTGCCCTTACATTCATCTTCTGTACATGGATACTAATTTGAGTAGATTGATGCATCAACATGTCTCTTTGTACAATTCAGCCCTTTCTTTTTCTACAAAATTATTTCTACTTGTGCGAATGTAGGACAATCTTATTTAAGATTTCATGACCTAGTGAAAACAATCCTGAACTGATAATCAGAAGAGTTGTGTATTATCTCTGGTTTTGACATGAAAGCTCCGTGGGACTTAGAAAACTAACTCTACCTTTGGTCTCAGTTTCCTCATCTATAATTAGAAATGATGATACATTCACTACATGCTTCACGGGTTTACTTCTTCAACAGATGTAAGTGGGTGGGGGATTCTATGTAAGGCATCAGGGGGAGGGAGAGTGAGAGCAAAGAGAAGAGAATGGTGAGAATAAGATGCATTATACAATTTAAATTGCTATATAAAATTAATAACGAAGTAGGGTTAGCATTAGCATTGATATTCTCTGATTGTAGTTCTACCCACATCCCTCAATATGGTATGGAGATCATGGAGACCAAAAGATTACAAGCTTTTGCAGACTCTTCTCTACTGGAAGGACTTTGAGAACAGGTCCAACAACCGTCTGAGTGTCTATCATCTAAGAATCACCACGAAAATTTCAGAGAGGCTCATCAGAAAAATGTTGAGGATCGAGAGTTAAATGTATTTCTTTACTAGTTCTAAGAAATTCTTGAATTTATCTACTAAATATTGCATTGTCATCTAAATAATTCAAATAGGATTCTGTGAAAATGAAATACTATCCTTTAAAGTTTATTACTTGTCACTTTCTCATATTTATTGATGTACTGCAGATAATAATAATAATAATAATAATAATAATAATAATTTATTATTATTATTATTGTTGTTGTTATTATTATATATTACTGTAATCATTTTCAGCATTTTTTGGGGGGAGAGGAGAATTCAGATAGAAACAATCCTGGAACAAGTAGCTATCTTCTTGTAACTTATTTGTGTTTGAATTAATATCTGACGATACACTCATCTTTTCTAAGTTCACTAAAAGCATCCTTGAGACAACTCCAATGTACACTTTGTTCTATTCCAATATGGTTTTAATTTTTCCACTAGCTTTGTATATTTTAATGCTTTTTTTGTTTCAGTGGCTTGCAAATTATGCATATTTGGTATTGCCACATCTATTAAAATACTTTTCTTAAATTTGTATGATTCATTGTTTAGTCTGGGAGATTTGGGGCAATATTCTTATCTATGATAATGCTTCAGTTCTAGTATAATTTGTTTCCTGAATTCTCAAAGGTATTTTCAGATCTGTGTTTGTAATACAAAGATTTGTCATCTGCTAATTTATGAAATATAGCACACTTCTGGACATATCCTGCTAGGTATTTGGTTTGGTACTAAAGTTTTGCAGCCTGAAGTGATGTTTTACAGTTTCTTCCATTATTCGTTGTTCAAAGTGTTCAGTTTCTTCAGAATAATCTGTATGTGTAATTTCTAGCAGTGATGATCTGGTCAATAATTACCATCATTAAACCCACTTTTTCTTTAAAAAATAATTTTATTTTAAGTTCCAAATTCTCTTCCATCCTTCACAAATTCACCCTTCCCTCACCCATTGAGAAGGCAAGAAATACAATACCCATTTTATATATGAAGTAGTACAAAATATATTTCCACATGAGCCAAGTTGGGGGAGGGGAGAGAAATAAAGAAAAAATGTATCCTTCAATCTCTACTCAGGTAGATAATATTTTTTCATTTGTGAAGTCCTTTGGAATTATTATGGATTGTTGCATTGATCAGAGCAGCTAAGTCTTTCATAGTTGATAATCATAATATTGTTGTTTTTGTGAACAATATTCTCCTAGTTCTGCTCACTTCACTTTGCATCAGCTCATACATGTCTTCCCATGTTTTTTTTTCTTCTGAAACCATGTCCTTAGTCATTTCTTAGAACACAGTAATATTTCATCACAATCATATACCGCAACTTGTTAAGCCATTCTCCAATTCATGAGCATTCCCTCAATTTCCAATTATTTGTCACCACACAAAAAAGAGCTGCTATAGTTTTGTACATATGGGTCCATTTTCTTTTTCTTTGATTTCTTTAGGGGAGAGACCAAGAAACGGTATTGGTCTAAACCTTCTTTTTCTATATACAATTTCAAATGATAGCTATTTTACCTGCTTCTTCATACACATATTGTTGGTGGAGTTTATGTAGATGCCATCCATAGAGGGTCTTTAGAGTATATTCTTGGATCTTAGTGTTCCACAGGCTCCATTGAGAAACATACTTTTGGTGACTTACAGCAAGTTAGATGGCATATGTCCATTCTCAGAATGTGCTAGTACTTGGTGAAGCAATATCTTCTTATTTCAAAATAAATTCTATGTTTTCTTTTTACCAGTCTATAATGTACCCTGAGTATGCCCATGAGTTTTCTTCTTCCTTTGGATGAGGAAATCTTTCCATATTTATCTTAATGTGTTTGGCTGAATGTTTCATTAATGTTTTACAAGTTTTTGTTAGGGAATTTTGCAAGGTTTTTATGCAAATTTTATAGTTGCAACAATGTATATTTAAATTGTCATTGCATAGGTGTTAATTGTTTCATCTGATTTCAAAATGCTATCTAGTCCTTGACATATATAATGATCTCTTTCTTATTAATAGTTTTATTTTTTTTTTATTTCTGGCCTGAAGGTGATCAAAATTTGTACTTAGTGCCTTTATCCATTAGTTTATTTGACCTTTGGTTTCATTATTAAGGCTTTCAGTTTCTATGTTTTTGGTTTCTATGTATTTTATAATTGTTGAGTCCAAGTAATAGTTTGACATCACTGAAAATCTCCTGAGATGAAGAAACAACTTCATATGTTCCTCTCCCCCTCCTTGCTGTGGCACCATATAACTTGATGCCATCCATTTATATCTTGTGATTAAAAAGATGTCTTAGTTTGACTACTTCTTTAGAAGCTATAACCAGTTCTTTGTAGCAGAGATGATAATGGGTTAAAGGCTAGGTAGAACCATAAGACGTTTACACTGACAGCCTGAAAAAATTCCCTGTTTCATATCAATTGTTAATATGAATGTGTTTGTGATTTTTTTTAACAGAGAATAATTTTCCATATGAATATAAAATACTCTAGTATTCTCACTGCATATGTACCTTTTGTTTGTTTGGGGGGGTATAACTCCTCCTCCTACCCTTTCCTTATTATAAAACAGAAAGAAAAAAATGACCAACATTTGTATCAAATATGTAGAATTAAAGAAAACAAATTCCCCACATTGGTCATGTCCACATATGTGTTTCTCATTCTTCATCTTGTGTCAATCACCCTTCAGTCAGGAAGTGAGAGGTATGCTTCATTTGTATTCATTTGGAATTATTATGGATTAATGCATTGATCATAGGTTTAAGTCTTTCAAAACATTTTCATCATAATTATATGAAGTATAATTAAATTGTTTTTATTGCATAAATTGTTCATCTGGTTCTGCTCATTCACTCTGCATTAATTCATATGAGTCTTCCCAGGTCTTTCCGAAACCACTATTTTGGTCTTTTTATAGCGCAAATCATATTCCATTATATTCACATGCCATAATTTGTTCTGCCATTTCCATGTTGATGAACACCCCTTTAGTTTTCAGTGTTTTTAGAGGGATAAGAAGAAAAAAATGCTATAGATGTTTTGGTGTACGTAGGTCATTTTCTTATTTCTTTGATCTATTTGTGGTATAGTTGTGGTATTGATTTCTCTAGGCTGAAGGTTATTTGTAGTCTAATGATATTTCAGTATAATTACAAATTGTTTTCCAGAATAACTGAGCTAACTTGTAGCTCTACCAACTTTTTCAGCATCTGTAGGTCTGGGTTAAATATTGACAATAGATAAACACGTCATTAGTATAGAATTGAGTCAAAAGGTCTGTGATAAGCAAGAAAGGAATTTTCAAGTAGCTTGTTCAGTAATTTTTGAATAATGAGGTAATCTTTTTACCCTTGATACTTTTGGACACACTTATTTTGCTTCTTGGCCAATACATTTTCTTTTCTGTAAATGTTTATAGATTTAAAAAATAATAAGATAACCTATGAATTCTTTGCATAAAGTACAAAATCAGTCATATAAAGTATAATTGGAGGGCTACTGGTGTTCTCATCTTTAGGTAGTAGCTGTGTTAAGCTCTCTGTTAAGAGACGTAGAATTGGGCTTGAATCTAAGAGAATAAAATGCTGTGTTAATAATTCATGCACAACTGTCAAGCCGTTGAATCAATAGTTACAGAGTTGAATTGAATTTATTTACTGAATGAACATTTATTAAGCACTTATTATATATTAATGATAAAGTTTCCTTTTATACCATAATGCAATGTAATAATGATCTCTTTCACTTGTATCATGCTTTATAGTTCACAAAGCTTTTGAATCATGCATTTTGCAAGCTTTGTGTTTCATAAAATTGTTTTTTCAAAAGTAAGTTCTTTTGATTCTCACAACAATCTTGTGAGGTGAACATGGGCAGCTATTATTCTTTCCACATTTCAGTTGAAATTAGAACTCAGAGATGCTATGTAACTCACCTGAGGACACATAGCTTAGTAAATAATACAGTTGGGATTTGAACTCAAGGCTCTTGACTGAAAATCTAAGTAGGAAACTCATTTTAAAAGCTACTTTGAGTTAATCTGTCATGTATTAGCCTCAGAGTAAACTATTCATCTCACAAGACCGAGCTAAAAGGTCCTTGTTTATTAAGTTAGCACTGTCAGTCTAATTCTTTTCATGATCCTTAAATAAATACTTCTATTTATTCATACTTTTCATATTGCTTTTAGAGGGACAGATCTGCATGATCATCTCACCAGTTTCATCTACAACAAAAGAGAGATGTGACAATACAATTTCTTTTTGTTCTTTGTTAAAAAAATAATTTGATATAAGTAGCTATTAGGGTGAAGCCAGGTGAGTTTCCCACATGGATGCAATTATCTAAAACAAATTCTTTGAAATCAATTAAAGTTCCTAAACATGCATTATGTGTTCAAGACTCTTTTCCCAATGTTGGAAATCCAAAGATATATAATTTCAAAATACGGCTGTTGAGCAATCTATACACAAATGAAGTGGCCAAATACACAAATAACTATCATAAATTGGAAAGGGCGGTAAAGTCAAAAGAGGTACTCAGGCCGAGTAAATCTGATGAGATCAAGGGAAGACTTCTTGGAAGGGTATGATTTTGAATTGAGTTTTAAAAAAGTGAGTATGGGGCAGTTAGGTGGCGCAGTGGATAGAGCTCTGGTCTTGGAGTCAGGAGGACCTGAGTTCAAATCTGACCTCAGACACTTACTTGACACTTACTAGCTATGTGACTGTGGTCAAGTCACTTAACTCCAAAAGTCTCACCAAAAAGAAAAAAAAAAAGGAGTGAGTAGACATCAACAGGTGGAATTGTGCATATGAGACTATAGAAGTTGGACAAAAAACAAAAATGGTACAAACAATGGAAAAGAAATAGCAGAAGATGGGAAAAATTGGAAGACAAAATATTCATGAAGAGGGAAAAGTATGAGATAAGGCTGGTTAGACTGGATGGGGCCATATCATGGAGGGCTTTGGATGCCATGGTAAGAATTAAGAATCACCATTAAAATGAGCACAAACCTACTGTGGGGTGAAGCCATTAAATGAGGACATTAACCAACTGGGTTATCCTCCCAGTTTTATCACTAATTGACCATGGTAAATAATTCCCTTTCTCCAGGCCTCATGTTTCTCTTTTAAGTTTGTGGTTGGAAAAGATGATTCTTACCATCTCTTCCATCTCAGAAATTCTGTGATTAAAATATATTTTCAGCTGAAACTGTTAATTGACTCTCAGAGTCACAGTTTTAAAGTACTTGAAAGTTAATGGGACCAGCCAAGGTACCTCTATCCTGTAGTTCTATGATCCAGTTTCCCTACTGTATCCCCACTGCCATGACATCTCAAAACCATCCCCTGAACTAACCTTATAGGCCCCTGAAAATTGCAGTATAGAGGTAAAGTATGTAGGGTGTAATACCTTAACTTTCTACACTAGGCATATACTCCATGGTCCCAAGAAACTCAATTAAGTTTCTCTTCATTTTAGGGGAAAATGCCCTCATTACTAGACCATCCATCTTTCAATAAATATTGAAAGAACAGAAGCAGACTTATGCTGCCTGGGGGCCTGGATTTCTCCAAGGGACATTTAGCACAGTTCTCTCATTTATCCACATTTACCCTTGATGACCATAACAAAAATTTTCATTTTCATGATCTATTTTTTTTTTTCGGTTTGAAAGATAGTCACATATTTTCTTTTGCCACGCATTGGTTTGTAACCTTAGACAAGTCATTGAAACCTTAAGTGACATAGATAACCCTCTAAGACTGTACATTGCAGAGTATTTGCTTTCTAAAGTGAGAGAATTTCTATACCAATAAAATAGGTCTAATCCCCCCACAATAAAAAACAAACAAACCCCCCAAAAAATTTCTGCTATTTAAGCTGCCCAGAAACAAAAACTTTTGCCCCTAGAATTTCATATATCTTTTTTTCAATTTGGCCAATTCTTCTTTTCAAAGCATTCTTATCTTCATTGGATTTTTATGCCTCTTTTATCATTTGACTTATTCTGTTTTTTAAGGTGTTATTTTCTTCAGTACTTTTTGTGCCTCCTTTACCAAGCTATTGACTCCTTTTTTCATGATTTTTTTGCATCACTCTCATTTATCTTTCCAATTTTTCATCTACCTCTCTTACATGGTTTTTTAAATCCTTTTTGAGCTCTTCCATGGCCTGAGAACAATTCGTATTTTTTCTCTGAGGCTTTGGATGCAGGAATTTTGACTTTGTTATCTTTGAAGTGTGCATTTTGCTCTTCCTTGTCACCCTAGTAACTTTCCATGGCCAGATTTTTTTTTCTGTTGTTTGATCATTTTCCAGCCTATTTCTTGATTTTTAACTTTGTTAAAGTAGGGCTCTGCTTTCCAAGTGGAGGAGGTCTGTCCTAAGCTTCCAGGGGTTTGTGCAGCTGTTTTCAGAGGTGATTCTGGGGACCTGTAAGTTTTTGGTTCTTCTAAGGTGGTATGATCTAGGGAAAGGTGTATTAACTACTCTCCTGTACTGGTTTGTGAGTGACAGCAAGCATTCTTTTCAACCCTAGAACTGTGACCAGGGTCTCTGCTCCCCTGTGGCCACAAGCTCTGCTGTGCTAGTGCTCCTCACACTGGAACTAAGACCCAGGACTGTAACCCAGATCCAAGTATAGGCAATGCAACAGAGTCCTGCCCCTGGTGCTGGCAAAGGGACTCCTGTAAATCTCCTTCTAATCCATTGTCAGATCCCCTTACCCTCTGTGGGCTGAGAGGTCTGGAAAACACCATTGCTGCCACTCATTCAATCACCTAAGGCCTGTTCCTGGTTTTCTGGGGCCCAGTCTGTGCTGGTGTGGCCTGTGCTGGATTTCACTTGTCTCTCACCCTGGTGCAACAAACCTTTACTGCCCACCTTCTAAATTTTATTGGGCTGGAAAATTGTTTCATTCCATCTTTTTGTGGGTTCTGCTATTCTATAATTTGTTTAGAGTCATTATTTAAAGGTATTTGGAGGATTTTGAGGAAAGCTCAGGCAAGTCCCTGCTTTTACCCTGCCATCTTGGCTCCACCTCACCCCTAGAGTTTCAAAAGAAAGACTCTCAATTAAGAATAGTGGTTCTTACATAAATATGAGGATAGATGACTTTGGGGATGGAACTATATCATATAAATGTGGACAAGAAGTTGTGAAGGTCTGGAATATTCACTTAGGGATAAGGGATGTAGTCAGGGAAATCTTATAGCAAAAGAAAAGATATGAAATTTATTTTCAGACTGAAAAACTGCCAATGTATAATGTTCCAAATAATGGCTGAATTTCAACATGAGTTTTTTAATGTTAATATTGATTATTGTTGTTGTTGTTTTACAATAAACAATAATAAATGAGGCTACTGGGGGAAAATTTAGAATAAAAATTGATAGAAAAAAAAAATTTCTATTATCTGATTGTACATAGAAAACCCTGCTCATACTATATGGAACAGCAGGATTCCCTGAGCAAAGTTTAGGAAATATTGAGAAAAGAGATATTTAGTTTGCTCCTAGAGGCCTGGAGTGGTGGTGGTAGGGTGGCTCAAAGATAATAACTTTAAGATGCTTCTATCCATTAATGAACCACACCTAAACACAATTTGTCAGCGTATGGATGGAGCGATATTTATGCAGGATCTTGAGAAGCTAGACATCATTCAGAAGTGGGTGCTCAGTATGAGAAAAGATTTTTCTACCTACCCAGAAGAGAATTATTTGATGAGAATTAATCCTTTTAACCTGGAGAAAAGAAAGCAAGGCTGGGAGTGGGAACTATAGCTATATTGGAGGGGGGGGAGTTGTTTTGTTTTTTTAAAGAACTTTAATTCAGAAGATGCATTTTCCTTCATGCTTATACCTAGCCTCAGAGGGTTTAGAATTAGGAAGAATGAATTGAAATTATAGAGAATTAGATGGTAGTTGAGTATAAGGAAACAACATCAACAATGACAAAAACCAAACAACAATAATAACACTTCCTAACAGAGGTATCTAGAAGTAGAATAGACTGCTTCAGGATTATTTTCTCATTACAGATCAGATCTTCAAGCTGGAGAGTGAAGACCACTAATTTTTTTACATGTTTTAGTGATATTTTGTTTTTTTTTATATTACATTTTTAGATTATCTCTACTCTGTGAAAGAGATCTTTTGTAACAAAGTAAAACTAGTTAGTCAGACTAATAATCTCATCTGAAACTGCATGCAACATTTCACATCTGTAGCAAGATTCCCCCCACCCCAACTCTCTATTTTTAATATATCTATTTCCACTCCAATTTTTTTAAAAGAAAGAACAAAAGACAAACAAACTTCATGGGTAGTGGCTTTCTGGAGCATGCCCACAACACCTAACATGCAGGCACCTGCATATTCCAACCTTGGGAATGTGTATAAACTTCTTAAATTGACTGCTAAGCCAGACCAGGCCCAAACTGGCCAAACACAGTCTCTCTCTTTCTTGTGGGCCCTTTCCTGCTGCTTTCAAAGGGTGAAGATTGCAGTTCACCCAAAAACTGAACTACGTGGGGGGAATATGGACTCCTTTTACCTCAATTATTAGAAAAGGGGCTGGGGGCTCTGTTCTGTATTGTCTTCAGTTTCAGATACAAGCAGTGATTCCCACTAGACCCATAAGACATGGGATTTTAAGCCATGGCTTAAATTGATTCTTAGAGTCGGGATTATAGACATAATGTTGTAGCCAGCCAGATTGGCAGAGAAGCTCAGAGGAGCCAGGATGCCTGGGACTTGAAGCTGAGAGGTTTGTATTTGAAAAAAGATCTACATCCTGAGGCACCTAGATGGCACAGCTGATAGAGTGGAAGGCCTGGAATCAGGAAGACTTATCTTCCTGAGTTCAAATATGGCCTCAGACACTTGCTAGCTATGTGACCCTGGCAAGTCACTTAACCCTGTTGACCTCAGTTTCCTCATTTATAAAATGAGCTGGAGAAGGAAATGGCAAACCACTACAGTACCTTTGCCAAGAAAACCCCAAATGGGCTCTGAAAGAGTTGGACACGACTGAAATGATTCAACAACAACAAATAGGAATTGAGCTAAACTGTGAACCTAATTCCACTTCCCTCCCCAGAGAATGAGGTAGCGCAAAGCAGGAGAAAGATTAAGCTTCATGTGTTGGGGAATAGGTTTACAAATTTGTGATTATATTTTTTGAAGTAAAAATTATTTTGCAAAAGCTAATGTGTTTGTGAGTGACTAAATGGACCTTGGGTACAGAGAATACTCTAAAACTGAAGGAACATCATTGATGAGGTCTGAACCTTTTTTTGTCAGCCTAGACCACAACCAAACCCCGTTAAAGGTACCAGAGAGACTTGGAAGAGTAATGAAATGTAACATACCAGCGTTCAGGAGGTACGGGCCAGGCTAGTCAGTGATACAATTGTAGAACTTGTACATAGTGAAGCAAAACACAATCCCTTATTAGCTGTATACATACATAAATGCTAGCTATATGAACAATACACAAGTACTTGCATACAGACACAGAACCTATATGCATATACTTCTGCACTTTAAATTCATTGCTTATCTTTCAAGAGGCATTGTTGATCCTCTAGAACCATCTATGGTCATTGTATTGTTTAAAATCTCAAAGATTTAAAAGTTGTTTTTATAATGTTACTGTTTTTGTATCAATTGTTCTCCTGGTTCTGTTTATTTCCTTCTTTGTCAGTTTACCTCTTCAAAATTGTTTATAAAATGTTGATATTATAATATTAATTGTTCTTCTGGTTCTGCTTGACAAATCTCCACAGGCAACAGTGTTCTCCAGCAGCCAAATCACACAACTCCAGGAAGCAAAACTCTAACAGACACCCACCAGCAGCGAAACGTCCCTGTGCAAGGCCCAGGTGAGCAGGAAAAGAAGCTTGGGTAAGTGCCCCCTGCCCTCTGGCAGGAGTGCTCAACTTTCTTTTTTTTTTTTTTTTTAAAGTCAGGAAATAGGCAAACACCACACACAAAAAGCAGAAACAGATAATGACCATAGATTCTTACTATGAGGAAAGGGAAGATCAAGGCACAAATTCAGAAGAGGACGACATGGTCAATATACCCACATCCAAAAACTCAAAGGGGAATATGAACTGGTGTCACTCCCAAAAAGCCTTTTTGGAAGAGTTCAAGAAAGATTTTAGCCCTCTTCTGGTGGCAGACCTAACAGAAATTAAAAATGGTTCAGCATCTGACATAGGGCCGTAGGCTGTCCTACAATACAGCTTCCAACAAAACTAGGCTGTCACGAACCCCAGGTAACAGAATTGTTTACCTTTACACCAAGAAAGTTGGGAAAGCACCAAAATCAACCTGTGGTGTGTGCCCAGGAAGACTTCAAGGTGTTCGTGCAGTGAGACCTAAAGTTCTTATGAAGCTGTCAAAGACAAAAAAGCATGTCAGCAGGGCTTATGGTGGCTCCATGTTTGAAAAATGTGTCCATGACAGGATCAAGAGTGCTTTCCTGATTGATGAAAAGAAAATTGTTGTGAAGGTGTTGAAGGCACAAGCACAGAGTCAAAAAAGTAAATAAAAAGGATATGTTTTTTGAATAATAAAGAAAATTAAAATGTGAAAAAAAAGAAGGATTTTAAAAGTCAGATAAGAGAGGTAGAAGAAAAATTGGGAAAGGAAATGAGAGGTATGCAAGAGAGTCAACAGCTTGGAAAAGAAAGGACAAAAATTAACTGAAGAAAACTGGTCCTTAAAAAGTAGAATTGGCCAAATGGAAAAGGAGGCACAAACACTCACTGAAGAGAAGAATTCCTTAAAAAGTAAAATGAGCCAAATGGAAAAGGAGGTACAAAAGCTAATTGAAGAAAACAATTCCTTAAAGATTAGAATGGAGCAGGTGGAAGCTAATGACTATGAGAGAGCAAGAATCAGTCAAACAGAAACAAAAGAATGAAAAAATACAAGAAAACATAAAATACCTTATTGGTAAATAAGTGATCTGGAAAATAAATCTGGGAGAGACAATTTAAAAATTATTGGACTACCTGAAAACCATAATGAAAAAAGAGCCTGGACAACATCTTTCAGGAAATCATCAAAGAAAACTGCCCTGAGGTCCTAGAACCAGAGGATAAATTAGTCATCGAAAGAATCCACTGATTACCTCCTGAAAGAGATCCCAAATTGAAAATGCCAAGGAATGTTGTAGCCAAATTCCAAAATTACCAGATCAAGGAGAAAATACTACAAGTAGCCAGAAAGAAAAAAATAAATAAATATCATGGAACCACAGTCAGGATTATGCAGAACCTTGCAGCTTCTATATTAAAAGATCAGAGGACATGGAACACAATATTCCATAAGGCAAAGAAGCTTGGATTACAACCAAGGATCAACTGCCCAGCAAAACTGAGCATAATCTTTCAGGGAAGGAGATGGACATTCAACCAAATAGCAGACTTCCAAACCTTCCTGATGAAAAGACCAGAAAATTTGACCTTCAAATACAAGACTCAAGAGAGGCATAAAAAGGTAAACAGGAAAGAAATAACAACAACAACATATTATCATTAATAAGGGCAAACTGTTTACATCCTTACAAGGATGTTACAAGGGAAGATGACACTTCTAACTCCTTTTTTTTTCCAGGCAATTGGGGTTAAGTGACTTGCCCAGGGCCACACAGCTAGTAAATGTCAAATGTTTGGTCTGAGGCTAGATTTGAACTTAGGCCCTCCTGACTTCAGGGTTGGTGCTCTATCCACTGCGCCACTTAGCTGCCCCACCACTTGTAACTCTTAAGAACTATAAGGTAATTATGACATTTAAAAGGGAGTATACTTAGACAGAGGGTGTAGGTTTAGATTGACTTGGATGTGATGATAAAAAATCCTATTAAGTGGTGAAAAGGGATTGTCCTGGGAGAAGAAAGGAGGAGGCAGACAAGGATAAATTATATCTCATGGATGTAGTAATAGTTTCCTTATTTGTCTCTCTTCCTTAAGTCTCCCCTCACAACTATAGAAGTGATTCCACTCACTTATATAAAAATGTTAATTATGTCTTATTACATGTAGCATTAAATATAAACTTCTCTACTTGGCAGTTAAATCTCTTTACAAATTGGCTTCATCCTACATTTTCAGCCTTATTAAAAATTGCATCCCTTTACACATTCCAGCCAAACTATACTTACTGTCCCTTATACAGGACCTTTCATTACCTAACTCCTTACCTTTGTACTGGCATTTCCATGTTCCTAGAATACATGCCCTTCCCACCTGAATGTTTTTTGTTTTTTTTGCCAAATTAGCTTATTTTCATTTTTAAAGGTGTGTTTATTTTATATGGATTTTAAAAAATCTATCTCTCCTACTGCCCCTTTACAAAAATCAGCAAATAAATTAAAAGGAAAACCAAAACACTCATCCTAAACATACATACTTCAGCAAAACAAATTCTTAAATGGGACATCTTCCCAAATCTATTAGACTAGATAATCTAAAAGTTCTTTTACTGCTCAGATATTTTATATTTTACGTTCAATATCCTTCTCTGGCTCTAAAATGCTGTGATATCCATATGTCACAGGATTCTTGAAGTTGTTTGGACCAATGGAAATCTGGAGTCTTTGTTCTACTACCTTTGTTAGTATTCTCTGAATTTCCCTATGACCAGTACCACCCTCCCACACACCTCTACCATATAGAGTGTTTAATTTCTATTCCTGCTATGATGCTTGACTTATCTTCTTCCAAACCTTTCCCTTCACTATGCCTAGGGTCCTAAACAAATAGCAATCTGAACAGGTAGAAGTGGAGAAAGGACTATTGCACAGTATTTATCAAGCAAACTTGACATGTTTTTACATTTCCACTTTGATTTCCACTAGGAATACAGAGAAATATCTCTTGCCTGTGATTTGTTTTTACACTCTCGTTAGGGCTTCCCTCCCCCTTCCTTTAAGTTGTCTTAAATATAGCTTTAGTTTCCAAAAGCACATTGTCAATATTGCCCATGTGAAACCAAAGTAAACTGAAGAACAGAGGTTATGAAGCCATTAACCAGAGTGACCACCTGCTTGTTTTGACATTTGACAAATGATTGGGATATGGCCTGCAGCAGAGAGCAAGGAACTGAGGGAGTTGAACAAATCTTGAAATGAAAGGTTAGAGTTCAAAACTAGGCAGGAGCACTTAGAAAAAATACAAAGGTCTAGGTGTTCGTATTTCAAGCATCTTCCAGTATTTCAATGTGTTTGAATTGGGTTTAAAATATATGTGTGTGTGTATGTATATAGATATATATAGATAGATAGATAGTGTGTATATACATATATATACATAGACACATAGACACATACACATATGTATATATGTGTATGAATTGAATAAATCGTATGCGTATATATAGAACAAATCACACACACACACACACACACACACACACACACACACACAATATGACTTTGTGTCCCTGCACACCTTGAAATTAGAAGTTCTGAACCATAGGGTCAAAACTTATAATATGATTTGTAATGCAAAATGAAATTTGAGGACCCCTGAAACCCAAGGAGCCTGGGGCAACTACTCCTTTTGTGATTATAAAAATCTGTCTTTTCCACAGAAGCATGTTCCAGTAGGAGTGGGGCCATGAAACACTTAATCAGACTGCAGTGTAAGGGAAATGGATGGAGTTGTCCTTGCTTTGACCTAGTATTATACCAAAATTCAACATAAAGACAAAAAAGAAAAAATCCTTCCCCTCCACCCAACCATCCATTCCATTTATGAATATTAAAATCTCTGTATCAAGAGTGTATTCATTCCTTTGGCTTAAATAGTCCCCCTTTCCTTTTGTTTTCTTTGTTTTATTTTTTTGTCCTTTGAAACTTATAATTGGATCTGTGTTTTGAGACCCAGTATTGCTTTGCGGCTACTAACAAGCCATTTACTTTGCGTCTCAGTTTCCTCTTCTATCAAGGGATATCACATTCTAAATCTTAAAGAGCTATATAAATATATACTATCAATAGTTATCTTTTTTTTCTCATATACTGTTTTTTTCCTTTACTGAAACTAAGGCTAATTGGGGGAGGGGAGGACTCTAGTGAGAATATTGTTAATAAAATATATTTTACAAGGATACTAGAGTAGCATATGCAAATGATTACAAATAAATCTTCAATCATAATTTCAATCCTTCAAGAATCCATGATTTCACCAGTGTGGATGCTCCTTTTGTGAATTACAACATTTCAATCCCTTCCCAAACAGTTATTGTGAGTTATTGTGAGTTATTGTGGGAACAAACGAACAAAAACCATTACCTGATGGCCAACCTCCTGAGAGGGATTTTCTCACTGTTAGCTATTATAGTACATCACCAGAACATATCCAGGTCCATAGCTGAAGTCTTCACAGCTTTGTAACTCCTGTTTGAGTTTGTGTTGGCTGGCTTTAGCCTTTAAGGTCATTTCTATGTCATGGTGAGGTGTTGGAGGACGACATTAGTAGAGAAAATTTTGTTTATTATACATATATATATATATATACACATTCATATATACAATGTACATATATGTATGTGTACATATACATACACGTGTATATAATATATAAACACCTACATAAAACCATCCATACATATAATAGATGTCATTTCATTGGTACAGGTAACATTTGCTGAGAAGGCTTCCTCAACCAATGCACATCAGAAACTGGCTGTAATTTTTCAACTGATAGAATTGCACATGGCACTGAGAAGTTTAGAGATTTGATCAGGTTTACACAAACAGTATGTTTCAAAGGTAAAGTGTGAAGTGAGGTTTTCCTGACTGTGAGGTCAACTCTCCAGCCACTACAAAATACAAATGTGCTAATGTAGGCTGCATGGACGGCAAGCATGGGCAGAATGACCACTGAGTAGTCATGGAGTGAATATAGAACCTCTATAACATTTGTCAGAACCAGCCAACTGAAGTAAATGGAGGAGAAGTTCAGACAGGAAGGGTCCATTTCCTTTTCCCGTATAAGGTACTTCTGCCAACTTTATAGGAGCAGGGAGAACTCCTGATCTTACTGGCCCTGCTGACTAGTTAGAGCAAGATATAATTCAGTGCAAATAGGGAGTGAAAATTGAGGTTGTCATCAATGAATTGAGTCTAGTAGGAACATTTAATTTCACACGGAATCATATTTTATTTGTTTGTCAACATGAAGGGGGAGAAAAACAAAGGTGGTGTCAGGCCTTGGTGAGGTTGGTTATATTCTCTCAACTGCAGTGAGAAAAGAAAATTCAAAGTTGCTGCTCTATAAGAGAACTAATTTAAATTATAATCTCAATAAGAATCACTCCAAATGTACACTGGGGCCATCTTGCTGGCTGCCCTGGGGCTGTTCATTCTATCCCTAACTAGAATACACTCATTTAGACCACAACTCTAGAGATCTTGACTGGGAGGAATGAATTAACTATGGAACTATGTCAAAGAGCTGAGATGACTTGATTGGTGAGTGAATGAGCACAAACTCATCGAGAATATTATATCTAGCTTTCCACATACCAGGCCACGTTTCAAATCCCAGCTACTTATCCTTTTCCAGATCATCATTTTGTCATTTTGTTGTCTGCCCAAACCCTTCCCAGCTTTTTTTTTTTTAATACTTCTTGTTTTGTGCATGATAACCCAATCAATAGTGCCATTACTTATGGAAAGGGTTTTTATATGCATTGTCCTTTTCTCTCCATTCAACATTCATGTGTTATTTCAGACGAAATTTCCTATGCTAGCCAATAATCTTCTATATATGGTGCCTCCTACTATTAGAAAGTATGCTCCCCAAGAGAAGTGATAGTTGCACTTTTAAATTTTTATATTTGGAATTTAGAAAAGCACAGGAATATAACTGCCTAAAATGTTTTATTTTCATGTTATCTTTCATTCATTTGTTTGTTTATGAACATATGTCTACACATATATGTTATATATAGATCATTATATATTATAATATATCATATCATAACTACAATTAATTATGATAGATAATGTATAATGATATGTAATGTATTATGCAGCTAGGTGGCTTATTGGATAGAATGCTGGGCTCTAAGACAGGAAGACTCATCTTCGTGAGTTCAAATGTGGCCTCAGATACTTACTAGCTATGTGACCTTGGAAAAATCATTTAATCCCATTTGCCTCAGTTTTCTTATCTGTGAAATGAGCTGGAGAAGGAAATGGCAAACCACTACAGTATCTTTGCCAAGAAAACCCCAAATGGGGTCACAAAGAGTCAGAAATGACTGAAACAAAAACAATGTATTATGTATTATAACATAATACAGCATAGTATAGATTATGTTAATATACTGATTGATAAATTAATATAATATATTGTATAATTGTATTATAATTCATATAATTAATTGATTAATGTATATAATTAGGTTATAATCTAGAACAGGTCTACATAATCTGTGGCCTGCAGTCTGTTTATAGTCTGCGGGCCACTTGGGGCACATCAAAGGATTTCCTCTACATACAAAGGATGTTTTTCTCTACATTTTTCACAGACCACTTGAAATCCTTTGGCATGCTGAAAGTGGCAAGGGCCATTAGTGTCCTGCGAGCTACAGGTTATACAGGCCTGATCCAGAGTATATTATAATATTACACATAACAAATATATTAACATACGATCAATAATATCTATGGTGTATTATGACATATAACAGCATATTACATATCATGATACATTGTTACATAATAATATTTTAATGTATTAGGCAATAAATTACAATAATATATTAATGTTGATCGATTCTTTTTGTTGTTGAGTAGTTCAGTCATGTCTGGTGCTTTGTGACTCGGTATTGGGTTTTCTTGGCAAAGATACTAGAAGGGTTTGTCATTTCCTTCTCCAGTGGATTAAGGCAAACAGTTTAAGTGACTCATCCAGGAGCACAGAGCCACTGAGTGTCTGAGGCCACATTTGATCTCGGGTCTTCCTGACCTCAGGCCCAGTGCTCTACTCATACACATATATACATTTACACACATGTAATGGTTATACATATGTGTTTTGTCCTATAGACTTTGTCCTATAGCATAGAGACTTTCTCAATAGTTCTTGGCTCTTGGCACAGAGGTTTCTCTTAACGAATGCTTTCCACTCAGCAATTCATTCCTTTTAATTCATTCGCTTAGTTATTAAAGTGCTAAAACATGACTACATTAGTGATATTGGTGCAGACAAATATAAACATCAGGCAGAACAGGGCCCATCTGAATTAATCGGAGGAGAGTAATACAGGCATATGGATCAATCAGATTATAATTGACAAATGAACTGGGATCTTAAGTTCTCTGAGTGATAAGACAAAAAAGAACTTTAGCTATGAGAGTCTTCATTTTCTTCCATTCAATAAATATTTATTGAGCAGTTTAATAGTAATCACAATCACTCATATTTTTAGAGTGTAAAAGTTTTTACAAAAGTGTCAATTAAGGCTCATAAAGTATGTTTTCTACATCATCTTTGTGAGGTAGTTTATGTAAATATTATTATCCACATTTTATAGATGAGAAAAATGAGGGGCTGAGTGACTTATCCAGAGCCACATAGCAAGGGTTAGAATTGTGATTAAACCTGTCTCCTAGCTAGAAATCACATATTTTTGTACAACAGTCTTCAAAGTTAGCAAACTATGAAGCCATGAACCTTCATCCTTACTCATCTGGTCAAATGATTTCCCTTTTTTTATTTTCTAGAGGTTGTAGAATGATAGTGTGAGAAAGAGAGAAGTCAGGGGAGGATATTAGGTTTTAGAAGCTCTAGGAGTTCTTAATTTCTGGTCATCCCAGAGAAACACAAGAATATCTCAGAATGACAAACCAACATTTACATTCAGGAAGCTCCACCAAGAATCCAGAAAAATTAGAGTCCAGTGAGTTCAGCGTGAACAGTAAATATGTGGATTTAGAGTAAGACTTTCAAGATTATAGAATTGTAGTCTCTAAGACCTGCCATAGAAGGGACTTTGGTCATCTTTCCCAACCTTTAACTAGGAGGCAGCATGGTTCACTAAAGGAACACTATATAAAGAGTCAGAGGACCTGAAACCAAATCCTAGTTCTGTATCTTTCTATGTGACCTTGGGTAAGTCACTTACCCTATTGGGCTTCACCCTCCTCATATGTCAAATGAGGGTAGTGAGATATCTTCCAAGTAATTCTAGATCTCTTATACCTAAGAATTAATCACCCTTGGGGCAGCTAGATGGTGCAGTGGATAGGGTACTGGCCCTGGATTCAGGAAGACTGAGCACAAATCTGGCTTTAGACATTTGACACTTACTAGCTGTGTGACCCCGGACAAGTCACTTCTCCCCATTGCTTTGCAAAAAAGAAATAATAATAATTAATCACCCGTACTTCACTTGAAGAGTTCCAGGAAGGGAAACCTACTCCATACCTCCTGAGACAACCCCATTCCACTATTAGACATTTTTGATTACTAGGCTATTTCTCCCCCTATTCTAGTCATATGTGCATCTCTTCAATTTTATTGTTCCTGGACAACCTGAGATCTGGGAAAGAACATAATTTAGAAAAGCTAAAGTCAACCACTACATCCCAGGCCGAACACTTGTCTTGACTTGTGTCTTGCCCCTGGACTCTGATGATTGTGGAGGAGAGTGAGGTTGATAACTGCATGGCTCTGCCTCATTTAAATCTAATTCATGCACAAGTCAACACATCACCCTCATGATGTCATTGTTCCTCCTTGAAAATGAAGGATGAACAACAACAATGACAACAATTTTTGTTCTTAGTTTTGCTTTTTAGGGTTGAGAAGATCAAATCTAATCCTAATATTGGTAAGCGGGAGTGGGGTGTAGTAGGTAGCAATCAAGACTAAGTCGCTGAAGGGGAGGGAGAGGAGAGAGAAAAAGGGGGAGGGAGGGAGAGAGAGAGAGAGAGAGAGAGAGACAGAGAGAGAGAGAGAGAGAGAGAGACATAGAGACAGAGAGAGAAAACCTTTGTGGGTGCACATCAGGTCCTGTGGGGGGGGGGGGGGGGGTGTTCAGGCATAAAATATCCTTTTGTTTGGAATAGTATTCTACTTTTTTCTGATTACATGGGAGCTATCTAATATTTCTATAATGCTTTAAAAAATCACAAATGCTTTACACATGTTATTTCACTTGATCCTCACCCAACCCTGTGAAGTAGATGCTATTATGCTATTTTTTACGGATGAGGAAACAGGCTGAGAAAAGTTAAATGACCTACCAGGGACACACAGTTAGTAAGTGTCTGATACAGGATTTAAATTCAGGTTTCCTAGCCTCCAAATGCAGTTACTTATCCACTATGCAAATTAGCTTGCTAAATGCCTTTTAAATTATTATTATTACTTTTTTTTTTTTAAGGAAAGAAAACAGCTCCTGCCAAGAGCACTGATGGTTGCATTAATCTCTTTCACTCTAAAATTGTCTCTCAGGCTATAGGTAAAATCAAGGAAGGGCCACATCTTCCGGTCTTACCTTGCTCATCTGTCCTACATTCTGGAACTGTAGGCTTGATTTTCTTGATAGAATGGAGAACATTACAATTTAGAGAGACTGGTGTTCCTGGCTAGTATACCTTAAATTTTGTTTCTGCATTTGCATTCCTTTGTTGTGTGTGGTTCCGTACAATGGTAAGGTTGTTGAGATATGGCTTAACCTGTCTAGATATAAGTTTTCTCCTTTGTAAAATGAGGGGTTATTGTAATAGAGAACCTTTCTGCACTGAAACTCATGATTTTATTTTCTTAATTCTTGTCTCTTGGTCTATGCCATAAAAATCTTGAGGTCTAGGTTACAAAGTACCCCATATTATTAAAAAAGGATTAATTACTTTGTGTCATAAGTTCAGTGAAAATTGATTTCTACATAACTTCTTCAGAACCCTTTACTGTTTCTGTGGTTTTCACATGTCAAAAGTTAATGTACATTTCCAATCAGAGGTCCTGGGATCCTGATAGCAACTTGACTTATCAGAAAATAAAAACCTACAGGCTATAGAGAATGGGATTTTTCTCAGACTAAATATCTGCAAGTATAAAAAGGAACACGGACTAGATTGGTAACTTCACTGATATAGGGGAATCTCATAAAAAAAATTGCTGAGAGAACAAAGTATTGAAGTCCCATAGTCCCTCAGACCATATGCTTTGCAAAGGAGAAACTGTCTAAGAAGAGAGGTAGGATTTGAACTGAGTTTTTCTTATGTTAACAGCTACTACTCTATTCCCAAGCTGTAATTACCTCAACATTGATAAAAAAAATAATAATAAATAAAAAACAAATTTAAATTATTACTCATGGTAGCCTAGGCCCATGGTCTCTCTTGTTTATTCCCCATCAGACCATTGCCCAGTATAGTCAATAAGCATTTATTAAGTACTTCTTATGTTCCAGGCCCTGTGTTAAGCCCTGGTGATGCAAAAAGGGGCAAAAGACATTACCTGTATTCGAGGAGTTCGTAATATAATGGAGAAGACAACAAGCAAACAAATATGTACAAACAAGTTATATAAAGGAAAATATGTAAAAGAGGAAAGGCATTAGAATTAAGAGAGGTTGGTAAAGGCTTTCTGTAGAAGATGAGATTTAAGTTGGAACTTAAAGGAAGCCAGGGAATCCAACAGCCTGAGATGAAGAGGAAGAGTATTCCAGGAAGGAAGGGGAAGGGGGAGGTTCTTCATATATTAAATGGTACATTCATAAGGAAGGTCAGTCCCACTTGATTTTCTGCATCAACTGTACTAGCACAGTCCACTTATTGCCTTAGAGATCTAAAGGAACAATCAATACCTTTCTTTGAAGCTAAATACTAAAATACTTTTAGTATTACACTTTTAAGATAAATTGATACTGAAGCAATTTATATCTAAAGGAACTGAAGAACAAGGGACCCAGAATTTTGTCATTCAGGTTTTTAAAGTAACTGAAACTTGCTAACACAATACTAAAATATTCCAATATTCTTCTAACCAGAACTCTATGCTTTGTTTTCTAATATTTCTTAGAAATACATAGAACTGAAGAATGGTAGAGCTGGAAAGGGGTTTATTAAATAGAATATTTTCTATTGTAGCAGCTTGGAATTTAATAAAGAACAGACTGAGGCAATACTCTAAATGAGATATCTTTTATTACCAAGGAATGTAGCCTGATAACAAAAGAGTCTTATTGGCTAGCCTCTGTTTGCACCAAAAGACCACAAGAGGGCCAAAAGTGTCTTTTATACCTAGGTGTGTTTTCCTTCTGATTAGCTTCAGAGTACATCATTTGTACCTCCCCTGCAAATATAAAGCAACCCTGATTGGTAGACATTTTAATGAGGAGGTGAACTAAGAGTTCTAGTTGTTGTTGTTCAGTAGTTTTCCATCTCATCCAACTCTTTGTCACTGCATTTAGGGTTTTCTTGGCAATGGTACTAGAAAGGTTTGCCATTTCCTTCTCCAGCTCATTTTACAGATGAGGAAACTGAGGTAAACAGAGTTAAGTGACTTGCCCAGGGTCACATGGATAGGAAGTGTCTGAGGCCAGATTCAACCTCAGGAAGATGGGTCTTCCTGACTTCAGACCCAGCACCCTTATCCAGATTCCTCTTCTCTATTACTTCATTGTTAGGAAGGGTAGTGGGGAAGCTGGGAGGGAGCATGTTAGGAAAAAGCTAAGGACATCCCTTGGAGTGGGCCTCAGCTCGATCTGGCTTGTGTTTATGGGGTAAACAGAAGCCATGGGCCCTGCCAAGCAGATGCCTTGGAGGCTGAGAGTAATTATCTTCAGTTATGCCCTTCAGAAACTGCTTGACCTTCAAAAATTGGGGTCTGAGGAAATGAATAGATTTACATAGACAATCCAACGTGAATTTTCTTCATCATAAAGAATAGAACTATTAAAATTGAAAAAAAAATCTTAGAAGACAGGATGTTAGAAAACAATGTCAGAAATAAAAGAAACCATAGAGATCATATAGTCTTCTCATTTTGCGAAGGAGAAACTTGAATCAATGAAGACTTGCTGAAGGTCAGCTTGCTCAAAGTCAACTGAGGGGCCAATAGTGTCAGGAAGACCTAAATTCAAATCCAGCCTCAAACATTTTTAGCTATGTGACCATGGTCAAATCATTTAATCTCTGTTTATCTCAGTTTCCTCTTCTGGGACATTGGGCAAAACAAATGCTTTGAAATTGGTAGCATGACTGGTTCCAAAGAATAGTCTTTAACTGCTTAGAACAAACTTAAAGCAAAGTCCTTGGCCCCGTCTATTTAAATTTTTATTAATGCTTTAGGGCAGCCAGGTGAATAGAGTGCTGACCTGGAGTCAGGAAGACCTGAGTTCAAATCATCTTTAGACACTCACTGAAAAACAACAAATTAATGATTTAGATGGAGGTGTAGATGGCTTGCCAATCAAATTCAAAGAAAGCAGAAAGCATTGGGGTGGCAAACACATTGCATGAAAGAGGCAAGATTTAAAGAGTTCTCAATAGACTAGAACGGTGTGCTGAATCTAAGATGATTAAAGTGAATAGAGATTAAATACTCTGTTGAACAGGGCTGAAACATCTACTTTGTAAATACAAGATTGAGATGTTTGTTGTGGTTGGTATTCTTATTTTTGTTCTTTAATTTTATATGTATGTGTGTGTGTGTGTGTGTGTGTGTATAACTCCCCCCCAATTATATGTTAAAATTAACACTTTTTTAGTTTTGAGTTCCACATTCTATCCCTCTCTCCTCACTCCCACCCCCAGAAGGTAAGCAATAAGATATGTTATTTTTCTAATTGTTTTGAGGAGAAAAATTTGGAAATTTTGGTAAACTACAAGTCCAGCACACAGTAGGTATTTAATACATTTGTGGAATTGAATCAAAAATGTGACATGACAGGCAAAAAAGCTAATGCCAACTTCGGCTTCATTGAGAGATGCAATGTCCAGAATACAGATGGTATTTTGTACTCTGTGTTAGATGACTCCTAAAATATTTTGTTTACTTTGGGATTCCATATTTTGGGAAAGACATTACTTGGTCATCTGGAAAAGGGTGAAAAAGGTAGGGAGGAAGCTAGAAATCATGTTATGCAAGGATAAGTTAAAGAAAATGGGAATGAGAAGCCAGGAGAAGAAAATTAAGGGAATAATCAAAGTATTATTCAAATAGTTAAAGGGTTGCCATGGAGAGGAGCCATTAGACAAGCTTTGCTTGGCTCCACAGCCCTGAATGACAAACAGATTCTGACTTGATATTAGGCCATTTTGCTTCCAAATTTCAACTGTTTCCAAGTGCCATGGTCTACTCTGAGAAACAAAGCGGTCCCTCACACTAGAGATAGTCTAGTGGGAGCTGAATGACCATTTGTCAGGAATTTTTATATAATCCTTTCTGGTTTATAAAATATCTTCTTAATGCAAACTCAAAAGGTACTTAAAGTACTTTGAAAACATTATTTTCTCCATGTTGAAAAGCAGCAAGGTGAAGTGAATAGAAAAATGACCTTGATTTCACTACCTAGATTCATGTCCTGATGCTAACACATTCTGGCTTTATGATCCTGATGAAGTCAATTTACTTTTAAGTGCCCCAGGGAACTCCCTAAGATGAGAAGTTTCAGGGAAGGTGCTGATCAACATTGGCAGAGTTAATTACTTCTTTGGAAGTTGCCTATATCAATAAAAACACAATTCTGGTTAAACACACACAGTTATGTTCATTTTACAAATGAGGAAATTGAGTCTCAGAGAAATGAAGCAACTTGCCTAGGATCATGCAACTAGAAAAGGTTTCTTTCTGGAATGCAAATCCAAATATCCTTAGTTCAGACAGTGATCTTCCATTGATTGTCTCCCTTAATCATCTTTTAAGCAAGTGTTTTGTCCCAAGATGCTCACAACCAGAGTCATGCTTTCCCAAAACAAATGGAACCTTCACTGTCTCTTCTGAATATCACAACCCAGGAACTTTTCCCTCATTTCTTTACAGTAAATATTCTTAAATTTTGTATGTATGTGTCATAGGTCCTTTGGAAGTCTGGCAAAGCCTCTGGAGTCCATCTCAGAATAATTCTTTTAAATGTATACAATAAAATTTATAGAATTAGAAAGGAAATCTATTATATTGAAATTCACTTATCAAATTTGTGTGTATGTTTGTGTGTATATAGAGAAACCCAGCTCTTGATGTTCCTACCAAGTTGGTAATCTATTCTCCTGCTCTGTCCTCCCTTCCCCTCTCCTACTCTCTGCTCTCTTCCCCTCCTGTCCCCTTGGAACAGCATACATACACAAACACACGTGCACACATATATGTGCATATACATAAAATTTATTTGTGACTGTCATAAAATCAACTTAAATAGCATTCAGGTGTTTCAGTCAGCACTTACAGAAAAACTATTAAGATTTTCAATTCAATTCAATAAACATATTAAGCAGCTACTATTTGTCAGACACTGGATGTGTGTGTGTGTGTGTGTGTGATATTTGGAAAGATCCTCAAAGTTAACTAGTCCAATTTCACACTCCACACTAAAATTCCTTCTATAACATCCCTTCTACAGCATCTTAACCTATTCATGAACAGCTTATTTCTAGAAAGAAGGATACTTTTGATACTGCCTTGTAATTCCTCTTCCTATAAGGTACCACTTTCTGGTCATGTGGTAATTGTATTTAGAGCTTTTTTCTCTCTGGTCCTATATAGTTATGTCCATAGAGCTCCTTCATCAGGTTGGTGGCAGAGTCATGGATTTCTTTAGCAACAGAAGCTTATGAAGATAGTCTGCTAAGGCGTATAGCAAGTTCCAATCTGCATCAGTAAAACGATTACTCTTGCTGATGAAATCATGCATCTTAGAATTATTGAAATCTATATCCTTAGAGAAGCAAGGAGAGGTTGTAAAGTAAAACTTGAGAGACTTTCTAACTATGTATTCTTCCTGTGAGCAATGCCAATTAGCTATTCTCCAAAAGCAGAGTAAATCAAAGAAGGAATGGAATTTAGTCAAAGCAAGACAGATCTTAGTTGGATAAAAGAAAAACTTGATTTAGAGTGGGTGCACTGATGGGATTGTGAGGATCAATTGAAAAAAACAAATAATTTTGCAAACTTTAAAGTGTTCTATAAGTGATAGATATCAATATTATGCATTCATGGAATGGAAATCTCCAAAGAAAGGAACAGACAATTCTGTTTCTTGTCTGATACCCCTTGAAGAAAGAACTGGAATGGAATGAGCGTATTTGGGTCCTGATGGGATTCTACTATTTCACTGATCTTTCCTGTGGTTGCATCCATTGGCCTGGAAGTCTACTTCTAAATTGGATTCTGACTTTGGCATCATCAAAGCCATATGGAAAGTCATTCAACATTCAATGAGTCAGTCTTATTATTAAAGGCGGTTGAGATTTTACTTATTTCTCAAGGGTGTTGTGCCAATTAATTAGTCAATGGTTGTATAACATGTTTAAGATGCCAACTGCTCTCTGTGTTTGTTTTTCAATAAATGACCTTTCTTGCTTAGGTGATTAAGTGTGTCATTAGTAGGCAAATGTAGGTCCCAGACTCCACAATGGCAATCTACTACTTGAGAATCCTTATACAGTGGCGAGAATAGACTTGCCATTAGCAAAAATTTCATTGATCTTAATTGATTCCTATTGATTTATATAGTAATGAACCACTTTGAATTAGATGTTATTGAGTTGTGTCTAATTTAAAACAAATAAACCCCAGGAATCTATGCTGAAGAGATTAAGGTATATGGACTAATTGGATTGAAGTGAGACTCTCTCAAGTGAACAGTGTTCACAGTAATGAGCTGAGAACTTTATGGTTTTAATATTGACTCTAGGAGTGATGGTTATTGAATAGAATCTCAATGAATGTGCTGATTACTAAAAATCACATTTTCAAAAAGTATGGGCTTCTTGAGTCTTGTAATTATGTTGAGGGATTTGTCTCCTTTCTTCGATATTCCAAAAGATTCATGTATTCAGTGGTGTGGGTGTTCTCTATGATGACATAGTTCTCAGTTTCTCTATGTTTTAATAGATTATCTTCATTAGTCATTTTGTTCAGTCATTTTTCAGCTGTGTCTGACTCTGTTACCCCATTTGGGGTTTTCTTGGCAAATATACTAGAGTGGTTTGCTATTTCCTTCTACAATTCATTTTACAGATGAAGAAACTGAGGCAAAGAGGGTTAAGTCACTTGTACGGGGTCACATAACTAGTAAGTATCTGAGGCCAGATTTGAACTCAGAAAGATGCGTCTTCCTGACTCTAGGCCCAGGACTCTATGCCACCTGACTGCCATTGTAGTACCAAAATTCACTTGTTGACAGTTTCGGGGCCACTTCCAGTTTAGTAGGACTTAACTGTAGTCTACAAAGGCATAGGATCATCTCCATGCTATGATGGGACTCAGAGTAGGTTTTAGTGGATGCAACATGAGTAAATCATTCAGGGTTTTATCCTAAGTTTTATTTTGAAGGTTTGAGGTTTTCATTAGTAGAATGTAATGACTACTCTCTATGGCACAACATCAGCTACGGGCTGTAGAGACCTTCATAACCCTTTGTGTATTTAGGTATATGTTGGCCAGGTGGCTCCTTCCCTTTGAAAGGCTACAAGGCAAACTCAAGAAAGACAAGTACCTAACTGGGAAAAGTCAGAGAGTTTAAATGGAAGGAGTCCTGCATTAGGAGGCGGGAGTTATCATTTTATGACTGCTTCTAGTATCATCCTTGAGCAAGTCACTTTTTACCTTAGAGCTTTAGTCTCTTCACAGATTAATCCAGGCTATTGGGCCAGAGTAGATTTCTTAGCTTGCAGCTCTAAATCTCAGGTATTAAGACTGGAGACTGGTTAATCTCCAAACCATCTATCAAAAAGGAAACAATGAGGAATCCTGTGACATTTGCTCTGAATCCTCTTCAGAACAAGTGGCAATTGAGCCTTTGCTTGAATACTTGTAGCGATGGGGAATTGATTAGTTTGTGGTAAAACTATGACTGACACCCAGCTGTCCTGAACAGGAATGTTTAACAACATGTTTGATGAGTGATTGTCACACCTCTGTTTGAAGATCTCTAGTGAGGAGGAACCCAATATATCTTTTGGTCCACTAATTATTAGGAAATTTGTTCTTACATCTAACCTAAATCTGTCTGCTGCAGGCTGCTTTGACTTAACCCTTTACCCTCTTCAGGGGAAGAGGTATCATGAGGGATGCATAAGAAAGCATCCAGCTATGAGAGGCAAAGGCGGTAGAATGAAAGAGAGACTGTAGCAAGTCAGGCATGAGTTGTCTTCCAGGAACTTACATTCTAATGGGAGGGGATACATATGTGTGTGTGTGTGTGTGTATGTGTGTGCATGTGTGTGTATGTATATGTATATATATACATACGCACAGATATATATACACACAGATACATACACGTGTGTGTATTCATATATGCACTGCACGAGGAGTAGTTACAAGTAACCTTAGGGAAAAAGTCAAAATGGGAGAGAATGGAAAAACAACTGAGAAAGATCTCCTACAGATGGTAGCAGTTTACTGTCATTAAAGAAGGCAGTAATTGAAAAGGGCAGCTAGATGGTGCAGTGGATAGAGTGCTGGTCCTGAAGTCAGGAAGACTCATCTTGAGTTCAAACCTGGTCTCAGACATATGTACTAGCTGTGTGACCCAGGGCAAATCACTTAACCCTGTTTGTCTGAGTTTCTCATCTGTAAAATGAGCTGGAGAAGAAAATGGTAAACCTCTCCAATGTCTACAAAGAATTGAAAACTAGGAAAGAGTCAGTTTGTTAAGAGGTCTTTTTTTTTACTTTTGTCTTTATTTTTTTTTAACCTTTATTTAAAATATTTTTTTGAGTTTCAGATTCTCTTCGTCCCTATTGCCCCTTCCTCACCCATTGAGAAGGCAGACAATATATCAATTACACATGTAAAGTCATGCAAAACATATTTCCATGTTGACCATGTTGAAAAAACAAAACAAAACAAAACAAAAACAAAACTAATAAAGGGTAAAATATACGAAGAAATGGACAAAAGTATGTTTCAAACTGCCTTCAATTCTTTCTCTGGAAGTGGATAGCATTTTTCATCATAGGTCGTTTGAAACTTCTTTGGATCATTGTCTTGATCAGAGTAGCTAAGTCTTTCACAATTTACCATCATTACAATATTGCTGTTACTGTGTACAATATTCTCCTGGGTCAGCAGTTACACTTTTTAACAGTTGATAGAAATCTTCACAGGTTTTTCTGAAACCGTCCTGCTAATTATTTCTTACAGCACAATAATATTACATCACAATTACATACCACAACTTATTCAGCCATTCCCCAGTTGATGTGTATCCCCTTTATGTCCAATTCTTTGCTGCCACACAAAGAATTGTTATAAATATTTTGGCACATGTAGGTCCTTTTCCTTTTTATCTGATTTCTTTGGGATGCAGACCTAATAATAACATTACTGGATCAAAAATAATGCACAGAGGGGCAGATAGATAGAGTACTGGCCCTGGAGTGGATATAGTGGATAGAGTACTGGCCTTGGAGTCAGGAGGGCCTGAGTTCAAATCCAGCCTTAGACACATAACGCTCACTAGCTGTGTGACTCTGGGCAAGTCACTTAACCCCAATTGCCTCACAAATAATAATAATAATAATAAACGCACAGGCTTGTATAGCTCTTTGGACACAGCTCCAAATTGTTCTCCAGAATGATTAGATCACTTCACAACTCCACCAACAGTGTATTTGCATACCTATTTTTCCCATATCCTGTGTACATTTGTCATTTTCCCTTTCTGTCATGTTAGCGAATCTAGTAGGTATGTCAGAAGTGTTTTAATTTGCATTTCTCTAATCAATAATGATCTAGAGCATATTTTCCTGTGACAATTAATAGCTGAAATTTCTTTTTTCTGAAAACTGCCTGGTCATTATTTTTGATCATTTATCAATTGGAGAATGGCTCTTATTTTTCATAAATTTGACTCCATTCCTTATAGATTTGAGAAATGAGGCCTTTACCAGAGAAACTTACTATAAATCCCCACCCCACTCCTGTTTTCCTTCTTTCTTTCTAATTTTGGCTGCACTGATTTTCTTTGTACAAAACTTTTTTTTTTAAATTTCATATAATCAAAATTATCCATTTTACTTTCTGTGATTATTTCTATCTCTTATTTGGTTGTATACACTTTCCTTATCACATAGATATGAAAGGTAAAATTTTCTATGCTCCCCTAATTTACTCCTGATATTACCCTTACTGCCTAAATCAGGAGTGGGGAACCTGTAGCCAAAAGGCCACATGTGGCCCGCTAAGTCCTCAGGTATGACCCTTTGACTGAATCCAGAACAAATTCCCAATAAAAAGATTTGTTCTGTGAAGTTTGGATTCAGTCAAAGGGCTGCACTTGTGAACCTAGAGGGCCACGTGTGACCTCAACGCTACAGATTTCCCACCCCTGGCCTAAATCATTTATCCATTTTGACCTCATTTTGGAATATGATGAGACATATTGGTCTATGCCTAGTTTCTTCCAAACTGCTTTCCACATTTCCCAGAAATTTTTGTCGAGTGGTAAGTTCTTGCCGTCTAAGCTTGGATTGTTGGGTTTATCAAACACTAGATTACTATGGTCACTTAATACTATATAATGTGTACCTAATTTATTCCACTGATCCACCACTGTATTTCTTAGCCAGTACTAGACTGCTTTGATGATTTACACTTTGTAATATAGTTGGATGTCTGTTACTACTAGGCTGCCTTCATACACACGCACACACACACACACACACACACACACACACACACACACATTAATTTATTGATTCCCTTTTTAATTCTGGACATTTTGTTCTTCCAGATGAATATTTTTATTATTTTTCCTAGGTCTATAAAATAATTCTTCAATAGTTTGATTCACATGGCACTGAATAAGTAAATTTAGCTGGAATTGTCATTTTTATTATATAGGCTTGGCCTACCCATGAGCAATTAATATTTCTCCTTCTTTTTAGATCTGTCTTTATTTGTGTGAAAAGTGTTTTCTAATTGCAGTCATATAGTCCCTGGGTTTGTATTGATAAATATACTCCGATGTATTTTATACTGTATATAGTTTGTATTTTAAACCAAGTATTTTGTACTGGAATTACTTTATCTATATTTTCCTGCTGGATTTTGATGGTAATATATAGAAATGCTATTGATTTTTATGAGTTAGTTTTATATCCTGCTACTTTGCAAAAGTTGTTCATTGTTTCAACTCATTTTTTCAATTGATTCATTAGGGTTCTCTAAGTATATCATCATATCTTCTGCAAAGAGTGACAATTTTGTTTCCCCATTGCCTATTTTACTCCTTTAATTTCTTTTTCTTGTCTTATTGCTACAGCTAGCATTTCTTTTCTTTTTTTTTTTTTGTTCTTTTGGCTAGGCAATGGGGTTAAGTGACTTGCCCAGGGTCACACAGCTAGTAAGTGATATGTTTCTGAGACCGGATTTGAACTCAGGTCCTCCTGAATCCAGGGCCAGTGCTATATCCACTGCACCACCTAGCTGCCCCTACAACTAGCATTTCTAATACAATACTGAGTGACAGTGATAATAATGGACATCTGATCATATTAGAAAGACTTCTACCTTATCCCCAGTACAGATTATGCTTACTTTTAGTTTTGGATAAATAGTACTTATCCATTTATTCCTAAGCTTTCTGGTATTTTTAATAGGAATGGGTGTTACATCTTTTCAAAGGATTTTTCTGCATCTATTGATATAATCATATGATTCTGATTGTTTTCATTATTGATGTGGTCAAGTATGCTGATAGTTTTCTTAATATTGAACCAGCCCTGCATTTCTGGCACAAATGTCATATGAATTTTTCAAGATCTACATGGACATAATTCCCAGAGCAGAGGAAAGATGCCAGTCATCTATCAAGACCTCACTTCTAACCTCTATATGCACAGAGCCATCCTTACCCCAATTACCTTCACCACCACTTGTCCCCTTCACCTTCTACCCTTGACAATTTCACTGAAGGACTGACCAAGTAGAAGGAATCCCCAGGATACCTCACAAAATACTGAAGTCTGCCTTCATATGGTGAGGAGGTTAAGAATTTTGTTGATACCTCTGGATGTAGGACAGAATTTATGAGTGGATTGACTGATCCAATTTTCTGCATTGTGGCTGGTAATTGTAGCAGGGTGGATAAGACAGCTGGTAGGGAATGAGAACACTTCAGTTTGACTCCAAACCTGCCATTCATTAGCTTTACCCCATAATACAGAGCTTGGAGCTATTGGTGGAAGTTAGGAAAAATTTAAAAAATAAACAAAAAACAGGTTTTGGCTTAAAATCACTATTCTAAGTTTTGGGTTTTTCATCTATAAAAAGTGTAAAATACTGCCCAGCCTCCCCTCATAAGGACATTGTGAGGTTCAAATAAGATCACTTGCTTTGCAAATGATAAATTTCTGTATTTTTTTTTCAGAACTGTGATTTGTGTTCAGTGTAGAGAGGAAGTTTTTCTAACAATGTAAGTTGGCAACTTATCTGAGACTGATATTCTTAGAAAATGATTTTTGACAAGTCACTTATGTGTTAGAAGTAGGACTTTAAACCAAGTTTTACAGAATTGAACTCCAGTTCTCTCTACACTATGAAGTTCTGGCTCTCAAAATCATATAGAAATGACAACTCTTGTTTTCCTTCAACTGAAACTGATTCAGATTGGATAGGGAAGAGGTTGCATTTCCATATTCAGATCTGCCAGAATCATGAAAGTTTTCCCTGGTTGAGTAATAATGATCTTGTCCTCCCTTTGCTTACTCATAACATCATGAAGCCACATTTCTATCATATTTTAAGGATTATAAAGGGCTTTCTTCACAACAGCCCTTTGAGGTAGCTAGTAAAGAATCTGAGCATCTCATGGCATGGAAGGGACCTCATTTGCCATTTAATCATAAAACTGAAAAGAATAGAATCAGAGACTTAGAGCTGAATGGGACCTTAGAGATATTCAAATCCAACAAATCTTATTTTACATGTAACAATACCTCTTGGCTACTCATATTCTCACAGATTGGATCACTGGAAGGTGACTGATACCTTAGGTTCTAAGGGTGATCCTTTGGGGGGATACTCTCCTTCATCAACCTCCATTGGTGTGCTTTAACAACAGACTTAAATATCAAAGGTATTGCTAAGGAAAAAAATACACACACACACAGTATTCTTAGTTTGTATAAATGTGTAAATAAAACACACACACACATTATATATATACAACTTACATATACACACATATTTATATATGTGTATATGTATATCTGTGAGTATTTTCCAATAAGTGTATATGTATATGGAGACAGCTAGGTGGCTTAGTGGATAGAGCACTGGGCCTTAAGTCAGGAAGACCTGAGTTCATATCCAACCTCAGATGTTAACTAAGTGACTTGACCTGGGCAAGTCACTTAACCTCAGTTTGACTCAGTTCCCTCATCTGTAAAATGAAGATAATAATATCACTGACCATCCAGGGTTGTTATGAGGATCACAGATGATGTAAAGTCCTTAGCACAGTGCCTGACACATAGAAAGTACTATATAAATGTTAGCTATTTATTATTAATATTATTATCATTATTAATAATACCATAAGATTTAAAGTAGAAAGTATCTTTTGAAATAATCTAGTCAAAATTTACTCATTTTACATTTAAAGAAACTGAGTTCTATCTATTGTTGTTCTTAATAATACACAGGTAGTAAATAGTAAGATGATGTTTGAACTCAAGGCTTCTTACTCCAAACAGTGTTCCTTCTTCTACAGGAGAGGAAGTTCAGAGGGGAATAGATGTAGAAAGCAGGTGGTATCCTATCTCTGTGTATTCTCTCCTCCACAGGTCCCTCTCTTCCTACCTGAAACACACATACACACACACACACACAATCACCTCACAAATGCCAAACAATGAGCTGACTGTCTTTTCACGTGATTTTCCAGTTAACTCAAATGGTTCTCCATCAGGCCCCTGTGGACTCTGAGTTACTCTCTCTTCAATCCCTATACATTTTTTAATTTCATGGCTAGTTTTGGCCTGTGATTGAAAATTTCAATTTGGGAGGGTTGTAGATGAGTATGGCAGCCATCAGAGAAACATTTTGATAAGGACACTGGGCTGGACTCTGTCCAGGGGTACAAGAGCTGAGTCATTTTCCTTGCAGAGTTATTTTTGTATATTGAATTCATGTCTAATTTTCTGGAGTGCTGAATCTCAGGATTGAAACAAAGCAGTTGAGTCTCCCAAACCAAATGCATTAGAGCTGGCTGCCTGTTGAAGTAGGATCTTGTCACTTCAAACACCCATAGATACTCAAATTTAAATTTGAGGAAGAGGAAAGAAATAAGACACCAAAAGTTAGAGCTCTTTTCCCACAGAGTTAGAAAAATGTGTTTACATTAGAACCAAGCACACAAACACAGAATGAGGAAGATTTGATTTAATAGGAAACTATGTTTGAAAAAGACCTAGAGATCTTGTATTTCAAGGTCAATGTGGGTTAGTAATATGACATATCAGGTCAAAACAAAAGAAAAACAACAAAAAACTCATGTGTTCTTACATTGTATTGGTAGAAATATGTAGAATCATAGTGCCTAGCAATAAGCAAATAGGAAAAATATCTTCCCAATATTTAACAATATATCTATTTTTAAAAATGGATTGTTCCTCACTTGAAGTCTTTAAGAAAAGACTGAATGGCTATGCTATGCATTATTTACATAGTAGAGGAGAAATTTATTAGGTTTCAGATTAGAACAGATGGCCTTTGAGATCAATCCTAGAGCTAAATCTACGATGTATCTTTTAGAATCCTGACCACGATTCTGTGGAAGTTAATTCACTCATTTTTGGAGCTCCTGCCCTATGGCCCCAAATGATTGGTAAACAATTGTGTACAACAAAGCCAAAATCCCACCGTATCTACTATCTGGCCTTCCACAACAAACCATGCTTTAGCTTTTAATCCAACCCAACTATCCAACAAGGGCATCTTACCATCTGCCTGTTGCCAGTTACCTATTCTTTCCCACCTTGACCAACATCTAGCATATGAGCCTTGGATATACAAATTCTGGTCTTTGAAAAAAAAAATTAAGTTCAGTTTTTTCTGAACTTAAAGATGAAAAACATGGACTTTCCATACAGGCTGCAGAATAGGAAAAAATAGGATTACAAATAAAACTGAATCTCATAAACAGTTTGCTTTTTAAAAATATGTATATATATATATAAATTAAACATTAAACAAATCTTATTAGAATCATTAATTAAGAATTCTAAAGCTCAGAAGTACAGTGAGAGGCCAAGATGCTGACTTTGCTTCCCCCACCTTGTGGCCTGGATACAGCAAGCCTTCGGGCCCTGAAGGTACTTGAGGATAAAGTGATGAAGAGATTGAAGTTATTAGCTATTTTCTGGGTACATCCTCCATGACCTCTTCCAGATCAGACAAAAAAGTGAGGAAGTTCAAATTGCCCAACTGGGCAACTTGATACTGGAGTGGGTGAAAAAAGGCCCAAAATACACCTGGGAAACATACATTCTGTACTACCTGGGCTAAGTCTTTGAGGTAGTTTCATACCTGGGTAAGAGTCAGCTCTTCTTGAGTTCCCACAATCTACTCTGGAGTATGGGGTATCAGTAGGATCTAAGTTTTCATTCAGCTCCTCCAAGGAAGTATTCAGATAATCCTGGAGCTTGCTGAGCAGACGGGTGCACTTGGGCAAAGAGGCCATGAAACATTCCATGGAATCCAGGAATTCTTCCTGCACAAAGGTGTCTTATTCATATCACAGACTAGTGCTACCTAAGGTCTAAGGAGGAATCATGGTAAGGATGATGGGGTGGATCATCTGAAAGCACTTCAGATCACAGATAAAGTACATTAACTATTTTCATGTTTTGTCATCTCTTCCAATTTTGTGTGAGATACAACCTCAGGGTTGTTGAAATTTGCAATCATTTTATTACTAGTATTTGGAGCATTATTTTATATGGTTGTTAATAATTTGTAATTTATTTCAAAACTATTATTAATATCTTTTGAACACATCTTTTGGAGAATGGGTTTTAGCTTCACGTATTTGTTTCTCAACTATATATCTTGAATATCAAAGCCTTATCAAAGATATGTGATAAGAATTTTAACAATTAATTTCCTTCCTTTCTTTTAGATGTATGAGTTTGGTTTATGAAAAAGATTTTCATTTCCATGCATTCAAAATTATCTTTTATCTTTTACAATTATCTCTATTTTTTTTTAATTTGGTTAAGAATTCATTGACTACCCATAGTTGTGAAAGCTATTTCATCTGCTTCTCTTCTATTTTTTTTAAGGGATGATCTTTAATGTTAAGGTTTGTATCCATTTTGAATTTATTGTTGAATAAGGCATAAGATGCTGATCTGAGCCTAATTTCTGCCCAATGGGTTTTGTAGTTTTCTTAACAATTCTTACCAAATAGGGAGAGTTCTTTCCTAATTTATATTTTCAGGTTTATTAGATACTGAATTACTAAGTTACATTATTTCTGATTTTCTTTTGCCTAATTTGTTCCATTGATATACTCATTTTTTTTAGCCAATGCCAAATAATTTTGAGCACTGCTGCTTTATAATATAGCTTCAGGAATGGAAATGCTATTCATCATTCATTCCTACCTTCCTTTAGCCCAGGGATGGGGAACCTGTAGCCTTGAGGTCACATGTGACCCTCTAGGTCCTCAAGTGAGGCCATTTGACTGAATCCAAACTTCATGGAATACATCCTCTTAAACTGAAACCAAACTTCACAGAACACATCTCCTTAATGAAAGGATTTGTTCTATGAAGTTTGGATTCATTCAAATGGCTGCATTTGAGGACTAGAGGGCCACATATAGCCTCAAGGCCACAGGTTCCCCACCACTGCAATCACTATCCATTATTTTGCTTAATGGTTCTTATATTCTAATGGGGGAGGCATATATATATAATACATACATACATACATACATACACACACACAAGATACATAGAAAGGAAATGGATGGTAACAGTAGATGGGAAGGCACTGTCCCTTGGAGGTGGTGCAGAAAAGGTCTCTTGCAGAACATTCTACTTGAACTGTCTTAAAGGAAAACAGAGATCCAAAGAAGCAAAGATAAGAAGAGAGAATGTAAGACAGTGAGTAAAAAAAAAAAACTGTTGGCATGAAATATGGCATGTTTTAAGTAAGCGAAGAACAACAAATGGGCCAATATAGCCTGACAGTAGAATGTATAAGGGAAAGTAGTGTATCAGAAGACTGGAAAGGGAGGAATGGCTCATATTGTGAAGATCTTTATATATCAAACAGAGTCTTCATCTGACCCTGTAGCTAATAAGGAGCCACTGGAATTCATTGATTAGTGGTTGGCATGATTGAAATGTACTTTAGTAATTCACCTTGGCAGTTATGGAGAAGATGGACTGGAATGGAAAGAAACACAAGGAAAGGAGACCAGTTAGGGGCTCAGTTTCCTCATCTGTAAAATAAAGATAATTGATTTGGTAACCTAAGTCCCTTTTCTTGATTTTAGTCTAAGATTTTATGATCTAAACTTGCATAGGAAAAGTCTTGAGACCTGGCTCGAGACACTCAGGAACATTGGGGAAAAGTGGTAAAAGAAGAATGGTTCAAGATGAGAATGCTTCTGGCTTTCTGTCCTGTGTAGCAGGGAGATCCTGGGACTCTGGGGCAGTAATCTTCAAGACACAGCTGGAGGAGGAAGGGGGAAGAGCCTTGGCATGCCAAGGTTGTATTTGCGTTTATCCTCCAAATCAGGGCTACTCATGGATACAGATGAGACCAAGTTATTTTATAGAGGAGACCTAGGATTTGTAGCTAGTTTGCCTAATCGTTTACCCTAATATGATGCAACAGTCACCTGGCCACTATGGACAGGCAGCATACAGCAAGGGGCTAGACATTTCCAACGTAAAAGATTCTAGCATACTCAACTCTGGATGATTGAAGTTCTGGAAAAGGGGGTAATTGGGATAGGTGGGGGAAAAAGACAAACACAGGGAAGAAGTATGTCTAGAACACAGGTAGCTTGTCTCTTCAAAATGTTATTGCTTTCAAAAAAGCCTGAAAAAGCCCAGAGATTTTTATTTATTTTTTTAATCATTATAACAATAGTGCATTAAATTTTCTGAAGCTCTCACAACAAGCTTTTAAACAACAAAACTATTATCCTCATTTTTCAGAAGGAGAAACTAGAGCTCAGTGATTGTGTTAGGACCAGCATTTTCTTGTCAACAACTACTTTCAGCTCCAGCTTCCCTGATGCAGCTTCCTGTGTGAGAGACATAAAAAAATCTCAGCCGGGTGTAGTCTGGCCTTTCAGACTTGGTCAGTGCCTTATACCACGGAAGTCACCAAATCCTGATTTACTAACCAGAAGCCATTCCAAATATAGTTGAGAGAGGCTGAGTCCAGAGAAGCTAAGTAAGCATCCCAGCATATTCTTGCTGTGTTAGGGCAAAGTAAACCTCTTCCTTTGGTAAATTTTTGGGGACTTTCAAGTGCCCCATTTCATCTCGACATCAGACATGAATGAAAAGGATACTGACATTAGAGCTGACTTCCAGTAGTGAGAGAAATTAGTTTGCTTATTATCCCACAGCCAAAAGTAGTAGAGTTAGGATTTGAACTTAGGTCCTCTGATTCATGTCCAATGTTGTTTTTCTTTTCTTTTCTTTTTAAAATTTTTTTTTTATTCTTTCATACTATTAGCCTCAAGCTGCTAAACATTATATAATGCAATATTACACATTGCCAGAAGAAATATACAAACACACTTTTTGTTTGTCTGTTTGTTTAATTTCCCATGGAGCCCATTCCCAGGAGCAGGGGAACCATTTCATTTCTTTCTCCAGTCTATTCCATCAGAGTTATGGTTTGAAGCAAAGAAAGAAAGGGCTTTGCCAATTACATCTATAGCATCAATTATTAAACTGAAGCAATTAGAGGTCCATTACGTCAATACATTGCCTTTTCTTGATTTCAGAGTCCTAGTACCTGAGTCATTTCAATGAAAAAAAAAAAACATTTCTTGCATGTGTCCCCTTCATTTCACTGACACTGTCACCAGGTGCAGACCTTCATCACCTCACACTGGAGAACTGAATTAGCCTGTTGGTTAGTCTCTTGCCCCAAAACTCTCCTCCAATCCATCTTCCATTCACCTGCCGAAGTGATTTTCGTAAAGCGTAAGTTTAGCCGTGTCACCCTCCCCATCCACTGTCTCCCTATTACCGGCAGGTTCAAATATAAAATCCTCTATTTGCCATCTGAAGCACTTCACAACCTGACTTTTCTTACCTCTCCAGACTTCTCACAGTTAGCACATTCTATGTATGATCCATCAGTATTGGCAGTTATCTCTCACATGTGACTCTCTTTTCTCAGGCTTTTTCACTGTTTGCCCACCGTGCCTTGATGTGCTGAGACCTCCTCACCTCTGCTTCCTGGCCTGAGGGGTTCCTTTCAAGCTTTGACTCAAATCTTACTTTCTGCAGGAGGACTTCTCCCCTTACTTCCTCTTACTGCCTTCCTTCTAAATTCACTTCTATCTCCTCTGTATATATTTAACATGCACACAGTTGTTTGCATGTTATCTCCCTTATTAGGTTGTTAGCTTCTTGAGGGGAAGGACCATATTTTTTGCTTTTCTTTGTATTCATAGTAATTGAATATAGAGTGCTAAGCACATAGAGATTGCATAATAAGTAACTGAGTAACAGCAAACTGGAGATCACTAAATTCATTACCCTTCAATTATAATGGTTTAGTGGAAAGAAAATTGTTTCAGGGAGAAATATCTGGGTTCTAATTGCAGATCTTACTCTTAACATTTGTTCTCTGACCTTAGCTGGAACAGACCTCAGAACATAGAATTTTAGGGATAAAATTATGTTCAATGTTAAAACATAGACTGTTATAGATACAAAAAGAGAACTGAGAGGTCATCTTTTTCACAACCTATCCAGTGGCCCACCCAGGAGCCATATTGTCAGCTCCTTATAGCTGCTAGCCCACTTTTCCTTCCTGCTAGCACCCTTTATACAGAACCTACACATCCAGAAACCATGCCCCCATTCTCTGGGAAAGTTATTCCACTTCCTTTTCTCCCTCTTGCTCTAGGATTCAGTAGTCTGGATCATTGAATAGGTGCAAACTAGACCGCTAAGTCCAATATATCTATCTGGCTTCAGGGCCCAAACTATGATTCACCTTCTTATTCCATCCTGATTTCTGTACAGGTTACCTTGCCATCTGCCTGTCACTGAATTTTACCTCTTCCCCCATTCTCTTCTGCCTATCAAAGCTATAGTACCAATGTTTCTGGAAAGAGTATCCTAATTGATTGGCCTATATATCAACTTAACATCCCCATGACTTCCCAGACCAAAACTCCATTTTCTGGAAATAATTACTCTGTATGTCTCTTCTCCTACTAAATTGTAAGCTCTTTGGAGGACAGGGATGGTCTTCCACTTTGTATTTATATCCTTAGTGCTTAGGCCAATGTGCAGCTAGGTGGCATAGTGGATAGAGTTCTGGACCTGGAATCAGAAAGACCTAAGTTGAAATCGGTCCTCACTTATTAGCTGTGTGCCCCAGGCAAGTCACTTAAGCTCTGTTTGCCTCAGTTTCTTCATCTATAAAAAAAGGGGATAATAATGTCATTGACCTCCCAGGGTAGTTGTGAGGATCAAATTAGATGATTATAAAGCTCCTTAGCAAAGGGCCTGGCACATAGTAAGTGCTATATAAATGTTAGCTATTATTGTTGTTATTATTGATTCACAGTAATCCATTAATAAATATTTTCATTAATTTATCTATTCTATTCTTCCTTCCTCATTTTAGAATAAGGAAACTGAAACAAACCATGAAAGGACTTGTCTAAGAATGGACCAATAATACTTATCAAAGTTTTGAAGCACCTTCTTTTACTTCTATGAGTCTTTGTAAAATGAAAGGATTAGATAAGATGAGATTTCTGTAGTCCCTCCTAGCACTAACATTACAAGTTTTTTATGAGATCCTCCCTCCATAACTAGGCTTTAGATAATTTCTTGTAATATTTGCTATGATTCTCTAATATCACACTCTAAAAGAGAAGTCTCTTTTTAATTGGATTTCAAGAGCTGGGGTTTAGAATAAATGGAAAGAGAGGATGTTTAGGTTAATTTGAGTGGTACAAGTAAGGGTGATTAGATAAATTAAAGAAGCCTAGTCTAATTAAGGCAGCAAGTAAGGGAAGGATTGTCTTAATTGTGAAAATATATTGGTATGTAGAAGAGTTAAGTCATGTTAAAGAAAAGTGCACCAATTAGTATAGGGAAGTAAACAATGTGGTTGAACATGGTGAAGATGATGGTAGTGAAGATGGTCATTAGCATCTTTATTGAATTTTGATTCCTCACATTAATCTGGGAAAGAATTTTAAAACCCCTTCCTCAGTTCACTAAGGAAGTGTGTTCTAACATGTTGCCATGAGCTGATGGTTTGCAACTTTAACTCATTTCTCTGCTAGAAGAAATGCTTCAAATTTAAGTGGCAAAATGATATAGTATCAAAAACACAGGAGTGGAGTCAGAAGGCCAGGGTTCAAATTCAGGCTCTTCCTCTAATTTTCTGTCCAACTCTGGATGTTACTCACTCGCCTTCTCTTGTGTGTCAAATGGGGACAGACCTGGTGCATCTGCTTCACAAGGTTAGAAGAAACAATTTTGCATATAGGAAAATTAAATGGTAAGTTTTTGGAATATAATTTTAGAGACATTGGAAAAAGGCTGCCCTTATTCCATCCTAACTTCTCTTTGGATCCATTGCTGATGAATGAAATCCTTTCACTAAAAATTAGTAGATTCAAAGAATCCCAAAGTACCTTTAGTCCAACTCATGTTTGGGTAGAAATCCCATTTACAAAATCACTAGCCAGTGGCTGTGAAACCATTTCTTCAATGTTTTCTGGGATAGAGAAACTCTATTTTCTGAGACCTGGAATTCCACTGATTTACATGGGTAAGGATTAGGAACCTTTTCTTTACATCTGCCTCTCTCCAACTTCTACCTATTGCTTCTAGTTTTGTCATTTGGTGCCAAAAAGAGCTAATCTAATCCCTTATTTGTATGACTGTTCTTCTAACATTTGAGGATAAATATCATGCCCTGTTGGAAATCTTCTTTTGTGAACATTAAAATGTCCATTTGCTTGAACCAAACTTCATATTTCATGTTCTCCAATCTCCTCTTTATCTCACCATTTTCAATGTGTTAAGTGTTCCTTACATATGGTTATTATAATTTCTAAACTAACTTTATGTAATCTGCTTCATTAATTGACTTTTCTATTTTTAATCATTGCCAATTTTTAATGCTAATTGCTTTGTAGTATAGTTTGAGACCATATACTGCTATTTTTCATTCATATTTACCTTTTCAATTATTTCTCTTCAGATTCTTAAATTTTTTTCTTCAGAAGGTGTTTTATTAAATTAGTGCTAAAATAAAAAATGGTAGTTCTAACTAAATAGCACTAAATATATACACCAATTTAAATAATGTTATTTTAATTACTTTGTTATAGTCCACAAATTGTTACTATTTCTCTAGTTATTTTACTTTATTTCAGTTAAGAGTGTTTTATAGATGTGTTTATATAAATACTAAGAATATTTTGGTAGGTAAACTCTTATCAGATTAGAAAATAAGACAGAAGGAGAAAAAAAAGCAATTGTTGAAAGGTTTGTGGGAAAATAGATATGCTAATGAGAGTAGGACTGTGAATTGGTTCAAACATTCTTCATAGAAATTTTGAACTATGCTCCTCAAATAGATCAACTTTCATATTCTTTAACTCATAGATAATACTATTTGTTATTTAAGCTAAGGAAATCAAAGACAGAAGGGAAAATCCTATATGTGAAAGAACATTTATAAAAGCACTCTTTGTAATACTAAACAACTAAGAATAAAATAGGTGTCCACTAATGAAGGAATGACTGAATAAATTATGGATATAATAGATGATATTTTCTCCAGATTTTTCTCCAAAGAATTTTCTCCAAAAAAGTCACAAATATGTCAGATTCAAAGAAGCATGAGAAAACACATACAAATTTCTTTAGAATGAAATGAGCATATCCAGGAAAATAATGTAGAGCAAGACAGCAATAATAATAATATGAAGAAAAACAACTTTAAAAGATCTCTGAACTCTGATCTTCATAATTATAGTTCACAATTCTTGTGACATTTTTCTTACATAAAGTTCTTTTCTGGGTTTTGATGACACATGTCTTTGAAGAGCCTGTGAGTCTCATTTGTTTTCGGTGTTCCTCTTAGCTAATGAAGCAAATATTTAATCAGTCAATGATGTTTTGGGAAAACTTCCAGCCCTAGTGGACAATCCTGAACTTTGGACTTTTAAAAGTTCACAAGACCATCATTTAGTCAATTAGGATGTATCAAGAAGAAAAACTCATCCTCTCCCAGGACAATTTTCTTTAAGAACTCTAACCCTCTCCTTTGACTCATTCCTCTAATAAACTGCCATTTCTATGGATGGCCCCGCCAGTCATCCCAGAATTTCAAGCTTGATGTTTTACAACTAGAAGTCATCACTTATTCTTTACTCTCCTTGACCCTCTATCCCCAAGCAACTATTTGCCATGTTTTGCCATTAATGCATGTATGAACAGATATTGTGCTTTTCACAAATCTTATTTGCTATTTCCAACACTACGCTGAGGTGGGTAGTACTGTTGGGAGAATTTTCCCATGGGAGTTCTAGCTTCTCTTGGCAGAAGCTGAGGGTCACAACCTGTTGAGTGGCAAAAACAAGGAAGTCTCACAAGACCTCTCCTTTACTGACACGCAGCTCCCACGGTTGGCTTGGCTCTCCTCTCATTGGGAGAAAAGTCCTACTCCTACCCCTGACATGAGGGCTACAGGTGTCCAGCAGACTTGGTGATTGGCTATCACATGGAGATCATGCTTTGATCAGATGTCACTAGGGATATAAAAGAAAGCTACTAGCACTTAATTAACGGAGCTTCTGCCATCTCACTGTCTCCCGCCTCTTCAATGCACCTCCGGGTTAAGAGTATTGAGCTGGTCTCATGCTCACCACTGCAGTAGCCACGTCATAGTACAAAGAATAATTACCCATTTTTACAGATGAAAAAATTAAGGCTCATGGAAGAGGAGTTCACAAGACTTAGTAAATAGTTAAAGCAAAAATCAAAGCCACATTTTCTTCAAATAGATTGTATAGGGGATTGGCCTCACAGAAGATGAGGCAAGATTTTTCTATTTCATTGTGCTTGGCCTCTTAAGTGTTTATTTTGTTTGTTTCTCTTTCCACTGGACTGTATCCCCACCAAACAGAGAAGAGCAGACAACAGGAGTGAGTAGCTGTGGCTGCCCCTGTCTGACTGTGCAGAGGTTTTCACGTCTCAGAATCATTAAGCCTGTTGTGCGACTGAATGTATTTTAATGTCCAGGCTGAATGGGATTTGACTGGTTGATGATATTGAAAATTACATCCACTCAGAGATGAGCACAAATCTAATTGCTGAAACCTGCACTGCCTTGGGGTGTGGATGTTCTAAGTGTGTTTAAACAGAAAGAAAAAAGGTGTGTGTTGGGAGGGGGGATGGATGTAATAGGATAGCGGAGAAACCTAACTATATTTTTTTCAGATGACAGATGCATGAAAGCTTGAAACTCCAATGAATTAGAAAAGCATTGTTCTTAATGGTACCCTGCCAGCCCCTAAAAGCATTTAAAGCAATCATTCCATTTCAGCAGTTGAAAGAAAAGTAATTTCTAGTTCTTAAGAAACTTAAATTAAAATTTAACATTTGAAATAATCCCTGGATTAGCAAAACTTCATAATTCAGCCCTGTTGGAGAAGATTGTCTATGCCAGAGCTCAAAAGCAAGATCCATTCTAGCTCTGAGCTGAAAAACACTTATTAAGGATTCAGAAATCTTCCCTTCAACTTTTAAAAAAAAATCTCCTTTGGTTTCTCCTTCTTGTCTTTTCCTCTTCATTATCCTCCTCTTTTTTCTTCTTGTACACTCTACCCTTCTCTCTCTGTCTCTCTCATATTCTCTTTTCTTTCCTCACTCTCCCTTTGCCTTTTCCTACTTCTTATTCTCTGCTGCCTTCATCTATCTTGCTGCTGTATCTTGAAATGTACTCATTTTAGCAATGTAGTTCTCAGATCATTTTTTTAAAATTATGCAGTGTTTTCTTTGATAGACATTTTTAAAATCAAGTAGTTGATACCTTATAAAATGTGTTCATAGGATTGTCTGAAGGGAATCATAGAGGCCCTCAACCCTTCATTTTACAGATAGGAAAACTGAGGTTCAGGATCAGACAGTTAATAAACATTTGAGGGAAGACCTGAACCCAAGTCTTCTTGTATTACAAGATTCAAGCTTCGAGTTCACTGCCGTATCTACTGCATCTCTCCTGGGTTGTTTAAACCAATGACAGATAATGTATTCCCTTTTATATTGGGAAAAATAAAATTTGGCCAGTCCCCCTCCAAGTCGCACATACAAGCACACACACACACACACACACACACACACACACACACAGAGTCAGTCCTTCCCCTAGGTATCTTTCTGAGATGTGTCTTAAGGGAAATCAAATGGACACATATGGCCATTTTTGAAGCATTTACCCTTTACCCAAGTGTGACCAAATGCACCTGCATGGAGTGAAATCTATTTTCATGAGAGTGCTCATCAGTTCAAAGTGTGTCCAATTAAGGACTCATTTGAAGGAAACTAATCATAGTTTCCAGCAAATTGGAGGAAATGCATTTCAAATCAAAGGCATAATTCTCCTTCCCTTCTGATTCTCAGTTTCCTGGTGTTCAGTGACATTTACTAGATGACTTTGCCCTCAAAATCAGACTGTTTTGTAAGGAATTTATACATTGAGAGCAAAGCTCAGCTGAGAATTTGACCTCCACAGAACTATTCATGTCATTGGGAAACTCAGGCAGCAATATGTTCATTTTCAGACCAAATCATGGATAATGGACCATTTTTTGAGCCAGAATATCCACTATCTACTAATACTATGGCTAGGAAACCAGATTAGATGTACGATTTCCTTGATATAGAGAGCTCCCAGATCTTTCTACCAATCCTGCTCAGTATTTTCTCTGCAACATGTAAAGAGTTGCCTAAAATACCAAGCAATCAGTGACTTTCCCAGGGTCACATAGTTTGTGACAGAGGAGGGATTTGGATATCAGTCATCAGCCTCCAAGACCTGTCCTTTATCTACTAAAGCCAAGTGCCTCTCTATTTTAATAATAACATTTATAAGGTCATTTTAAAAAATCATTGTTCTAGGCACTACTGGTAGGAAATCACCCTCCTCTGATGAAGATCAGCAATTTCTGTCAAATACATTGTCTTAGAAAATTGACTGAGACACTGATAAATTAAATGGCTCGTCTAAGGTCAAATTGTAACTATGTGTCAGAGGTAATTTTTGAACCTAAGTCTAGCTGAATCACAAGCGATCCTCTATTAAATATGCCACACTCTTTCTCATATAACATTCTAAGATTTATCAAGTCCTTTGCTCACAAAACCTATAAAGCAGGGAATGCAAGTGTTATTGTGGCTCCCAATTTATAGAAGAGAACACTTTCACCACAGTGAAATAAAGTGACTTGCTGTGGGTCACAAAGCTGGAAGTTAGATGCCAATTTAGCCCTCTTACCCTTACACAACACTTGCTCTGATGTGAAGCAATGAATTTGGGTGCTAAGTGGTTGGTCAAGTGACTGATTAAAATTATTAGGCTAGCCCAACTGATCATTTGAGAACTCATGGCTCTATGTGTGATAAAAGAAACCTGCAAATCTTAAGAAACACCCTGAGCCAGTAAGATTATTAAGTGAAGCCACTTCTGATGAAACCTCCCTCAGAGAGGTCAGGTCAGCTCTGGTCTAAAAGTATAGCTCTGAAGTGACTCTTATTTCTACTTTTGTCTATCAAACCTGAATCAGATAGTAACACAATGCATAGATAAATAGATAGATAGATAGATGAATGAATGAATAAGTGAATGAATGAATGAATATGTGAATGAATGAATATGTGTATATGTATACATATGTATATATGTATATATATACGTATGTATAGACACACACACACACACACACACACACACACACATACATACATACACACAGGAGAATGACCTGGAGGCCAACATATGACAATAACAAGACTGGATAATGAGTGGTACAGACAGATTAAGGGGATATCCCAAAAAGCATAAGACTATGAGGTATGGTTTTTGGGAAATGTTTGGAAGCATCACTGGAGAGTGAGTAGTAAACTCACACTTTTTGACCCTACAAGTAATAAGGATTTCCAGAAGTATCATCCAGTGGAAAGAATTGTCACATGTATTTTGTCCTTCGAGGAGAGTAAGGTTGAGAGAGAGAAAGAGAGAGAGAGAGAGAGAGAGAGAGAGAGAGAGAGAGAGAGAGAGAATAAGCTTCTTGAGAGTAGGGAAATGTTTTCGGTTTGTTTATTCATATTATGAAGGGTGGGGTAGGGGTGTCCAGTGCTAGGACAGTGTCTGCAACAAGTAGGCCATTAATAATTTTTGTTGAATTGAACAAAGTGTATTGAGTGTAGGGAGAGAGTGTAGATTCCAGAAAGGGAAGGGCAAGAAGGGAAAATGGAGAGTAGTGCAGATTTACAGGAAATGTAGAATGTTTGAAGAGGAATAGTATAAGAATAAATAAGTCAAGTCACCTCTCCTAGCCTCAATTTACTCATCTGTAAAATGAGAATAAAAGTATTGCTATCTATGTCACAAGGCTATAATGAATATCAGTGGAATAATGTATGTCAAACTCTTTGTGACTGAGAACACTATAAGAATTTATATAAAAAATGATGATGATAATAAGCAAAAGCAGATGACTTTTGAAAATGTCATTTTGATCCTGATTGAGGAGGAGGTGGAGAAGGATAGGGTGAGAGAGCTATCAAAATAAGGGGAAGTTAAAGAGATAATTAGAGGGGCAAAATTAGAATAGACCTACTGTTGACATTTAGCTATCTGGAGAATTATCTCAAAGGCTAATTTATGGTGATTACTTCCAGAAAGAGATTAATGGTTTTTTTCCCCTTCTTTTAGTGGGCCATGAGAAGGAAAAATCTATGCATCTTATATGTGTGCACCTGCAAGACCTTGTGCCAGAACTGAAATAGAAGGAGAGTTGGTTGCATTAGATTTGGGATGCTCTGCCAAAAATCCCCCTTACCCTCCTAAAGCATCACCAAAAATACTTTGTCCAGTCTCTACTCAGTCTTTTGGTAACGGTGAGCTTACTATACCTTTAAGCAAGCAATTCCATTTTAAAGAACTACAATTACTAGAAAATTCTTCCTAAAGTTGAACCTAAATATCACTTTCTTTGACTACTGCTACAACTCCCATTGAACAAAATAGAAAATTAGAAAAAAAAAGTCTTGTTCTTCTCCCTCAAGTTATTTCAACCAAAATATCTTTAATTTTTCCACTGGATCCTCCCTACTTTACATTCTTTCAGTAACCCCACCCCTCCTTTGTCCAGGTCGTGATCCCTTGGATATGCTTTTTTAAAATAATACATTATCTGTTAACTAAAAAAAATTGAAGGTTTCATGATGGAGTCCCAATCATCACTGATGGTTGGAGGATAGGGATATTTTGAGGAGACTGCCCAGACTATATAGGGGGGCACCTACTTCATTTATCCATGAAGTCAGCATGGCTCCCCAGTTCTTTGATATTTCTAGGTACACACATAGCAAGACCAGGGGGTAGAACCTAGAAGAGGGAGGAACAAAGATGAGCAATAACGATTCCATTCAGCATCCATGACACTGGCCCTCCCAACAGGTAGGTTTATACTGTATACACTGGGTAGAGCTAGAACATTGTCCTCACTGTCACTGAGTGTGACAGATCTTCTCACCTTTAATCAACAGTAATAAAGACTTTTTTAATTGGTAGATAATTAAAAAGTTATTTAATTGAACTCTAAAATCCTATGGAGGAGAAACTAAAAACAAAAGAAGGGGAAATGACCAATTGGGCCAGTCATATACCAAGTTATTTGCAGAGTAGGAACTAGAAAGAGTGTTTTCTGTCTCCAAGTTAAGAGATCATCCTGGTGGGACTTAAATGTGTAGAAAAATGTAGAGACAGTATCATAGTCACCAGAGAAGCTAGTGGTTTTACGTACATGGAACAAGTCTGCCCTTTGACTAGAGAAGCAATAATATTGATATAAGAAAGGAGAGTCATAGGACCTTAGAGACAGAAAGACTTCAGAAGCTATCTAATTAAAATTCTACCTGTGAATGAATATCCTTTGTATCATTCACTACAAGTGATAATCCATCCCCTGCTTTTGTCTTTCTCTAGAATTTTTGAATAATCATTACTGCCTCTCTATGACATAGACATAATTTACTTAGATTATGTCAAAGCTTTTGACAAAATTTCTCGTGATTCACTGTGTGCATAAGTCCTTTGACTGTTCTAATAGTAACCTTCTTCCACATTAACAATGAACCATTAATAACTACATTTTGTGTACTGCTATTGAACAGTGTATAAAGTCATCTAGCTAAACTGATCCTCATCTCTTCATCTTTTTTTTTCTCTCCCTTGAGAATATCACAAGAAACCTGTTAATTTTTTATTTTTTTATGATCTGAGGAAATAAAATCAAGAGCTAATAGGGAGTTGATACCCTGGAAAAATATGGGAATATCAAGAGAGAAATTAGCAGTCCACAGCAAATTCAAGTCACCTGTTCCAGAAAGAATGTTTATCCTCTGAGAGAGCACTGGCAGATATGGTTGCTAAGCCACTTGGGAGGGCTACTACAGGACTGCTGAAAGGTAAAAGATGTCCATTTTTTTAAAGGAAAGAGAATGGAGACTATAAACAGTTGGTGAGTGAACTTGACTTTGGTTCAAGGTAAAATTCTGGAGCATGTTAAAAGGATAGTTGGCAAATATTTAGAAAAAGAACCTGAAGTCCCAAAAAGTCAGCATGATTTCAATAAAAAAAAAATTGCTTCACCTATTTTCATTTTTTGACAATGGTATTAACTAGTAAATCAGGGTAACACCATAGGTATTGTTTACATATATTTTAGCCATATGTAAGACAAACACTTTCATATTAATATTGTGGAAAAGATGGGAAGATATGGGCTAGATAATAATACAATTAAATATATTGGGAATTGTTTTAGGAACAAGGGCAAAAGACTACTCGTTCATGAAGGGTTTGTTGTCAAATGGACATGATTTTTTTGTTTATATGAATCAGGGATCTATGCTTGTTCCTATGCCGCTTAACATTGTTATCCATTATTTGCATAAAGAAATAGATGATATATTTATCAAATCTAAAAATGATGCAAAACTAGGAAAGATAGCTAATGGAATGTATGTTAGATTAAAGATTTCAAAAAGCCTTTGGCAAGCTAGAACAATTGGTTTAAGTAAAATTTAATAAGAATAAGTGTAAAATAAACTTGTACTTGTATTAAAAGTATACTATACTTGTACTAGGACAGAGAGGTAGCTCAGTAGATAAAGCTCTGGGCCTGGAGTCAGGAAAACCTGAGTTCAAATCCGGCATCAGATACTTACCAGCTGTGTGATCCTGGGTAAGTCATTTAACCCTATTTGTCTCAGTTTCCTCACCTGCAAAATGACTTGAAGAAAGAAATGGCAAATCCATCCATTATCTTTACCAAGAAAACTCCAGTGGAGTCAATGAAGAGTCGGACACAATTGAACAATAACAGCACCTGTATTAAAAATAAGCTTCACAAATACGAGGTAGGAGAGGCATAGTTAGAAGACACTTCTGCAATAAAGATCTGGGGATTTTAATGAGTTGCAAGTTAAATTTGAATCAACAGTTTAATATGTAGTCAAGAAAGTTGATAGGTTTTTAGATTGCATTAAAGGAAGAATAGCTTTCAAGAATTGGAGTAACAATCCCAGTGTACTCTGACTTAATGAGACCACATCTGATACATTATTCAGTTCTGTGAACCAAAAATAAGGATATTGATTAGATGAATAGTATACATAGTAGAGCAACCAAGAGAGGTAAGGTCCTCAAGTCCATGCCATATTATTTCAGGAAAGAACAAGAGTTATTTTGCCTAGAAAAGTAAAAAGTTTGGGAGTGAGGAGGGGAGACAAAATTGATGAATCAAAGTGATTATAGGGCTGTAATGGCAGAGTTAAGGGAACTAGTCAGGAATTAGGAAGAGGAAAATTTAGACTTGTATCTGGTTGTAGGTGGGTAAGTCAGGAATTACCTAAGAATTGAGATGTCTAAAAGTAGAATGGGATTCCTGAGGGCAGCATTGGATTTCACCAAGGACGAACGTGCCAATTCTTAGCTATGTTATAAAGGGAATTCTTTTTCAGTAATAGGTTGGTCTTCATGTCTATAGAAACACATCCAGTTCTGAAATTTAGTGATTATGGCAAGCCAAATTCATTATTCTTTGACTTTTCAAACTACACCACTCTCTTCATGAGACGTGAATTGTTAACCAAAGGATACAAATGATTGCAAAAGATAAAATAATTAATTTCTATCTTGTGAAAATGAAAAGTTTTAACCTAAAAAATAATATAACTAGGAAGGTAAAAAGGTCAAATAGAAAAGAAATTTTGTATGAAAACCTCTCATAAGTGTCTGAAATCTAAAATATATAGGCAACTTGCAGAAATATGTAGCACATATATTTTGGAGGCACTCTACCAACTCTCACTCCCACTCCCACTGGTAAATCAGGTTTCTAGAACATGCCTATGACTTAGAGTTCTAAGGGTAGGCCTAAGGGGTATGTGCGACTTCTTCTAATGCTATAATGCATGAGCTCCCCATGAGTGTGTGTCCAATTATCATTATGAGCTGATATCAATTACTTAGGAAATCTTTTTTTAGCATTTTATTTTCCCCCAATTACAGTAAAAACAATTTTAACATTCATTTTTAAAACTTTGAGTTCTAAAATCTCTCCCTTCCTCCCTTCCCACCCCCCTCATTGAGAAGGTAAGCAATTTAATATAGGTTATACATGTGTACTCATGCAAAACATATTTCCATATTAGTCATACTGTGAAAGAAAACATAGACAAAAAAACTAAAAAAAAATAAAGTAATAAAAAAGTATTTTTGAGTCTTTATTCAGACACCATTGGTTCTTTCTCTGGGGATGGATAGCATTTTTCATCATAAGTCTTTCAGAGTTGTCTTGCATCGTTGTATTGCTGAGAATAGCTAAGTCATTCACAACCAATCATTTTACAATATTGCTGTTACTTTGTACACAGTGCATGTCACTTTGCATCAGCTTCTGTAAGTCTTTTCAGGTTTTTCTGAGAAAATCCTTCCCATCATTTCTTATAACACAATATTATTCTATCACAATCACATATCACAATTTGTTCAACCATTCCCCAATTGTTGGACATCCCCTCAATTTCCAATTCTTTGCCACTGGAAAAGAGTTACTATAAATTTTTTTGTATGTATAGGTCATTTTCCTTTTTGTTTTCTTTTGTCTCTTTTAGGTTACAGACCTAGTAGTGGTATTACTAGGTCAAAGGGTAAGCATTGTTTTATACTACTTTGGACATAGTTCAAAATTGTTCTATGGAATGGTTGAATCAGCTCCACCAACAGTGCATTAATGTCTCATTTTTCCCACATCCCCTCAAACATCTGTTATTTACCTTTTCTGTCCTATTAGCCAATCTATACTGAGTTAGATCGTTCTTTCATATGACTATAGATAGTTTTGATTACTTCAACTGAAAAATTGTTCATACCTTTTGATCATTTATCAATTGAGGAATGGGCTCTTATTTTTTATAAATTTCAATCAGTTCTCTATACGTTTGAGAAATGAGGCCTTTATAAGAGAAACTTGTTTCAGTTTTTTTTCACAGATGCTGTGGTATTTTCCTCTATCCTATTTCCCTCTCTGTTTATTCTATTCTCTCTCTTACCCTTCCCTCCTCAAAAGTGTTTTGCTTCTGGCTAATGCCTCCCCTAATCTGCCCTCCCTTCCATAACCCGCACCCCTTCTCTTATCCCCCTCACCTCCTACTTTCCTGTAGGGTAAGATAAATTTCTATGCCCAATTGAGTGTGTATGTTATTCCCTCTTTGAGCTAATTCTGATGAGAGTAAGGTTCCTTCACTCCCGCTCAATTCTCCCCTCTTCTTCACCACTGTAGAAGCTTTTTCTTGTATGTTTTATGTGAGATAATTTGCCCCATTCTACCTTTCCCTTTCCCCAGTGTATTCCTCTCTTACCCCTTAATTTTATTTTTTTAGGTATCTTCCTTTCATATTCAACTCAAACCTGTGCCCTCTGTCTATATATATTCCTTCTAACTACCCTAATAATGAGAAAGTTTTTATGAGTTACAAGTATCATCTTCCCATGTAAGAATGTAAACAGTTTAACCTTATTATTTATTATAATATAATAGATATAATTATAATAATAATGTTATTATTATTTAACTTTTAACACTTATGATTTCCCTTTCCTGTTTCTCTTTTTATGCTTCTCTTAAGTCTTATATTTGAAAGTGAAATTTTCTATTCAGTTCTGATCTTTTCATCAAGAATGCTTGAAAGTCCTTTATTTTATTGAATATCCATTTTTCCCCCTGGAAGATTATACTCATTTTTGCTGGGTAGGTGATTCTTTGTTGTTATCCTAGCTCTTTTGCCATCTAGAATATCATATTCCAAGCCCTACAATTCTTTAATGTAGAAACTGCTAAATTTTGTATTATCCTGACTGTGGTTCCATGATATGTGAATTGTTTCTTTCTGGCTACTTGCAATATTTTTTTTGACCTGGGAGTTCTGGAATATGGCTATAATATTCCTGGAAGTTTTCATTTTGGGATCTCTTTCAGGAGGTCACTGGTGGATTCTTTCAATTTCTATTTTACCCTCTGATTCTGGAATATTTGTTTAATATTTTTTCTTAATAATTTCTTGAAAGATCATGTCTAGGCTCTTTTTTCTTATCATGGCTTTCAGTTAGTCCAATAATTTTCAAATTATCTATCCTGAATCTCTTTTTCTAAGTAAGTTATTTTCTCAATGAGATATTTCACATTGTCTTCTTTTTTTTCATTCTTTTGGTTTTGTCTTATTGTTCATTGATTTCTAATAAAGTCATTAGCTTCCATTTGCTCAACTATGATTTTTAAGTAATGATTTTCTTCAGTGAGCTTTTGTACCTCTTTTTCCATTTGGCCAATTCTGATTTTTAAGGACTTTTTTTCTTCAATGAATTTTTGTGCCTCTTCTTCCATTTGGCCAATTCTGTTTTTCAGTGCATTTGTCTCCTTGTTTTTTGCTTTTTTTTTTGACCTCTTTTAACATTAATCCTAGTCTGTTTTTTAAGGAGTTAAGTAGCTACTTCTTTGGTAGTTTTTTGTGTCCCCTTTACTAAGTTGTTGACTCTTTTTCATGATTTTGTTGCATCACTTTCATTTCTCTTCTCAATTTTTCCTCTACCTCTCTTACTTGATTTTCATAATCCTTTTTGAGCTCTTCCATGGCCTGAGACCAATTCATACTTTTTTTTGGAGGCTTTGGATGTAGGAGCTTTGACTTTGTTATCTTCTTCTGAGTGTGTGTTTCAATCTTCCTTGTCACCATAGTAACTTTCTATAGTCAGAGGTTTTTTTGTTTATTTTTTTGCCGTTATTTGCTCATTTTTCTAGCCTATAACTTGACTTTTAATTCTTTGTTAAAGTAGGGCTCTGCTTCCAGGTTGGAAGGTGCATTGTCCCAAACTTCAGGGGATTTTGCACATCTGTTTTCAGAGCTACTTCTAGGGCCCTGTAAGTTTTCAGTTCTTCCACAGTTGTATGATCTAAGGAGAAGTGTTTACTACTCACCTGGCCTGTGCTGTGATCTGTGAGCAAGTGCTCTTTTCTGCCTTAGAACTGTGATAGTCCCTGCTCCACTGCAGCCACAAACTATACTAGTGCTCCTCCTCACCTTGGGGCTGCCACCCAGGACTATGACTGGGATCTGAGTAAGGGCAAAGCAACAGAGTCTTGCCTCAGTGCTAGCAAAGAGACCCCTGTAATCTCATTCTGAACAATTGTTCGATTCCCTTACCGACCATGGACTCCGAGCTTCAGAAGCAGCCCCTGCCTCTTCTGATTCTGTGGCTCCCCAAGTCTGTTCCTGGTTTGCTTGGGCTTAGGCTGGAGTTGTGCTGGTGCAGCCTGCACTGGACTGTCCTTCACTCTTACCCACGTACAATAGACCTTTACTGTTGACTTCATAAGTTGTGTTTGGCTGGAAAATTATATCACACTGTCCTTTTGTGGCTTCTGCCACTTCAGGAATTGTTTTTATAGCATTATCCAAAGGTGTTCAGAGGGTTTTGGGGGAGAGTTCAGGCAAGTCGTTGCCTTTTCTCTGCCATCTTTGCTCTGCCTCTCTATTCAGCAAGTCTTACTTGATTTTTAGAACTGAGTATTTACTATGATAGGATTATTGGTTCAAAACATTCCTTTCTCCCCACCCCTAATTAAAAAAAAGTATGTAACATACTCTCCTATCAGTACATAAAGAAAGCAAAATGCAAAGTGGTCTTAATCTTATAGAACAAAAGTAGCAACTCTGAGTTCCGGATTTATAGATATACTTTCCTGCCCCTTTTTGAGAGTACTCATGACATTTCTCATAGTCATGGTATACTTTTTCTACTGGCCTCCTTGTAGAGCCTTTGTCTTTCTTCATCACATCATCTATTGTTATCTCTTAATACAGACACTGCTTCCAGTCACTGTAATCTTGAGAATGATGCTAAAACGTTAAAGCAAACACATGAAGTCTAAAATCATCTGTACCCTTCAAAGTTTGCTGGTTCCTTTTCTGGCCAAGGTATAGTAGGAAGAAGACAAGGCCACAGTCCCTAAACTCTTAAGTAACTCTTTGTTAGAGATTTTGTTGGAACTAGACAATTCTCTCTCTCTCTCTCTCTCTCTCTCTCTCTCTCTCTCTCTCTCTCTCCCCCTCCCTCTCTATCTACCTATCTATCTATATACACATACATACATATGACTTCATTAAGCACATAACTTTCTGGAATAGAGAGAATATAATCTTTCTGTATTTTACCCTTGAAGACCACATATAGATGTCATAGTATATACTGATGACCTGGAGAGGGTCCAGATGAAGGCAGTTAGGATGGTGAAGGGCTTTGCATCATGTTTGAGTCTATATCATATGTTGCTAGTTGAAGAAACTAAGCATGTCCAGCCTGAAAAAAAGAGAAGACTTGAGAGTGTCTTCAAATATTTGAAGACTTGCTAGGTGGAAGAGGAAATAGATTTCTTCCGTTTGGTACATGATAGTAGAATTTAGGTTAGACATCATAGAGAGAGAGGAAGAGAGAGATAGATAGAGAGAGACAGAGACAGAGAGAAAGAGACAAACTTTCTTATAGAGTTCTCCAAAAGTGGAATGTGCCTTTTAGGAGGTGAAATATTCTTTCTTATTCATTAGCAATCTTTTAGGAGATACTGGACAATTCAAGTGTTTAATATGCTATAACTGTGATTCACTTCATGTATATATTAGGCTATAAGGCCAATGTGGTCCTTCTTAACACTCATATTGTGACAAAAACAAATGTAACTGAATGTTGAAAAATTATAATGACTAAATTTGGGTTCAAAAAAGAGATGGGAGAAGTCATTTTCCTATTTTTTTTTTAATTTTTGCAGAGGTGCAGAATTATTTGATGTGTTGGTTAATTTTGCTGACTTTTTATTTCTTTTTAAAAATTCTTTGTTACATAAAGAATAATCCAGGATCAGGGAGAAGGAAACTTAGGGAACTTCAGGTGATGTTAAAAAAAATATCAATAACAGTACTTGGTGAGTGAGTTGCCTGAGCATTTACATTGGTCTCTAATGTAACTCCCCATTGTCATCCTCTTCAGAATTGTTTCCTGTCATTACAGCCTTATGACATCATTCTTAAGGGCTTTCTATAACTTTTGGGCTGACATCCCTGAAGAATTTTACCTAGCCTTTTTTCAGTGCTGTTGTAACTATTATGTGTGAGGCACTGTGCTAGATGCTTTGCAATTATTATATCATTTGATCCTCAGAACAAGCATGCAAAGTAGGTGCTATTATTATCTCCATTTTATAGATGAAAAAAAATTGAGGCAAAGGAAAATTAAATGACCTGCCCAGAGTCACACAACTTGCAAGTGTCTGAAGTACGCTTTTTTAAATTTTTTAAAATTTATTTATTTTTAGTTCTCAACATTCACTTCCACAAGATTTTGAGTTCCAAATTTTCTTGCCATCTCATCCCTCCCCCTACCCCAAAATAGCATGCATGCTGTATACCCCTTCCCCTAATCTGCCCTCCTCCCTTCTATCACTCCTTGTCTTCTCTTATCACCTTCCCCTTCTATTTTCCTGTAGGGCAGGATAGATTTCTATACCCCATTTCCTGTATTTCTTATTTCCCAGTTGCATGTGAAAACATTTATTTTTAACATGTGTTTTTGAAACTTTGGGTTACAAATTTTCTCCCTTCCTCCCTCCCCACCCACCCTCATTGAAAAGGCAGGCAACTCGATACAGGTTATACATGTGTAGTAATGCAAAACACTTCCATAGTAGTCATGTTGTGAAAAACTAAGTATATTTCCCTTCATCCTAACCTGCCCCCCATTTATTCTATTTTCTCTTTTGACCCTGTCCTTCCTCAGAAGTGTTTGCTTCTGATTACCCCCTCTCACAATCTGCCCTCCCTATCTATAATCCCCCTGCTCTCCTGTCCCCTTCCCCCCTCCATTTTCCTGTAGGGTAAAGTGGATTTACATGCCCAATTTAGTGTGTATGTTATTCCCTCCTTAAGCCAAATCCTATAAGAATAAGATTCACTCATTCCCTCTCTCCTTCCCCCACTTCCCCACCACAGTAAAAGCCTTTTCTTGTCTGTTTTATGTGAGAAAATTTACCCCATTCTAACTCTCCCTTTCCCCTTCTTCCAATATAATCCTCTCTCACCCTTTCATTTTATTCTCCGGATATCACCCCTTCATCTTCAACTCACCCTGTGCCCTCTATCTATCTGTCTGCCTGTCTATCTATCTATCTATCTATCTATCTATCTATCCACTCTATCTATCTACCTATCTAACTCTTCACTCTATCTATCTATCTACCTATCTATACATATATTTTTTTCCCTCCAACTGCTCTAATACCTACAAAGGTCTCATGAGTTACAAATATCATCTTTCCATGTAGGAATGTAAACAGTTCAACTTTAATAAGTCCCTTATGATTTCTCTTTCCTGTTTATCTTTTCATGCTTCTCTTGAGTTTTGTATTTGAAAGTCAAATTTTCTATTCAGCTCTGGTCTTTTCATCAAGAATGCTTGAAAGTCCCCTATTTCACTGAATACCCATTTTTCCCCCTGAATGATTATACTCAGTTTTGATGGGTAGGTGATTCTTGGTTGTAATCCTATCTCCAGAATATTATATTCCATGCCCTGTGGTCCCTTAATGTAGGAGCTGCTAAATCTTGTGTTATCCTGATTGTGTTTCCACAATACTTGAATTGTTTCTTTCTGGCTGCTTGCAATATTTTCTCTTTGACCTGGGAACTCTGGAATTTGGTTATAATATTCCTAGGATGTGGTTGGTGGATTTTTTCAATTTCTATTTTGCCCTCTGTTTCTAAAATATCAGGGTAGTTTTCCTTGATAATTTCTTGAAAGATGATGTCTAGGCTCTTTTTTTGGGTCGTGGCTTTCAGATAGTCCAATAATTTTTAAATTCTCTCTCCTGGATCTATTTTCCAGGTCAGTTCTTTTTCCAATGAGATATTTTACATTGTTTTCTATTTTTTCATTCTTTTGGATTTGTTTTACAGTGTCTTGATTTCTCATAAAGTCATTAGTTTCCAATTGCTCCTTTCTAATTTTCAAGGAAGTATTTTCTTCAGTAAGCTTTTGGACTACCTTTTCAGTTTGACCAATTTTGCTTTTTAGGGCATTCTTCTCCTCATTGGCTCTTTGGGTTAGGCTATTTTTTAAGGTGTTATTTTCTTCAGTATTTTTTTGGGTCTCTTTTAGCAAGCTGTTGACTTGTTTTTCATGATTTTCTTCCACCACTCTCGGTTTTTTCCTCTACTTCTCTTACTTGCTTCTCAAAATCCTTTTTGAGCTTTTCCATGGCCTAAGACCAAGTCATATTTTTCTTGGAGGCTTTGGATATAGGAGCTTTGACTTTGTTGTCTTCTTCTGGTTGTATATTTTGATCTTCTTTGTCACCAAAGTAAGATTCTATGGTCTGACTCTTTTTTGCGCCGCTTGGTCATGATCTCAGTCAATTACTTGAGTTATGAATTCTTTGTTAAGGTAGGGGTCTTCTTTCCAGTGTGAAGAATGTACTGTCCCAAGTTTCAGGGGTTTTGTGCAGCTGTTTTCAGAGTTACTTCTAGGGGCCAGTAAATTTTCAGTTCTTCCAAAGTGCTATGATCAAGGGCAAGGTGTTTACTCCTTTCCTGGCCTGTGCTCTGGTCTATGAGTGACCACAAGCACTGTTTTCTGCCTTGAAACTGTAAGGAGGATTCTATCTCCACTGGCACTACAAGCTCCACCATGCCAACGCTCCTCCTCGCCCCAGGACTGCCACCCAGAACTGAGACCCAGATCCAAGCATGGGCAAAGCAAGAGAATCCTGCATCAGCAAAGAGATCCCTGTAAGCTGCCACCCTGGGGCCACACTCAGGGCTTGGGACTGGGACCCTGGGCTTCTCTCTCACCGCAGAAACAGACTTTTTCTACTGACCTTCTAAGTTGTCTTTGATGTTCATGGGTTGAGAAGTCTGGAAACCACCACAGCTGCCTGTGATTCAGTCCTCTGAGGCCTGCTCCAGGTTTGCTGAGGTCTGCCATGCCTGCGCTCCCACGCCAAACTGCACTCTTCTTCCAGCTTGGCACAATATATCTTTCTGATCAACCATCCAGGTTGTCTTGGGGTGGAAATTTGTTTCACTCTGTCTTTTTTGTGGGTTTTGCTTCTTTAGAATTTGTTTATAGCCATTTTTATAGGTATTTGAAGGGGTTTGGGGGAGAGCTTAAGCAAGTCACCGCTTTTACTCCACCATCTTGGCTCTGCCCCTGAAGTAAACTTTGAAGTCAGGTCTTCCTGACTTCAGGCCCAGGGTTCAATTCACTGAGCCACAAAGCTCCATCAATATTTCACAGAAGGGTTACTCCAGAAGGGAGAACTATTATATCTGAGAGTTGGCAAGATATAGTGTATCAGGTATAACAACTGGCACATTAGAAAACATTCATTTAAATTACAACTCTATCACTTATTTAATAATGCTGGAGCCCCGGGTGAAAAAACTGCTTTAGTTCTTTGAGTTTCTATTTCCTCATTTGTAAAACGGAGATTGGGCAGCTAGGTGGAACAGTGAATAGAGTGCTGGGTTTGGGGTCAGGAAGACCTGACTTCAAATCTGGCCTCAGACACTTAGTAGCTGTGTGATCCTAGGCAAGTCACTTAACTCCTATTTTCCTCAACTCTGCATCTGTAAAATATGGACACACTGGAGAAGGAAATGGCACACCACTCCAGTATCTTTACCAAGATAATCCCATGCACAAAAATTCATAGGGTCAAGTAGAGTCTGATATAACTGAATGACTAAAGAACAAGAAATGGAAATAATAATACTTGTGCCATTGAGCTCATCTGCAAAATAAAGGTGTTAGACTCATATTCTCCTTCCACCCAGAGCCATACCTAACATTTTCCACACGGGGACAAAATTTACAAAATATATACTAGGTTAAGAATTATTGATATTGACCACAAATCACTTTTTGAAAACAAATTTAAGTGAGAGAGAAAGACAAAGGATGATCCTGTGGTGGAGTGTAGCAGCTGGGGAGGAAGGAGGTGCTGGGGAACATGTAATGAAGCAGCTTGGGTGAAAGGGAAGTGATGGGAAGGAAGCCCATGCCATTTGGTAGCTTCCTAGTTTTATTAACTGCTCTTGCTCAGTCAATAGCTGCTAAGTTCAATTGTTCCTGTGCTTTTGGAGAATAAGTGGTGTCACTGCTCTCTAAACCTCAGCTTCCTGACACAATGTCCTTATTGCCCACCTCAGTCACAGTGGATGGAGAGGAAGTTTGCCATCTGGTATCTATTGCTAGACATGTGTGGTAAGCCACACATCCTTCAGAATTCTTGTGACTAACAAAGCTTTCAGGGCAGTCTCTCTCTCCCCAAACAGCTCTTGCACATGGAGAACTTACATCTCAGTCAAGCCTTCCCCAAACCCCTTCCACAGCGAAGATAGCACTAGGACTGCCTTCTGGCAGAGGCCTCCACAATGAGGTTGATTAGGGTGGAACAAATCTCACTGTTGTGAGGGAGCTGATGCCAAACAGTTCTCTGGTCCAAGGACAAGTCTTGCCCTCTGATCTGCCTTAGCAGCTGGAGAGGCCCAGAGCAGGGAGAGGACTTGGCAATGAGTCCAGAGTTGTTTCAATCAGCTCACTCTTCATATCACAATAGCATGGAAGCCTGATTGACAGCCAGTTAGCAAGCAAGGCAGAAACCAAACAGACAATTCTTTCTAACCCAATGGTGCCTTAAAGCCTGCTTTGGACTCTAGGGATCAGCTTTCCCAAGCCAGCCTCCCAGAGGAGGATAATACATGTGCATATTTTTATTATGCTTCCCCAACTTTTCCTCAGAGTTTTGTAACCATTGATTTTAGCACCTACTTAATTTGCCCTTCATAACCTTTCTTTGCCCAACACTGATCGGCTGGGCAAGAAAGTAACATGGGACCTGACCAAATAGGCAATTGTAGTCAGGGCTTAAAGACATAAGTGATCTCAGCTTTCTTCTTAGATATCTTTTTTTACTCTTAATAGACATAGGAAATACCGTTGCTCTGTTCTCTCTTTTTCTCTCCCTGGTGGTCAGGAAAGCCAAGACTTGTTGGGCCTACTCTGTGTCTTTCCTTCCTGTTCAATAGAGCAGAGCACTCTTTTTCTTTTTCTTTTTTTTCCACTCAGAAAAAGAAAACTACTTTTTCTTCTATCTTCTGGTGGCTGTTTGAGAGGCTCCATTGGGCACAGAGCTAGTATAAATTCATAATCCATTACCATCTTCCAGTCAGCAATAACTGTGTATCATACAAAGTCAACATTCACAATTACATTTTAATGTATGAGTCATTTTTGAAAAATATGTATATTTGTACTACGCTAAGAATTGCCTTAGTCATTCATTGACTTTTTAGTCCCCATTAAATAGCTTTTAGTGACTAGCCAATTTTTGTGTTTGGTTTGTTTTGTTTTTAAATTAGTGTTTAGCCTGCCAAAATGATATCGTCACTATTAGGAAAAAAAAAAGATTCCCAGGTAGAGAAAGGACTGTTCTTCAATCGACTTAATATGTTGTAGTCTCATTAAAAGGCTATCAATAGGAATAAGCTAAGTAGAATCTCTTTAATAAATAAGATTGGCAAAGGAATACAGTAAGGATCTCCCACAAAAGTCTATGTGCTCTAAAGTAGGTAAAAATGCTCTGTTTTCCTGACTGTTCCCTGTGTTCCCTCTGTCTGGAATGTCCTTCTTCTCTATCTTTGTTAAATTCTTATTCATTATTGGAAGCTCAAAACTAACACTTTCCTTATATGAATACTTTCTCAATCTTCCTAGCTGGTAAATCTATCTTAAAACTTTGTTTTGCACTACTATTCATTTAGTTTATATTGTTTGGTATTGGAGGTGGCACTGTGAATTGAGAGCTGGAGTCAGGAAAACCTGAGTGCAGATCCAGCCTGACATAATTACTATGTGACCCCAGGCAAATCATTTAACTTCTATCTGCCTCAGTTTCCTTATCCCTAAAATAGGGTTAATTATAGCACCTACTCCTTTATTGCAAAGATAAAATAAATGGATATTTGTAAAGCACTTTACAAACCTTAAAAGATATATAAATGTAAGCTATTGTTATTATTATTATTACACTTATCTGGGTTTGTTTCTTAAGAATGTAATCTTCACAAAGTCAGCAATCATGTCCCATTTAAATTTTATATGTTTGCTGTATTGAATTGAATTTTTATTTAAAGGACTACAGACTACAAATGTCTTTACTCCCTTTGAGTGTATATTGTAACCCAGGACTAGGGAATGGCCTAAGGTGAACGTAACTCAATGAGCATCTTGCTGAAAATTTACTGAGAGAAGGGGATCATGGTTTAGGGGACAGTCACATGCACAGATTACTATTAATGGTATCTCTCCCTATGGGACACAGGGGAAAACTAGGGAATCTCCTCTCAAGAGAATCCTGATGACTTGTAAAACCGATAAAATTGTGGAGTATATGTAGACCTTCTATAACTGGTTCTAATGTGCTAAACTGTTGTGCTAAACATGTGGTTAGGAGAAGCATTTTGTAATTGACTACATAGCCAGAACTGGAGTTATCTTCAAAAAGTCTACATCTACTTCAGCCTATGAAAGAACAGCCCTCTTTGTCTGAATGATCTAGCGGAGTCTTAATGACTTTTTTTGTTTTTTTTGCTCATGGGCCAGTGAGAGACAATAATACTACAAATGAAGAGGTCTTGGGGCCTTCTTCCCCCTTGGTCTATGTGGGCCTTTGAAAGGGCGTTGGTCTTTGGCTTCCCCATTTGTTCATTTCTGATTTAGGTGAAAGGGTTAAAGCTTCCATTATCTTGTGTTTCAAAAGGTCAAGAGGGCACCCCTTTTAGATTATGAATTTTGCAGTCATGCAGTACTAGTGCCCAGAGCAGCAAGGAGGGATATTCAGGATACAAGGACAATTGAACAGGAATCTAGACATTAAGTTGGTTTGAGTGACACTTCTAGTTAGAAACTAAATTGAGTTTTGAGTCTATTCCCTCTAGAGATGGAATCTTAAAGTATGCTTTCAGGTGTTGAGGAAAATATATATATATATATATATATATATATATATATATATAATTTTGTTCTTCCTGTTTCTTTAAAGCAAATATTTCTTTGTAAAAACTAATTGAAAGAATGGATGAAACATTTATTGAGCACTTACTATGTGCAAAGCACTGCACTAAATACTAGGGTTATAGATAGAAAAGACAATTCCTGCTCTGAAAGATCTCACATTCTATAAAAATATATGTGGAAGTTTTCACCTGTAAACCAGATGGAAAAGTCACATGTTCCTTAGGGTACAGAGGTAAAGCAAAAGATGATTCTTCTTTAATATCATTTTAACTGGTAAAATCATAAACTTTTCTTATATTGAATCATTGGTTAGTGTTGAGTATTTTTTTCTAAGTCTTCATGAATATAACATCTGTAGAAACAGTTTTCAGGTTTCATTTATATAGTGATGCTGTTTTCACTTCCCAGAATGGTGACTGAGGCCACTGGGATGAAAACATCACTATTCCAAAAATTCTTGCATTCAGAGTCCTGAGTTGTTTTTCATTGTCTTACTTGATTCCCAAATGTAGAGGATATGACTTTTATGTTCACCCTGATCCCCTTATACTTCTCCAGGGGCACAATGGAGCAGTACAAGCCCTTGATATGTAGACATTCTGTGATAACACAGAAATCTCTTAGAGCAGATGGGGCACAATATTTCCATTTCTATTATGTAAATAGTTAAGCAATAGATTCAAAGTCACAAGACTTGGGTTCTGGAATTTATTATGACCTCAAGACATTAATTTGACTTCTCTAAGAATCAGATTTTTCATCTGTCAAATGGATAGGCTAGTATTTGTCCCAGATAACTCCTAGGACCACAGTGATGCAAGTGATTAAAAAAAAAAAACAAAATAGATGCTAAGGAAGTATGAGCTATATAACTAGCCTTAAACCATCATAGGAAGCTAATTATGGGACTATAGATAGCTAAACTGGTTTTTTTTGTTTTCTTTTGTCTTTTTTTTTTTTTTTGGAGATGCAAACAGTATCACCAAAGTCCACATTTCCTCCTTGAAGAAAAACATCTGGAGGAGTGAGATGATATCTCTCCTACCTTGATGGTATATCAATTCTTTTGTTGTTGTATTTGTTCTATTTAATTATGAAAACTAGCCTTTCAAAACTCAATTCAGCCTCCTGAATATTAATTAACATTGTTTCAAAGAAACCATTGCTGTTTATCATTGATTTAAATTAAATATTGGGACGGAAATTAAAGGGGTTTTTATTTCATTTATTCAGCAGCAACATTACATTTTATACAAATGAAGGCATAATTAAGCAGCCTGTCATTAAATTAAAATCTGCATTCCATGTAAGCAAACATATTAAAATGGAAACACTTGTCATGAATATAAAAACAGCCTGCCAGCTATATTTTCCACGTAGGATGCTTATATTTTTCCCATTATTTTTTCTTTTCTTGCTTCATATTCATAATCCCATAATGCAGCTATCATGCTATACTTATCATTATAATATATCAAATTGATTTGTTTGTACATGAATGATCAAGGAACAGATAATTTTCTACAGTGAGGATAAAGAGGGTTTCATAGTATTTAGTATTCTACCTAATGTAAGGTACATTAGAAATGGGGTTGTTTCACGAACTTGTTTTAAAGACCCAGAGTGGTTAATTGGCAGCAAACAGAAGACCTGGGATTTTCACCCACCTTTCCAAATGCAATTTCAAATCTGCTTCCATGACAACAGTGATCATGACAGCACTGACAGTAGTTGTCTTATGGGTGGTCAAAGAGAAAGCAAAATGCAATGGATAGAATGTTTCATGTGGAGTTAGGAAGACCTGTTTCAAATCTTGCCCCAGATGCACTAGCTGACCTTAAGGAACTTTGCCTCTTCTAGTTTCATTTTCCTTATCTGTCCCTCCTGGACTCTTCCTTGAAGACAACCTTGTAATCTTAGACATGGGTTTTCCACCTTATCTTGATGGGAACCAGACTTCCAATTTATTTCCTACTCATCATTTACAAACCATGTTTCTTTACTCCCACCACTGCCCTCATCCTCCTCAGGCCCATCTACATACTTATCCACATGAACATGTATTTCTATGTGTACACATAGCTGCATATCCACATCAACATCTATCTGTCTGTCTATCTATTTATCTACAAACATGCATATATTGTTGTTCAGTTATTTTTTCAGTCATGTCCCCATTTAGGGTTTTCTTGGCAAAGATACTGGAGTGGTCTGCCATTTCCTTTTCCAGCTCATTTTATAGATGAGGGAACTGATTGCCTGAGACCAAATCTGAACTCAGGAAGATGAGTCTTCCTGACTCCAGTCCTAATATTCTATCCTCTGTGCCACCCAGCACCTAGCTGCCTATACACACACACACACACATGTGTATGTGTATATGTATATATTTATATATACAGATGTATGTGTGCATATGTATATATGTGTATACATACATATGTACACTTAACTGTATACATGTATATATAAACATACACAATATATGTATATAGACACAGCTATGCATTATGCCTTTTTTAAGTTTAATCTACATTATTAACATTTTCTCTAACATTTTCTATGTCTAGATAATCAACAAAACAATGAATCAAGCCCTGCTTTGTATCATTAGTGGTTTTCTGTGGTATGAAGGATACCACTGAACATTGAACATTCAGTTCTTAGTAACCTGTAGGAGCTGGCTCTGGTATCCTTCTGCCTTCAGTTCACTTATGGAAGTGAGCCTTCTAAGCCATGTACCAACCTGAAAAATTCTACATATTTTGTTTTTATCAAGACAAAGACTTGTTGGAATGAATGGCACTGCCATCTTGTAGCATTTGCCAAAATTGTTGCCAGCAATATTTCAAGTATAGGGGCCAATTTGCAATTCTGGGATAAAATGAGTGAATTATCCAAAAAGCTTATAATTTTTTTGTGGAACAGTTACAATCCTAGAATGTTAGAGCTATAAAAGGTTTTAGAAATCACATGGATCCATATCCTCATTTGTCAAAGGGGGAAATTCAGTGCCAGAGAAATGCTAAAAGTCACAGTGAGAGGCAGAGCCAGAAGGATCCAGTACTCCTGCCTCCCATTTATCCAGGGATTTTATTACCATACCCACTAGTGCTAGCTCTTGGAGGGCAATAACAATAATAAAAACTAAAATTTCTTTAGTATTTTGGCATTTACTAATCTCTTTCCTCAAAACCATGCTGTGTACATAGAACATGTATTTTTGTTCTCATTTTGTCAATGACAAAACTAACACTCAGAGAATCCAAAGTTCCTTGCTCATAGTCACATAACTGGCAAGAACTCAATTCCAGATTCCTCTACTCTCTCTGGATCCACATGCCTCATACAGTTTAAGGTTGGCACAAATGTTAGAGATCATTCAATCCTCTCCTATTACAGATGAGGAAACTAAGTTCCCAAGACTTGCCCAAGGTTACAAAGGTGAGAAAAAATCAGGATGGAGACTCAAGTTCCCTGCTTCCAATTCTTGGGATGTTTCCATAGCAGCCCAGTGCTTCAAAACAGCAGAGCATACCTGTTGATCTGTGAATCTCACCATTCTGGCTTCTCTGCATGGTAAGATTCTGAGCATGGTCCAGCCTGCTGAATACCTTATGGTGCTGTCACAATAGGACCTGGAAGGTAGCAATAGGTAATGAATATCCAGTGAAAACAGTAGATCTGAAAAAGTCAAGGCAAGGAGGAGGATGAGTGGCTGTGACCACCATGGTGCCCTCCAGATCACAGTTCCTCTCCAGGAGCCACTGCCATCTTTATGAGCAGCAGAGGCTTTAGCCATAGTCCTGGATGAGTAAAGGTTACTTTCAGAACTATGGCAACAGAAGAGAAGAAAGCAGAGACAGGAGTCAGTGGAGCACTAGCTACCAATGACAAGAATCTTTCTGATCCTGGAAAATCCAACTATCAGCTAAAATGCACTCTAGAAGGGCACACTAAAGCAGTATCTGCAGTCAAATTTAGTCCCAATGGAGAATGGTTAGCAAGTTCTTCTGCTGACAAACAAATTAAAATTTGGGGAGTGTATGATGGGAAATATTTGAAAAAACTAATTGCTCACAAACTGGGAATATCAGACATTGCTTGGTCATCAGATTCACAACTTCTGGTGTCTGCCTCAGATGATAAAACTTTTAAAATATGGCACTGTTTCACAGGGAAATGCAGAAAAACCCTGAAGGGACATAGCAATTATGTCTTTTGCTGTAACTTCAATGCCCAGTCCAAACTCATCTGTTCAGGCTCTTTCGATCAAAGCGTGAGGATGGGATGTGAAAACTGGAGGTGCCTCAAGTGTCTAACTGCTCATTCAGACCCAGTTACAGCTGTTCATTCTAATTGGAATGGATCTTTGCTGGTGTCGAGCAGTTTTGATGGTTTCTGCCGAATCTGGAATATAGAAGCATGTGAATATATTAGAACAATTTATTGTGATAAGAACCCTCCAGTTTCTTTTGTGAGATTCACTCCAAATGGAGAGTACGTTCATGCTGCAACTCTGGACAATATGCTTAAACTGTGGGACTTTGGGAAAGGAAAGTACTTGAAGACATATACTGGCCATAAGAATGAAAAATACTGTATATTTGCTAATTTTTCTCAGACTAATTCACGACTAGTTGTGTCAGGGTCAGAAGACAATTTAATTTACATTTGGAATGCTGACACAGAAGAGATTGTGCAGAAGTTATACGGTCACACAGATATGGTGATCGCAACAGATTATCACCCAAACGAAAACATTATTGCATCAGCTGCCTTGGAAAAAGATAAGACAATAAAACTATGGAAGAGTACCCATTAATCTCTTTCCTCATATTATCAATGACTCACTCATGAACTACATCCTGAGAAACAGGAAAGAGGAGTACTTGAGAATGAGATTTCTTGGCCTAAAGAATAATCCCCTTCCCCATCCCTCCCGTTCCCACCATTTTCCCTTTTGGAATTGATAACTAGTGAGATGAGGCAGCATCTTTACAATTTGACAATTAGTTTTTTGTCTTGTCAATGGGAAATATTTGCTTCTCCCATTAGAAAGCCTCAAAGACTTTCGTGATATTTCTTCCCAACTTTCCTGATGCTGTCAAAAGACGATTTTTCTTTTTTGTCATTCACAAATCAGTTCCTTCATTCCAACTTTTATAAATCGAGTCAACCAGAAGAGTGGATTCATACTTTTTTTTTAACTTTGGAAGGATAAATTTTATTTCAGTATGAGTTGTATTTCCTTAAAACAATGTTTTGTATCCTTAAAAATGTTGCTTACTCTCACTTCAGCTTCATGACCAAATTCAACCATGTAAATTCCTGAACTTCTTTCCTCAAAATTTACTGACCTCAGAGTGAAGTATCTTTTAGCCTTCTAAGAAGTTGATTGCTGTTTGTCTTTTGTATGGGGGTGGGAGACAGACCTGTGATTTTATTGGTGTAAGGATCTCAAAACAAAACACATAAGGCCTCTAATAATGCGGAATAGATTCTTCTTTACAACTTAGAGTCTTAAAGAGTTGTAAGGAAGACTGAAAGGTTAACTTGCGTAATTTACATAATTGGTATAACTTGCCCATACTTAGCTAATATGTACTGAGATAGGATTTGAACTCAGGCCATTCTGGATCCAAGGTCAAATCTCTGTTGTCTGTATCATAATCACACTAATTCTTTTTATAAATGATTAAGAGAAGTTGTTATATTGTAAATTTTATACTTTAAAATTTTTTCTGTTTAGTAATATATTACTTATTATAGTAGTTTGTAGCATACTTTTATATTTTCGTAGAAATAAAGACAAGAACTAAAAGAGCACTTTAAAGTTGGGAGTTTTTTGTTGTTTTTGTTTTTTCATGTCTTCTTGCAAAGCTGGCAAATAGGGTGGATTCTCTATCACCACTTCCACCAGGTGTCTAGAAAAGATTCTATGGCAGGGACAGAGGTGAGCCTTCTTCTCAGCCCTACTACACCTTGGGTTGCTGGAGCCCACCAGGAGATGGAACCCACTGTGATGGAGGCAGGTCCTGGATGGGCGGCCACTCTGGTGAATCCTGGAAGACCATAGCATTCTGCTGCTCTGGGCAGAGCTCCGCCACTTGGCCCGCTTCTCCAGGCAGTATTCAGTACCAGCCTCTGGCACCTCTCTGACGTCCTGCTCCCTGGACAGTCTCTCCTTGTGTACCTGGTCTGCCAGTTGTTCCAGGTCCTCCGATGTCATGTGTGAGAATTGACAGCTGGAGTCAAAGTCACACTGGCCTATCTCTAAAACATCCTGCAAGTCCTTTGTTCTATTCCTCCACCAGAATGGCCGCCATGTCTCAGGAGACGTCTTACCAGACCTTTTCAGCTCTCAGATTCTGGACTCCGTTCAGAGGCTTCTTCCGAATGTGGAGGTTGTCTTAGAAGGAATGATCACAATAATAGCAGAAATAGCTCTTCCCTTTGGGGTTCTGTGGAAGTCCAGGAAGAGGCTGCCCAGATGCTGGTGTCACATCCTGCCCACTCCTCCCGTGGTGCTCTCTTGGACTCATAGTCTGCCCATATACCAGAAGCCTTTGGACCCTAGAACTAGCTTGTTTTTGTTTGTTTTGTGTGTGTCTTTAATGTAAAGATAGTCATCTAAAGCTTATAGTATGGGACTTATAATGGTTTGACTGGACACTTCAGCCTCAGAATTCTTCCACTTGTTCTTTTAATGGTATAGAGGTTAGACTAAGTATTAAATGATGTATAGACTAGAAATTAGAGTAATGAAGCCTGGAATTTTAGTCTTGCAACAAATGCATACTAGTTGTGTACCCTGAGAAAGTCACTTCACCTCTGTCTGCCTGCCTCAGTTTCCTAATCTGTAAAATGAGCTTAATAATTTCATTTTCCTCATAGGGTTGTTGTAGGGTTCAATCAGATACTATATAAGTGCTTTATAAACCTAAAAAGAATAAACTTATATTAGCTATGAGCTATTATTTTTACACACTCAACACTAACCTATGTTATAATAAAATGGTGTGGTTCTGTGAAGGAAGGAAGGAAGGAAGAAAAAAGTCACTTTTTTTGGATTAGTGTATCAGGTGTTCATATGCATTGATAGAGGACTAAATTCACAATTTATAGTGAAGGCCTTCACAAAGAACTATAGTCAGAAGAAACTACTGGTCAGTAAGAAGGGAAACAGAATCACAGAGTATCAGAGTTGAAAGAATGTTCAGAGGACATTTAGTTCAACTCTTATTCAAATAGAAATGTCTTCTAATATATCTTCCATAAGTAATAATACAGACTTCACATGAAGGCCTATTGTTTAAGGAAATGTTTACCTTTTTAGTTTCCACCCTTTTAGAACTGTAATTCTCAGGAAGTTTTGTTGTTTTTGCTATTGTAGTCATAGTTGTTGTTTCTTTTCCTCTTTACATAGAATATAATCTGCCTTACTACAGCAACTACCCTTTGTTACTGGGACTACTTGAGGTCAAGAAGAGTAATTCTAATCTTTCTTCCCCTTGAAAACCATGAATTTCAGTCATGCCACATTTTCTTCAGATTAACTTTCCCTGGAGCCTTTATCCAAAGGTATATGTTCTCCAAACTCAAACCCACCAACCTCTTCTGGGCTCGTGCCAGGCTTTTAAGGCCCTTTCCAAAATGTTGCACCAAAATCTAAACATATTTCAAAGTTAGCCTGCCCAGAGCAGAGGACAATGGTGTGTATTGCTCTCTGTCTCTCTCTCTCTGTCTCTCTCTCTCTGTCTCTCTCTCTCTCTGTCTGTCTCTCTGAAAACCATACAGGAACCACATAAGAGCACAGAGCAAAACACAAGAAGAAAAGCAGATTCACAAGACTGGGGACAAAAGACCACCTTCCTAACTGAAGTCAAGGGTTTCCTCATCTAGTGAACTAATATCTCAACCTTCCCTCCTAGACCCCCCAAAAATCACCCAATATGAGTCTTGGAGATAATTTTAAAAGATATGCAAACTTGGGGATAAAAAGACCAGAGAAACAACCAGTTTCTGATTGGAAATATAACAGGTAAAAATAATTTTCAAGGAAAGGTCTTTTGCCTTAACTGAAAGACTGGGTAAATCTCTCATCTATTAGACCAGAAATATTTGGCTAGTCTCCAAACATCAGTTACCACCCTCTCAACAATGCAAAGCAAATCTGTTATGCTATTATGTTAATTTGGCTGGGTGTGATCATATTGTCTTCTTTTTTCAACTCTTCATATTCCTTTTATGGATACAGTGTTTCTAAAATTGGATCAGAATGAAAACTCCTATAGCAGCAAATTATACTCCTTCCCCCACCTATTACAGGAATCAACTAGAGGTAATTGAAAAGAATTGGTGTGAAGTGAAATTCATTGATCTGACCAAAAGAAATTAAATTTAGAGGAGAAAAAGAAGCTTTTAAACAGAAAGAGAATGCTATCTTGGGGGAAAATTAGAGAAAGCAAAAAAGACAATGAGCTTTCATGCTGGTTGGGTTGGTTCATTTGTGAATTAAATAATATTTTTTTTTTCTCTCTATGAAGTAAAAGTGTACATTTTGTTGAAATTCATGAATCCATATCTCTTTTAACAGTTAAGGAGTGAAACTAGCCCTATGTCAATCAGCATCAGGAGATACTCATTCGTCACATCTTCATTTACTTATTCTTTCATTTGGCTACCCATCTATTCACTTGTTGATTCCTTAGCTCATTCATTCACTTACACATTCTTACATCAGGGGAGCTATCTCAAGTCCTGATTTATATCTTGCCATTGGTCCCAGATGGCTATGAAGGGGAAAGTAAGGATGGTGACTTTGCACAGCCCTCCCTCACTTAAATCCAATTCACTTGCAAGTCATGGTATCACCTTCCTGATGGTATAGTCCTTTTCAAGAACAAAGGATAAATGACTGCAACATTCTCACATCTATTCAATAAGGATTTATTCATCCAATCCATTATCCATTTGTTTATTCAAGCATCAGTCACTCATTCAATTACTCACTTATTCATCCTTTCTCTCATTTATTCACTCCATTTATGTATTGATGCATCACTCAGCTTTCCTTCATTTGCCCAGTTACTCACTCGCTCATTCCTTAGCTCATTCTTTCATCTAAACATTTAGTCATACCTTCATTTGTGCATCCATTCATTTGTTTGTTCATTCTTTAACTTGTCCATTCAATTCATTCATCCATTTATTTAATTATTTATAACTTTAAATTATTCATGTATCATTCAATCATTTATCCATATAGGCATCCTTACATTTCTAATCTAATGAACAAGTTTTTGGGGTAAAATTTTCTCCCTGAGAAAAGACATCATTTTATCCTGCTGCTCTGCAGAGAGAGGATGAAGTCTGGTCACCAAAGGAATCTTGGGGACTGGGAGATGTTTTTATAATATTTTTTCTCACCATGGAGCACAGCATAGGCATTATACTTGGACTGTATTATGGACCCAGATATACTTATAGAGGCTGGAAAACAATCAGATAGATTAGACCAGTGTACAGGGAGGAGAACTATGCTGGTTTTAACACAATTATGGAGACATTGTGGGATCAATTGAAAAGATATCTAAATGAAAGGGATATTCTAAAGGCTTATGGGAAAAAATATAAGGTGATGGTGACTGAAACAATAACAAGTATATTCCTATGTTTTTTAACAGTAAAAAAAAAATATGATAACTACCTACACACATTTTTTAAATAATTTTCAATAAGGATATTTGTGCTTTCATCTGTAAGATGAAAAATGAAAGTGTGACTGGCAATGGGTAGGATGATATGTCCTGGAGAAGTCATGAATCTGCTGTAATGTGGGATTTTCTCATCTTCTATTGGCGGATGACAGGAGAAAGTTAGAGTACCTGGTGATGTTACCAAGATCATCGGCCAGTAATGGGAATAGTCCATAGAGTGCTTTGCCTAGACTGTAAGAATTAGGTTCTTGGGATTCACCTACAGAGTCACATTGTATATTCTTTTAACTTAGCTTACTTTTTCACATTTATTATATATCGTCAGGTAAGCTGTTAGCCAGAGTTGGAATACATTCCCAACCCACTTCTGTTGCTTCACAGTCTTCTGTCTTCAAGACCCATCTAAATGTTATATCCTTCATTAAGGTAAGAGAGGAGATAATAAAATGGCATCTAATTATGCTCAATAAGTTCAACTCTCCCAAATATTACTTCTTAAGTTACTTCAGAATTGGTCATTGAATTTGTTGGGCTGCTGTCAGTGGCTTTTGAGAAATTATGGTGAATAAGAGAAGAACTAAAGATTATTATGTGAGTAAATGTTTCCCCAATGTTCACAATAAAGAAGAGCAGATAGGTAGCCCAGTAGATAGAGCACTGAGTTTGGAATCAGAAAGACTCATCTTAGGGGCAGCTAGGTGGCGCAGTGGATAGAGCACTGGCCCTAGAGTCAAGAGGACCTGAGTTCAAATCTGACCTCAGACACATAATACTTCCTAGCTGTGTTACTCTGGGCAAGTCACTTAACTCCAATTACTTCACTTAAAAAAAAAAAAGACTCATCTTCATGAGTTCAAATCCTGCTGCAAACATTTACTAGCTGTGTTACCTGTGCAAGTCATTTAACCCCATTTCCCTTAGTTTCCTCATATGCAAAATAAGCTGGAGAAAGAAATGACAAACTGCTCTGGTATCTTTGCCAAGAAAATCCCAAATGGGGTCACAGAGTGTTGGACATGACTGATATAACTCCACAACGACAATAAGAAATTATAAACATGAGGAGTTGAGGAACATATGGGATGATTTGTATGGAATCATGTAGAGTGAAATACTCAGAACCAGAACAAGTAATTGTACAGTGACTATAAAAGTATAATGAAAAGGAATCTGAACTCTAATAATTGAGTAACCAATGAATATCCCAGAGAAAAGACAAGAAACCAAAGCTCCTTGTTCATGGAAAAAAAATTACTTGGTGATGATGGGGGAGGGAGAAGCCATTAGAGCAAAATGATCTGTACCTTACCAAGCAATTTGGGTATTTTAATGGACTGGAAATTTAATAGAAGTCAACACTTGATTCACTGCCAAAAAACAAGAATAGCAACAACAACAACAACAAAATAAATTAGATTTTAATCTGCATTAAGAGAACCATAGTTTCTAGAATGAGGGAGATTATCATTTATTTATACTCCATCTTGATCAGAACACATGTTGAATATTTTGTTTAATTCTGTGAATCATATATTTAAAGAACCTTTGATTTGCTGAATTGTGCTCACAGGAGAGTAACCATGTGAACATTAGTTGAAGGAACTAGGGATATTTAGTCTGTAGAAGACTAGACTTAATAGAGACAAGATAATTGCCATGTAGAAGTAGAGTTAGACCTAGGGGTTGGGACAAGAAAAAAAAAAATAACTAGAGCTAGTGAACAATATTTTTCCTCACTGAAAGGAATAATTTCCTGACAGTTAGAGTTGGCCAAAAGTTGAACAAGAAATATTCAACCAGACAGTTAAATAGAATTAAACTGAATAGCTAGTTAGAGCTAGTGGGGGAAAAACATTTCCTCTCATACCAGCTTCAGAATTTAGTTTCCCCCCTTTACTAATTCCTCATGTTTTTACAGAAATTGAAATTCCTATATAACTAATATCTCTGGTATCAGCATTGTTAGAGTACTAAGGATATTTATAGAACATCTAGGCCAATCCTCCCACTTAACAGAATAAGAAATTGAGGACCATAAAAGTGAAATTACTTTAATGACAACGTAATAGAGAAAAATAACTGAAAATCTTTAGGAACTTTGAGTAATGTAATGATAAACCAGCAGTTCAGAGGAATAAAAACAATCAACCCACCTCTGGCCATGGAGGACACGGACTTAACATCCAAAATGAGACAGAACATTTGGACATGAATTTTTTTTTTTTTCTGGAAAAAACTCCTTCTAGAACTTCGCAACTCACATGGAGCTCTCTCCAAAGGGATTTAGGATCTGGGATCAACTAGAAGTCACCTGCTCATTCTCAAATGAGAAATAAACCACTCTAGCTTTCTACTTGTAAATTGCCTTTGGGTCCTGGGGAGCCACAGAAATTAATTATTTTCTTTTTCTTGTCCTTCTCCTGTCTTTCTCCCTCCCTCCTCCTCTGGAGCAACTTTCACAGGGCAGGTTTAATCACTGAGTAACTACAAAGGAAGGTTTTAAATGGTTGTAAGTTTAGTTGGCTGATGCCTTATGGAGGAATTACTAAGACTGTTACAGTCTGTGGACCAGTGTAAAAAATATCTCAGCCAAAAAGAATCACTATATGGAAAAGATGATATAATAAGAGAAGAGGACTCTTTATTGTTTGCATGGAAACAGTAGTCTTTGATCAGACTACTGACCAGCAATCTTTCACTCTGCTGTCTGGGCCCATTGAACAGGTGATAGTATCTATCACATCACAAACTCTAATACTAAATATCTGATGCCGTGCCTAGTATACCTCTAGGAGATTTTGAGTCCATTTATCTTTTGGCCAAACTAATTTATACAGACACTGCCAACTCAATGAGCTCAGACCAAAATCCATTCTTAGATAGGTGGTATCATGAAATAGCTGAACTTGGAATCAAAGGACTGAAGCTTTAGTCCTAGCTCTACGATCTTCTATTTGTGTGACGATGGATAAGTCACTATCCCTTTCTACCTCTTTTGTATCTCCAGTGCTTAGCACAGTGCCTGGCATTTAGTAGGTACTTACTAAATGTTGATTGACTGAAATTTAATCTCAATTTATTTCTCTGTAAAATGGGCCAGCTGGGTGGATCAATGGATAAAGTGCTGAACCTGGAGTCAGGAAGAGTCATCTTTCTGAGTTCAGATCTTGCCCCAGACACTTACTAGCTGTGTGACCTTGGTCAAGTCACTTAACCCTGTTTGTCTCAATTTCCTCATCTATAAAATGAGCTGAAAAGGAAATAGCAAACCACTCCAGTATCTTTGTCAAGAAAATCCCAAATGGGGTCACGAAAACCTGGACATAACTGAAAAATGACTGAACAACAACAAAATGAACTTGACAGGACTTAAATTGTATTGTCGTAAAGAAAGTAATTTGTGAACCTTAAATAATAATTTAAATGAGCAGGAAGAAATCTTAGAGAACATGAAAGCCAACCTCTTGGTTATATAGAGTTCTCAAACCCTTCCTCATTGGGTACGTTATAGACATCTTCAGCATGGAGTGAAAGCACTTGAGATTGGTGGCTTCAGTCACTGCTCCTGGTGGCTTCCCCTTCAATACTGTTTGTGTTTCCATGTTACATTGCTCTTATTTGACAGAATTTGAAGCATTCTGGGTAACTTTCTGTACAGAAGATACTTACTTTTTAAACAGAATCTATTCAATTATTGTGAGATCAGGCATTTCCTCTTCAGATCCAACCTTACAATTTTCCATTGTTGTCACTGCCTTCCCTTCTCTTTGCAGCCATGCCTTAACTCTCTGTTACCATGCCCCTTAGTGCCCACAGCTCTCTCACTCTGGAGCATCTCTGTCTCATGCTGACCCTCTTTTCCCTACAGTACCTTCTGGGACCTCCATTTCTGGGACAGACAGACCCAGGCCAGCCATATTTTATTCCCAGTAGGTATAGCATTGGGCCTAGAGTCAAGAAGATCTGAGTTCAAACACAGCCTCAGACACTTACTAGGTGTGTGACCTTGGGCAAATCACTTAACCTCTCTTTGCCTCAGCCTCCTCATCTGTAAAATAGAGATAATAATAGCACCTACCTCTTAGGGTTATTGTCAAGATCAAATGAGATTAAAATCATAAACACTAACACAATGCCTGGCACATAGTAAATGCCATATAAATGTTAGTGTTAATTGTTATTTTTATTTTTCTGGCTATGTTTTTGACTCTCCAAACTTATCCACCATGACTCCTGGGTGCATTTTCTCTAACAACCCCCTTCCTGGCACTTTTCAGCTCTCTTTTATTGTTGTCATACCTCTTAGACTGTAACCTCCTTGAGGACAAGGACTGTTTCCCTTTTTGCTTCCACTTATATTACCAAAGCTAAGCACCATGCCTGGCATATCATAAGTGCTTAACAAATACCTGTTGCCTTGCCTGCCTGCCAAACCAAATGACTGGTTGTGCATCAAGCCTTAGTAGTGATACCTCAGAATAGAATCAATTGTTAGAAAGTAAAGTTATTAGCATCATACAAAATCCATTAGAGAAGCAAGAGGCAATAAATATGTAATTGTCATTAAAAATTCTCAATTGTGTGTTGTCACTGTTTTTTTTCTGGGCATACCTTGGGCCGTGTATTTTGTATGTTCTAGAATGTCCAATAAGGAATTAGAACAAAATGGCCCTGCTATGAATAGAGGCCATTTATGTGGCTCTGGTGGGAGTTGAAAAATTTGTCAAAATATATTTTTGGAGTTTGTTCAAATTAATTATTGGGTGACTAAATGGATTTGTGGGTAGGTTCTAGGTTCCCTTTTCCCCAAATAATCTGTGCCAAAGCCATTTGTTGCTTCTTCAACTGATGTAGAAAAGTTTATATTTACCCAAACATACCCCTCCCTATCCCAGATGCAGGGAACTATCTATCCCATTCCCTTATAAGAAGGAGGAAGTTGAGTGGAGCTTAAAAAGAAACCCTGAAAGCCTCTAAGATGGTGAAAATTTAAGACAACTAACAAGCTAATAAAAAAATGTTTGGCTTACATGTTTGGGTTGAGCTTCTGAGTGCTTCTCAAATAAAGTAACATAATGAACCCATTATTCCTGTTTTACTCCAGCTTTTTCTGTTAGGAAATCTGGTGGAGTGAGAGAACAGAGGAGTGATGATAGAGGATTGAAGACTCAAAAAAGCAAAGGAAAACATGAAAATACAAATCTATTTGTGATAAATTAAAGTCACCCAGCCCAGATGAATTGTACCCCAGAGTAATTAAAGAATTTGTGAAAATGATTACTGAGCTGCTTCAGGTGACTTCTGAAGAAATATCAAGAATTGAATAGAGCTACAGGACTGAGTATGTACAAAAGTTATACTGATTTTTAAAAAGGGAAAGGTCAGTACTTCAAAATAAAGGCTGGTGAGTTTTATGTCGAATTACTGGTAAAATTACATAATTAAAGAGATGGTTCATGAGCATATCAAAAAGGGTGTAGTAGAGACAGAATGGGTTCACCAAGAACAAATCATTCCAGACTTTCCCCCTCCTTTTTTCCTTTTTCTTTTTAAGAATGTATCTAGATGAGGGGAAAGCTATAGGCATCATTTATTTAGACTTAAGCAAGGCATTTGGCAGTCTTTCGTGTTATTCATGCATACAAGATGGAATGATGGGAAAGAGATGATTTTTCAATTTAATGGTACCCTAGTCTATTGCAAAAGATGCAAATGTTCCCAGTATGGACATCTTTTAATTCATACAAGGCAGAACTTGAGGCCACAAATGAGACAGTGAAGGGTGAAGAGGGAAAATCAAGGTTTATCAAGGACAGAGACAATCAAAGATTGTTGGAGTCCATGTCTGGAGTAGAGAAGAGGAGTTTTAGAAAAGCTAGTTCAATAAGAGAGATGTCAGTCCGACGTAGACTCCTTCCTACTTCAATAGCCAAAAGTCATTGTACTCAGGCAATTTTGGGCAGCTGGGTAGTACAGTGGATAGAATGCTGTGCCAAAAGTCAGGAAAACTCATCTTCTTAAATTCAAATCTGACCTCAAAAACTTGCTAGGTGACCCTGGGCAAGTGACTTAACCCTGTTTGCCTTAGTTTCATCTCTAAAATGAGCTGGAGAAGGAAATGGCAGATCACCCCAATATTTTTGCCAAGAAAACCCCAAATGGGATCACAAAGAGTTGGATATGACTGAAACGAATGAATAACAACAAAACTTTTGGGGTCCATAACACACAGCAAAATGAAATGAGATGAGCCAATAAACACTGAAAGCAATAGGCCTTTTTATTTGACAGGATTCAAAGAAGCTATGACATCCAAAGTCATGGTAAGATGAGAGGAAGGGACAATCAATCAATTGGTAAGAATTTATTACCTGCTTACTATGTGGGAAAGGAAAGGCAAAGTGCTAGGAAGACAACAAAAAGACATATATTCCCTGATTAGAAGGAACTTCTAGTGGTAGAGAATCACACTGCTCACCCCATGCATAAATTGCAACATACAACATAAATACAGAGTAGATGGAGGGTAGCCATAGAGTGCAAAGAGTGATAATTTTGTTCCTTCGATTTCTTTTTCTTTGCTTATTGCTAAAACTAGGATTTCTTCTATAATATTGAATAATGGTGGTGATAGTTAATATCCATGCTTCACACCTGATCTTAGTGAGAATGCTCCTAGTTTATCCCCATTACAGACAATGCTTGCTGATGGTTTTAGATAGATACTACTCAACATTTTAAGTAAAATTCCATTTATTCCTATGCTTTCTAATGTTTTTAGTAGGTATATTTTGTCAAAAACTTTTTCTGCATTTTTTGAGATAATCTTATGATTTTTGTTATTTTTGCTACGGATATGGTCAATTATACTGATAGTTCTCCTATCAGTTCTGAATTCTTGGTATAAATCCCACCTTATGAATATATCTGGTCCTGAGGCCTTTTTCTTAGGGAACTCATTTATGCCTTATTCAAAGTCTTTTCCTAAGACATGATTATTTAAGTATTCTGTTTCTTCTTCTGTCAATCTTGGCCAGTTATATTTTTGTAAATATTCATTTGTTTCACTTAGATTGTTAGATTTATTGGCATATAATTTGGCAAAATAGCTTCTAATAAGTGCTTTAATTTTACACTCAACGGTGTTGAATTAACTGGTAATTTGGTTTTTTTCTTTCTTTTTTTTTAAATCAAATTACCAATGATTTATCTATTTTATTGGTTTTTTTTTGTCCAAAAAACTAGCTACCAGTTTTATTTATTAGTTAAATGGTTTCCTTTCTTTCAATTTTATTAATTTCTCCTTTTGATTTTCAGGATTTCTAATTTGGTGTTTAAATAGAGATTTTTAATTTGTTTTAGTTTTTTTTTTTAATTGCACTCCCAATTCATTGATATTCTCCTTTTCTATTTTATTGATATAATTTTTTAGAGATACACATTTTCCCCTAAGTATTGCATTGGCTGCATCTCATAAATTTTGGTATATTGTCTCTTTCATGAAATTATTGATTGTTTCTATGATTTGTTCTTTGACCCACTTGTTCTTTTGAATTAACTTTTTTAGTTTCCAATTAATTTTAACCTATATTTCTGTGGCCCTATTTGAAATGTAATTTTTATTGTATTGTTGTCCGGAAAGGATGCATTTAATATTTCTGCTTTTCTGCATTTGTTTTGAGATTTTCATACCTTAATACATGATCAATTTTTGTGAAGGTGCCATGTACAGCTGAAAAAGTTACGCTCCTTCCTATTCTCATTCAATTTTCTCCAGAGGTTGACCACGTCTATTTTTTCTAAAATTCTATTCATCTCCTTACCTTCTTTCTTATTTATATTTTATTAGATTTATCTAGTTCTGAGAGGGGAAAGTTGGAGTCTTGCACTAGTATAGTTTTGTTATTTCTTCCTGTAACTAATTTAATTTTCCTCTAAGAATTTGGATGGTATTCCATTTGTTGCTTTGCCCATACTCAGCCCTGGCTCTTTTCTAAAGTAGGTCTCTGTTTCTATAGAAGAGGCTCATTGTCCTCTGTTTTCAGTTCTTCTAACGTGCAATCTAAGGAGAGGTGTGTTTACGCTTCTCCTGGCCTGTGCTCTGGTATGTGAGCCACCGCAAGCACTCTTTTTCTGCCCTGGAACTGTGATCAGGGTCCCTGTGCTAGTGCTCCTCCTTGCCCTGGGACGGCCACCCAGGACTGCCACACAGATCCGAGTATAGGCAAAGCAACAGAGTCCTGCTCTCAGTGCCAGCAAAGATACCCCTGTAATCTCGCTCCAATCAATTGTTCGACCCGTTTTCCATCTGTGGGTTGAGAGCTCTGGAAGCAGCTGCTGCCACTGATGCTTCAGTCACTCTCAAGACCTACTCCTGATTTGCTGTGGCCCAGTCTGCACTAACCAGACCGGCAATGGACTATGCTCCGCTCTCACCCCTGTGTTACAGACTCTTCCTGCTGAACTTCTAACTTGTCTTGGGCTGGAAAATTGTTTCACTCCTTCCTTTTGTGGGTTCTGCCACTCCAGAATTTGTTTTACGGCATTATTTAAAGGTCTTTGGAGGGGTTTGGGGGAAAGCTCACGCCAGTCCCTGCCTTTTCTCTACCATCTTGGCTCCATCCCCTTGTGCCCACTTTATTCCATAAATAATGAGGACATTCTTGAGAGTGTGTGTAGATCATCATGTATTTGTCATTTATGCATCACTTTGTCATATAAGTATCTGTGATTATGATTTCATTTACCTTATTAATGAATAAATTGTCATTTAATCTAAAAGTGCTATTCTTGTGATTGGAGATTTGTATATGTAAGAGTGGACAGGTTTGGGCTAAAGAGTTACAGTGGTGAGTCAGTGGACTGTATTTCTCTTCAATAGAGTTATCCTCTAGGACAATGAGAAAATTTAAGCGCAGGTGCCACCCTATTCCCCATTCCTACATGGCCTTCCTTAGTTACAAGGAATAATCCCATAAATTAATTAGCGATTCAACTTCCTACATACTAGCATTATAATCGCTCAATTCGGCACAGTCAAGATAACGTAAATTCTCAAAACTCTTTTTAGTTCAATAGGAAGACACCTGAGTAGATTGTCTTCCACATAGCAGGGCAGCTCACTGATAACAAGAAAGAGTTATAGGAAAAGAAAAGAAGGAAAGGCATTTCCGGTAGGTGTATATGATTATTCTCTCATCTCTGATATTACATATAAGAAATTTGCCAACAATATAACTATTGTACTTCTAAAGGCCATAGAAGTTTCCAGATATGGAGAATTCTGGGAAAAGGGTCAAGACCACAGAGAGCAGGTAATTCTAGAGCAAAGGCAGCTTGTCACTGACAAGCCTTGGAGATCTCACAGGAGCCATCCAAAAGTGAGGATTTTTAGACTACCACAAATGGATTTAAAAATGGGTCAATTCCCAGACCTGAAAAGTAGTCATTAATAGATCAGTGTCAACTTGGATCAAGGTCTTTGAAAAGTAAGAGAAGATTTGTCCTTGACTTTATGGGTGTTCAACATTTTTAACCATAACTCAAATAGCACAGATAGAATGCTTATCAAATTTTCAGATTACATAATACTGAGAAAGATACACACTGAATGGCATAGTTGGCACCCAAAATATCTTGATAAGCTGAATAAAATATGATGGAACTTAGCTCATCAAACATATATAAGAGACTACTATGTTTAAAGACTTTGCTAGATAATGGGGATGCAATGACAAAAAGGAAAAAAAAAATGTACAGATAGCTTACATTCTACCAGAATGAAATGTAATAAAGAGATAATATATAACTATATGCTTGGATTATAAAAATGATCACAAATGCCAGTTAGAAACATGTGGTTATTTAGCCACTTATTAAAAAAAAAAAGATTTAGGTGTCTGAGTGGACTGAATATAGAAGTATTATATGGTTTGCAAACTTTCTAATGTGATCCTAGCCTGCTTTAGGAGAAATGTATGGTTCAAAACATAGGTGGTGTTGACTCTACTATATTCTTTTTTGATAAGGCCATATTTGTAGTATTGTGTTTGGTTACTGTTATCATATCTTAGGAAAGATAGTGATAAATCCACAGAAGCATAACCTGGATGTTGAGAGGTTTAGACAAAGATGAGTTGAAGTAACTGGTGATCTTTTGCTTAGAGAAGATAATTCTTAAGGTGGATACAAAATATATTTCCTATTGTTTAAAAGGTTATCATAGAGATAAAGAATTACGCTTGGTTTTGGCCTAATGTTGGAGAACTAGGAATGGGGACATTACAGATGGTCAAATTTAGGTCAAGGAAAAACAAAATAAAATAAAACAAACAAAAAACTTTCTAACAATCAGAGTTATGTGAAAATAGAATGGACTCTTTTGGGAAGTAGTGGGTTCCCTCTATTGGAGCTATGCCAATGAAATTTGGGGAAGTGGCAGCAAGAGAATTCTGGATAAAGTACAAGTTGGACTAGATGTCTTCACTTGTTTTTAAAGCTGAGATACTGCAATTCTCTGACTAGCACTTAACAAAATATATTACATATAGCAGGTGCTTAATAAATGTTTATCAACTGACTGACTATATTTCCTTTTATGGACAGAATTATTAAACTTGTAGATGAGTGAAATGTGTGCATGGTAAGTCTGAATTTCAACTTGACATTCAGCAAAGTCTTGTGATAGCTTTCAATTCAATAAATATTTATGGGGGGAAAATTATATAATTAAAAATGTCCTTCTGCTAGAAACTTAGAATATAAAGATGAGATGAAATACAAAATTATTACTTGGGTTCTAGAAGTTTATATTTTTAATGGGCGATGGTGGTCAGACACAAATAAGTGTACTATAAAGTTGAATGCGATAAGCCTAGTGGGCAGAGTTCCGGACTTGAAATCAAGAACATCATTTCAAATCCTGCCTTAGAAACTTACTAGTTCAAGGATGGGGAACTTGTGGCTTGGAGGCCACATGTAGCCTTCTAGGTCCTTGGGTGCTGCCTTTTGACTGAATTCAAGTTTTACAGAACAAATCCTTTTATTAAGGGAATTTGTGAAGTTTGGATTCAGTCAAAGGGCCACACTTAAGGATCTAGGGCCACATGTGGCCTTGAGGCCACAGGCTCCCCTGCCCTGTACTAGTTATATAACCTTGGGCACATCAATGGAAATCTCAGGCTCTGTTTCATCATCTGTAAAATAGGGATAATAATAGTATCTGTCTCACAGAATTGTTTTGAGAATCAAATGAGATAATACACGTAAAGCCCTTTGGAGATCTGAAAATGCTACATAAACATTAGCTATTATTATTATTACTACTAATATAACTACAGGATCCAAACAGAAGAGAATGTGAAAAGTGGAGTAAAGGGAGATCACTTTCAGCTTGTGAGATCAGGGGAGGCTTCATGGAGGATCTGGCAACTGATGCGAGCCTAAAAACATGGAAGGAGGAGAGATACTTGAAATGGTCAGGGTTAAGAGATAGCACTTGCTAGGAATGGGAATGATCTCCATGAATGCATGAAGGTAATGGGAGAGTATATTCTTGCACTTGCTAAGAAATTGATCTGGGAAGAGCTACAAGTCTAATTTATCTATAGTGCACAGCATATAAAATCAATATGAATTTATTAAGCACTTATTACGTTCCAGTCACTGTGCTAAGTACTGGGATTACAAAGAAAAGCAAAATCAGTCCCTTCTTTCAAGGAGCTTGCATTCTAATGAGAAAAATAACATGTAAACAACTAAGTAAAAAAAAAACAAACAAGATAAATACAGGTGAGAAAGTGGGATTTAACTGACTTGAAGGGAACCAGAGGACGAATGTGAATAAATTCTGAAGGCAAGCCAGAGGAAAAAAAAATACACATAGTTGCATAAAGAAATATATACAAATATATGTATATCTATGTGTATGCATATATATATATATATATGCATGTGTGTATAGATGTATATGTGTGTCTATACATGCACAAACACAAATTAGGAAACATTCCAGGCTTGTGTTTAAGGGAGTATCATATTAGATCTGTTTATGACAAAGATTATTTTGGCAGATTTATGAAGAATGGCAGAGAGAGTAGAAAATCTTTGGAGACAAATGAAACCAATTAATAAGCTATTATAGCTCTTTCTCTCATTTAGATATCATGGTGAAGGTGGAGGTGCTGAGTGTGACAAACTATTCATAAATTCCCAAAATAATTTAAAGATCCAGGGATTTCTTTCAAAGAAATAGATGTAAAATCATCACCTCCTTCAGCGGATTTGCATGAAAACTGGAGTAAGGTCAGGGACAACTGAAAGAAAAGACACTGGAGAAGGACAAAGCTAACTTATAACAAATTGCCAAAGTGACAACATACATACTTATTCAGTACCAACTCCAAACACCTCACCAAGCCACCAACTCATAAAAAGCAAAGACCATAGTCCTCCCACTTAGGAAGCTACCTGTTAAGGTGCAGATAAATAGAAACTTATTGTTGAAGAGTCTGTTCCTGTTTTTTGTTTTTGTTTTTGTTTTTTGTTGTTGTTGTTTTTTGTTTGTTTTCATACATTGCATTGCTTGGTTCAGTCAGAAATATGTATGTGTCATTAAGAATTTTTTAAAAAGTTATTGCGACATGCAAAGAGTGGGAAATAAGGAGAGCCTGAACTGGGTTCATAGTATGGTAGTTGGGGTGAAGAGAATGGAGAAGGAGTAGAGACAGACAGACAGATTTCAGAAGTGGAATGTATAGGCCTTCACAACTGGGGAGGGGATGAGATAGAGGTAAATATTAAAGATAATTCTAATTTTGGGCCACTGGGCAAATGGTGAGACCATGAATAGAAATATGAATAGGATGAGGGGAATGTTTAGGGGGAAAATGATGGGTTCAGAGTATAGGACGTTAAAGTTGATACACAAGTGGTACACCTAATCATATATATTTAGACAGCAGTTGAAAATGCAAGACTAGAGTTCAGAAAAGGGATAAGAACTAGATATAGAGATCTGGGGGTCATCTACATATACATAGTACCTTAACTCATTGAAGCTGAGGAGATAATCAAGGAACTGGATATAAGAGAAGAGGAGAAGTTTGTTCATGAGAGGTCCATGGGTCAGATTCAAACATAAGGGGTAGGATACAGATGATGATCCTGAAAAAAGGAGAATGAGATGGAGGGGTCATTCTGATAGGAGAATGAGCAGAGGATAGTTTTGTAGAAGCCAAAAAAGGAGAAAGTATCCAGGATAATAGAATGCTTAATTATTTTCGGGGGCAGCAAGGTTGCTCAATGGGTAGAGCTCAAGGCTGGAGTCAGGAAGACCTGAATCCAAACCTGATCTCAGACACCAGCTGTGTGACCCTGGGCAAGTCATTTAACTCTGCCTCATCTGTAAAATGCACTGGAGAAGGAAATAGCAAACCACTCCAGTATCTCTGCCAAGAAAACCCCAAATGGGGTCAGGAAGAGTTGGACACGACTGAAACAACTGAACAACAAGTAACAATACCAAAGCCTCCACCGAAATCAAAGAGGAAAGAAAATATTATTGAATTTGAGAATTAAGAGACCACCAGTGACCACTGTGGAAAAAACAAAACAAAACAAAACAGTGTCAGCAGGTTGTTGGAGAGGAGAAGTATCTTATAGTGAAGAAGTAAGAACAACAAATGTAGATTACTCATTCTTGTCATGAAGCAACAAAAAGGAATAGAACCATAGGATGATAGCTTTAACACATTCCCCCACAAGGGAAGGTTATAACTTGTTTTGTGTTGTGCAGGGGGATGTTTCTCACAAGAGGGGAGAGAGGTAGTAGAGACAACAAGATTAAAGACAGAAAGATTTTAAAAAGTGAAACAACTGATTTAGCAAGATCTTGAAGGAGACAGAAGATAATGGGATGAAGGGCAAGCATGAAGACATTATCCTCAGTAAAAAGGTGGGGCACCTAATCTGCAACCGGAACAGAGGAGGAGAGAAGATAGTTGAGTACATAAGCAGTTTTTGAGGTCTGATGGAGAAATAAGCTACCACAGATGGATGACCTAAGTCTTTTCAGAAAAAAAAAGTAGGTAATCTAATCTAAGAAGAAATGATTGATGGTTGAGATGGGAGCTTGAGGAGAGAGAAGGAAGCTTAGAGTATCTACCATGATCAGAATGATTGAATGTCAATGTTGTTTGTCTTTCATTCTCAAATAGGACCAATGGCATCTCGATGATGATGTCTTGACTTGCAAGTGAATTGGATTTAAGTGAGGCAGGGCTGTACAAAGTCATCAGCCATACTCTCCTCCAGAGTCAGTGGGGTCCAGTGGCAAGACATAGGTCAGGATGACTGGTGATGGCCCAGGGAAGGGGGAGTCAATGAGAGATAAAAGAAAGCATTGCTCTGGATTGGCTTGATTTCAGTTGAGTTTAGATACCATGAATGTGTGATAAACCCAATTAACACTGTGTCACCACTTCCTTCACTACCTCTGGAATAGTATTAAAGAAGTGAGACATTGGAGTTGAACCAGCTTTGAAGATTTTCATGACATGAAAAGAAGAACAAGGAGGATAGGAGAGTTAAGGGTGGAGGAATAATTTCTTATTGAAATAACTACCAAGAGATTCAAACAGTGAAGGGCAAAATGTGATGCTACATGTGGTATTAGGTAATATCCTGTGAGAACAGCAATAGACTAGGGGAACCAGAGGTTGTGATGGGAATAAAGAGCAGCTTTGGAAGCTGTGAGGCTAAAGGAGTTTAAGAACAGGAGACTGTGATGAGAGAGAGAGAAAGGGAGACAGACAGACAGACAGAGACAGAGACAGAGAGACAAAGAGAGAGAGGAATTTGTGACTTTAGAGCAATGCAGTAAAAGAATTTCAGGTGATGGTGAGGTTGAATGTGAGACCACTTTTGAGGTAAAATGGAGATAAAGGTCATGAGAGTTACACTACAATATAATACAATCAACATTTATTAAAGTGTCTGCTGTGTGTCAGGCTCTGTGCTTAGTGCTGGGGATACAAATAAGAAAAAGAAAGAGTCCCTACCTTCAAGAAGCTTAGGAGCTTAGGTGAGGAGACATCTCTAGATCATGGGCATGATGTCAATGGAGCTGAACCCAAGCAGTGCAGCTAGTGGACAATGAAGAATTGACTAAATTTCTGAGACCTCTTTAAATGGGGCTTTGGGCGGAGTTGTTTTGCTCAGCCTTCTAATCAGAGGCAATTGAGAGTACCAATGAGATGTAAGTACCAAAGTTGATGGCATCTCCATGATGATGAGTTTCCTGGTGATGAGCTTTTTCTGGGAGGGCATGATAATGGTGGAGTCTAATCCAAGCACTGCAGCTGGTGGGAAATGAAGAGCTAAGGAAAAGGATTTACTAAGAGAGTACACTTTGGGCATAATCAGGAAGATCTGTTGTAGATTTAGGATCATATCTTTACTGTCAGAATGGAACTTAACAGCTATTTAATTTATTCTCCCACACCTCTTATTTTTCTGCTGAGAAAAAAATCCGAACATATTAAGTGACTCGACCAAAGCCATACTGCAGTAAATGACAGAACTGAGATTTGCACTGAGGTCATCTGACTTCAAATCCAGCACTCTTTCTTCTGTACTATGCTGCCTCTCACCAAGGACAAAGGAGAACCAGGTGTTATGGTCGTTGGGACATATGGGATGGGAAATAGTAAATGGCAATGATAAGGTTAGAATAGAGCTATAGTTAGAGTATCTGAATTTTAAAAAGAATAAGGTGTTGAATGATGATTTCATAACAAAGGCCTTAGGGTGACAGTGGAGAGGGAGAGTATAAGGAGTGTGCCAAGGTGTGTTCGTGTCCCTGTGAGTTATAAGTCATAAGAGACATAGTAGACCAGTGCAGGAGAGAGCAGGAGGCAATGCAGTGTCTTCTAGGGTTAGCCAGGGTTTGGTTAATACCAGGACATGGAAGGAAAATAAGACAGAGTTCAAGGATGAACATTTTTTTTTTAACAACACATGTATGGTTCCAAGGAACATAATTAGACCTCTATCTTAGAGCATTAGGAAGAAAAGGATATGAAATAGGAAGAGGTTGAACAAGAAAATTGTATGAAGAAAAGTAGCAGAGGAAAGTGATTTTCATGTAGGGAGGTAATGGGTCTGAATTGTAAGAATTAAGGGAACAGGATGTCAGACTTTATTGTCCATAAGGAAAAGGGATTACCAAGTAGTTAGAAGCTTATATAAATAATTATGCTCAATACCTTAACTAATATTTTGTTGTAATAGAGCTTTCACTGATTCTTATTTCACTGCCTTGCTATTCTTATAGATATAATGGAGAAATATAGATTGAATGACATTGATTGATAGTATTTAAACTTGGTTGAGTGAGCGGACCTTACGAATCAATCAATAAATGTTGATTATATAATTACAATGTATAAGGTACTACATTCGATGACGGAAGTCCAAAGAGAAAAAATGAAATATAACTGACTTCAAGGAGCTTCTTTTCTATCAGAAAAGACTGGATTAGGTCAATCCATTGATTGATAGATGATAGAGATAGCAATATCTATATCGACTATCTATATGTATATAAAAACAGTTATCTCTATCAACAGCACATATATAAATATATATATATAAGTACTGTACTTACAGGATATACTTAAAATAAATATAAAAGTTGATATGGGAACACCAGGAGCTGGGTAAAATAAAAAATATATCATGTAAAAGATAATATTTTAGCAGAGGCTTAAACGTATTAAAGAATTCTAGGAAGCTAACTTGAGAAGGGAATATATTCCAGGCATGGAAAAACAGTCAGGGAAAAGTCACAGAAACAGGAAATTGAGCATCAGCTGTAAGAAACAGTAAGGACATTTTGTCCCTACTATAAATACAAAACATAAGTAAAGTATCATACTTTATGTGCGCGTGTGTGTGTGTGTGTGTGTTTATTACTTGCTTTGATACAAACTGAGTATTTTATATGAATATGGTTTGTTTTGTTGTCCATCGGACACCTGACCTTTGTACTCCAGTGGAGTGTTACTGGGGCCTGTCCTGAGTAGTGTTCTGTTCAGAGCTTCTGTCAAGGACTTGGATAAAGACATCTGTCATCTTTATCAGTTTTCAGATGACATACAACAAAGGCCAAATCTAAGATGAATTCTAATTGAGATAAATATAAATTCTCATACCTGAGTTCCAATAACTAGTCTGATGATTCTGTGCTTTTGTGAAAACCCTTAAGGCCAGCATAGGGGAATTTTGGCTTGCTTACACGAGAAAACATTTTTGCCTTAAAGTAAAAATTTAGTCTGAATTAATAGAAGTTGTATTTTCCAAATATGGGAGGTGCCTGTCTTGCTATGCTCTTCTCTTTCTGGACTCAGGTCTAGTCCTAATAGGTTCATTTTAGGAAGGATTTTAATAAAGGAGAATGTAAGAGTGGTGTGCAAAGTGGGTCATCAGCTAGAGGTAGATGAGATCAAGGATCTGGGAACTTTTATCCTAGAAAAGAGACAACTGAAAGAAGATATGATGATACTCAAGTATTTAAAGAGCTGTCTTCTTGAAAAGATATTAGATTAATTTTTCTCAGTGCACAGGGCAGAACTAAGGACAGGTGGAAGTTAAAAGGGAAGTAGATTTGGACTTAGAGTGTAGATGAAATACATAACAATTGGAGCTGTTCCAAAATGGTGGTACCTTAAGGCAGTGAGCTTCCTATCCCTTTAAGTATAAAGAACAGGCTGGATGATCACTTGCAATAGAGAGTATTTCTACTTAAGGTAGGGATCAACCTAGATGATGTTTGATGTCTCTCCCAACTCTGAGATCCTATAATTCTTGATTTCATTCCTATGCAAGACTTGTCTTTGAGCTCAAGTGAATATGCTGAGCTTATAACAGTATGACCTTCTGGGGTCTTTGGACTACGCACTATAGTTTCTAGTAAATAAGTTTATCTGCCAGCATATATGTAGCCTGAGTAATTTATTTAATAGGTACACCTGCTCCTAACAGCTGTGAAACATTTGCTGTAGTGACTTGATATCCAACCACCTGATGTCAATGGAATGGCTGAAAGGGATGGAAGTCCTGCATAATGGAGGAAAGCTATCCCAGTGCTTTTCAAGTGTTAGCCGTTACCATGGAAACTGCTTTTGGATGGTGCACAGAAGAAGGTCTGCCTCCAGAGTTCAGGAGAAGTTACCCTGTGGTTGCTTTCTAGGAAGGAAAGTGATTGAAGACTATTAATGCAGACTTTAGAAATCTTAATAAAAGAATGACGCAGCCCTAAGGAGCAGAGTTTTATGTAGTGTTTCTTTCATGTGCATCCTGAATCAGTTATCAGGCTCAAGGTCTCTGAGGACCCTATGATACCTCTTTTGTGTGCCTGCCAACACAATGATTATAATCACTCCACAGCCTGTGAAATAGCTCTATTTCTGGTCAACCACCATCTTCTTTGCAAGAGCTGCCTCCCTATCCCTCTTGCGTTTGGAAAACATGAGGGAAGTCTAACAGAATCTCAGAAAAGGTTGCCATGGAATTGATGTAGGCATTGTGGTATATAGAAAGAACCCTTGGCTTAGAAGCAAAACATTCAATTAACAAACATTTAATAAGCATCAGTTAGGTGCCCAGTCCGGTGCAAAGCATTGGTTATACAAAGACAAAAACAGAATAATTCCTGGCTTCATGGAACTTACTTTCTAATTGGGGAAAATTACATGTATACAGTTAAGTAAATCCAAACTATAAACAAAATAAATATAAAGGATGGGGAAGCACTAATCACTGATGAAATCATAAAAGTCTTCTAAAAAGAGCTGGCACATAAGCTGAAACTTGAAGGAAGCTCGGAGGCTGCCCAACTCACAAAGACAGGTCCTGTTACATCTGTCACATGTGAATGCACTTCTATCAAATGACCTTTGGGAAATCCTTTCTCAAATTCAGTACCAGGAAAATGGCTCATGCTTCACCAGGCTATTACTCCGTAATTGGCAGACCTAGTGTGAATGGCCTTGGATATGGTCAATATGAGATCTACAGTGGGGAACAGGCATACCTGGAATAACTCATCATGTACCAGGTCATGAAGCCTGATGACCCCTTAGCAGCAGCAGACAGAAAATCTAGGAAAAGCCAGAGCTAAAAGCCTGAAGGGGCTTACTCTTGAGACTGGAAAATGTGATCTTCCCCCTGCCCCCAATCCAGCATGCCCTATAAAAATCCTAACAGTATAGGGTATATACATATATATGTAAATGTATATTAATATATATTTACTTTTTTTGTAATAACCAGCACACAGGATTGTCATGAGGATCTCATGAGAAAACATATATAGATATGCACCATAACCTATGAAGCTCTAAATATATAAGAAATGATTACTAAAATTGAGGGAAATGGATTACCTTCTCATGTCCAGAATGATGTATCTGGAAGAGCACTTATCCTACAGTCAGATGGCATGGCAGTGAAAATGGTTTTTTCATTTCTGTGATGCACACTTTTCTTATCTATATCTATATCTCACACTTTCTGAATGTGTGTGTGTATTACATACACATACACACAGGTGTGATATCACCTAGTTCACAGAATTCAATACAAAGCTTTTCAATACAGAGTTCCCTAAACCCCTAATACAAAGTTTAGGGGAAAATGAATTCAATTTTGAATGTGCTGAGTTTGAGATCTCTACATCCAGTTCAAACTGTCCATTGGAAAGTTTGTTATACGAGACTAGAGCTCACAAGAGACACTAGATCTGAGTTTAAGATCACAGCTCTCTTACTTATTAACTCCATTACTGTTACTATTTTGTTAAACCCTCTGATCCTCATTTTCTTTAAACAAAATATAGGGGAAATTAAAATTGAAATCACTACCTCATTGAAAAAATTGAAATTCCTATATTGTTTTATCTTCACAACACCCCTAGGAGGTAACTGCTATTATTATACACATTTTACAGATCAGGAAATGGAGGCCAGTGGAAGTTAAGTGAATTGCCTGGTGTCACGCAAGTTACACAGGTCCAACACTATCCACTTAACCATCTAACTACCTCCTTGATGTCAAGTCTTTAGGGCCTTTTCATCATAGTTTGTAATGATTTAAAAATAAAATATGTAACATAAGTAAAATGTAATTCTAATTCAGAAATTTAATAAAACCAGTTTTGGTTTATTGTTTAATTGAAAAGATTTATATATATATACATATACATGTATATATGTACATATATGTATGTAATTATGCATATACACACATACATATATGTGTCTCTGTGTGCATTTACATATATACATTTTATATACAGATAGAAAAAATAAATCATTAAACTTTTGTTATTTTTCTTTTTGTGATCATAAGGGAAGTGAAACTGGTAAAAGAAAAACTGTATTTGGAAAAATATGGCAATTATATTGATTGAAAAATGAAGTAAATTAGCATTAATTCCCTTTTTTGAGAACATACCTTGTCTTGTAGGAGGTAGAGGAGGAAAAAAAACAGGACATGAAAGTAATAGTCATCATGTAATCAAGTTTCATTAAAACATTTAACAATTATTCACATTACGCTAGTAGATGAGAAATGGGTTAGATGATAATATAGTTAGTTGGACTGGAATCTGGTCAATGATAAAACTCAATAACTATTCACTAATGAATCAATGTCAACTTGGAAAATAATTTCTCTAAAGGAGGTCCCAGGTTTCTGTGTTGGCATTGAGTTGGTTTCACAGTTTTGTTAATGACTTGGCATGATCAGAGGACTTTATTGGAAACTTTGGGAGTTGTTTTAGTGTCCTCCAATGACTCAAAGTTATTTAAGGTAACTCCTCTTCAATTATTTGACAAACTTCTGTCTGGGAGGGAGAGAATAAGCATTTATCACGTATCTTCTATGTGCCAGGAATTCTGCAAAGCACTTTACAAATATCTCAATTGATCTAACAGGTGCAGAGGATCAAGAAATAGAAGACTTTTGCCTATTCTTCCTTAATACTGTTTGCATAAGGCATTCCTATTTGAGCTATCTCAAGCAAATAAGTTTGTCACATCCTTTGCCAAGCTCTAAGCAGTCACAGAGGAGACTCATGGTTCTGGGAGCAGCCTCAGAGCTAGGGGAGGGCCAAACATCTTCTCCGAAGGGCCAGATCCTCATGCTTACAGCTTAGTTAAAGGGGAGCTTCTGACACAAAGTTGGAAGAGATAGCTAACCACTAGATGATAAGAGTCAGGACCCAAAAAGGTCTTGCGAACATAGAGCATTGAGTTGGCTCTAATAATATCATATCGAAAAGTGGTAAATGTAAAGTCTTATATTTGTGTTAAAAACAAAACAAAAACAGCTTCCAAAGTCAAGGATGTTGGAGGAATGGTTAGACAATGGGATTGTGTTTGTTCTTAACTTTTCCTGAAAGAGGTCTGAGGATATTAGTGAGCTACAAGTGAAATATGAGTGAGCCATGTGATGTGGGAACCAAAATAGCTAAAGCAGTCTCATGTTGCATTGAGTTACATAGTTTCCAGAAATAAAAGGTAGTAATTCCTCTATATTTCGCACTAGTTAAAACAGGTCTGCAATGTTTCACTCAGTTCTATCAAAGTTTAGGAAAGGTATTAATACAAGGCTATCCGGAGAAGGGCAACCAGGACGGTAAAAGGTCTTGATTCTATATGATGATCAGCTAAAGAAACAGGAAATCAAAGGGTCATAGAGATGGAACAGAACTTGGAGGCCAGCTAGTCCAACCCATGAGGAAACTGAGGCAATGGAAACATTAAATGACTTGCCCAATGTCGCACAGGCAGTAAGCATCAGAGGCAGGATTTTCACACAGTTTCTCTGTTTCCTAAGTCATTGTCCTTCCTAATATGATATGCCACCACCCCATTTAGCTTGAAGAAAAGGCAACTAAGGGAAGGGTGTTGAGAAGAGATAGAATAACTTTGATCATGAATTTGAAACAAGTTTGAAGTTTGATTTATTTCCTTTCCAGGCTTTATTCCCGACTCTGGATTGTCTCTCTCTCTCTTGCTACAGAAGCCTTCTCATGCTGGAAATTCACTCCATTCCTGAATTTCTCACATGTAATCTCAAACCTTGTAGCCCCTTTTTCCGATTTGCTGTTTTCTTTTAGAATCTCCATTTTAAGGAAAACATTTGGTCTGGCATTTCTTTAATTCTCTCCAGGAACAACGTTTCTCTACCCATGTCATCTACCTTCTCTCTGCATCCTTCCCTGCTTCAGCTTCCATTTATGTGATATCTTCCTCCATTAGAATGTAAGATATAAGTTTTTTAGATGGCAGGGACTGTCTTTCTTTTTACTTGTATTTTATTCCCAGTGTTTAGCACATAGTGAATGCTTAATAAATGCTTATATTCAAGTATCATGTACAAGATGAATTAGTTTTGTTCTCTTTTGTTGCAGAGGGTAAATTTTCAACATGTCCAAAAGAGGATTCATGGGCTTTTCTCCAACTAACTTTACTATTTCTCTTGGTCTTCAGGAGAGTATCTATGCTTGGCCCTAACCTTTCAGTTATGCAGGTTCATGATCTCGGAGTCATGCTTGCTGCATAAGTATCTTTAACATTCACATCCTTTCAGTTACTAATTCATGTCAATACTCTTTTCTAACTGCCAAGGTGATATTACTATGGGACAGGTCAGACCATGATACTCTCTTCTTCAAAATGTTTCAGTTGCCCTGACTTGCCTCTAGGATGAATTTTTTAAAAAATCTGTTTGCCATTTGAAACCCCACCATAACCTTGTTCTTACCTACTATTTTAGGTGGCACGTTGCCACCATTCCCCCCTGCCTCCAACATACAATCTATATTTCAGCTGAACTGATTTAATTGATGGTCTTCTTGGATAACATCATATTTCCCATCTCAATGACATCATACAGATTCTCCACCTGCATGCCTAAAAGGCATTCCTTCCTTTCTTCCACCTCTTAGAATCCCTCACTTTCTTCAAACTCAGCTGAAGGCACTTCTTATATGAGGCCTTTACTGGTCCGCTCAGTTCTGAATTCTTTTACAAAAAGATCGAGGGTCTCAAATTGGAGGTGGATAGAAGAAGGATAACTGACAAGAAAGAGAATGTAGAAATGTTTGATTCTTCTTTGGTTTCTGTTTTCTCTGCCAAGGAGAATAATCTTTTCACTGGGAAGTCAGAATAAATAATAGGAAGTTGATCTTAGATAAGCAAGGATATAGTAAGAAAGCATATAGTTACCTTTGATAAATTCAAGTTACTGGTCCCATATGAACTACATTCTTAGGTACTGAAGGAACTTGCAGACATTGCACGTTTCTTTGAGACACTGGTTGAAAAATTTAAAGGATCATTGAAAATGGCAAAGTACCAACATATTGATAAGGCAAATGTCCTTATTTCAAAAAAGAGAACAGAACAAAGTCTGAAAACTATAAGGGAAAGTGCTTGACTTCAATTCCTAGGAAAATTATAGAACAATAAAAAGATGATTGATGAACATCTAGAAATAGGGGTAGGCCTAATAAAGAGCCAACATTGATCCATCAAGACCAGTTCATTCTAGGCTAGCCACATTTTCTCTTTTTTTTTTTTCAGGGTTACCAAACTGGTAAATGAGAGAAACACTGTACCTACATAAGGTTTACCTTGATTTTAGCAAAACTTTTGATAAGTATCACATATTATTCTTGTGGAATATATGGAGAAATATAGACTTGCTAATTTCATAGTAGATGACTTTAGAATAGACTGGGTGGCCACACTCACAGAGCAGTAGTTAACTCACTGTCATTGTGGCAGAAGGTCTCCAATGGACTTACCCCAGTGATCTGTGATTAGTCCTGAACTTTTTTTTTTATCAGTGAATTGGATAGCTATATGCATTACATGTTCATCAGATTTAGAGATGACACTATGATGGGAGAGATAGATTCACTATTTGACAGTCAGACAATAATGTTGGCAGGGTTTCCTTATGAAATTTGGCTGAGTCTAATATGATTAAACTCGATAGAAATAACTGTAAAATCTTATGATTAGGTACAACCAACTTCACACATATTTAGACTCAAAAGTTTACAGCTAGAAGGAATATTAATAGCAATCAAATCCAATCCTTCCATTTTAGAGATGAGGAAATCAAGGCACAAAGAGGCTAATGATTTCCTTAAGGTGATACATCTAGTAAATGCTTGATACAGCGTTAGACCAATAGTCTTCATGACTCCAACTGTGATGTTCTAACCACATGATTAAACTGTTATTTGTCTGAAAAAAAGTCGGCAAGTTTTGGTGGACTGAAAGTTGATTAGGAGTCAGCAGAGGGCTGTAGCAGCCAAAATAACTAATGCCACTTGGGGTATATGAAGACTGGGGTAGCTGTTAGCAATACAGATGAAACAATCCCTCTGTATTCTGTCCTTGTCAGACCTCATCAGGAATACCTCATCCAGTACCAGATCCCATAGTTTGTAAAGGAAATTACTAAACAAAGAATGTCCAGAGGGCAGCAACCAGGATGATGAAGGGCTTTGAGTCCATGACATATGAAGATAGCTTGAAGGAACAGCACATATGGAGCCAGAAGAAGAGACCCAGAAGAGATATGAGAGATCTTTTGAACTATTTGAAGAGCTGTCGTATGGAAAAGGCATTAGACTTGCTCTCTTTGACACCAGAGGGTAAAACCAGGAGCAAAGAATGGAAATTATAAAGAAAATGTTGCAGAGAAGTCATAAAGAAATTTAGTTCAGGAGATAAAGATAATAATGCTTCATAATTAGAGTAGTCCAAAATTGTAATGGGCTACCTTGAGAGGTATGGAATTATCTTTCCTTTGAGGTCCTCCTGCAGAAGTAGAATGCTTGCTTATCTGTTATATTAAAGGAGCACAGGGGCATAGAACTAGATGGGGCTTTAGGCTTCATCAAGTCCAAACCTCTCATTTAACAGATGAGGAAACTGAGGTCCAGGGAGGTCAATTGACTAACAGCTAGTATCTAAGGATGAAATTTGAATACATCTATATGACATCAAGTGAAATGTCCTATCCACTAACTCATACATATAATTTGGAATCCTTTTGGTGAATAGAGGAGATTAGATGGCCATTGAGATCTCTTCTCTCTCTTAAATTCTGTGATCCTGACATTTTTACTCCAGTGGTTTAAGTCAAACAGAGGTTAAATGATTTGCCCAGGGTCACCAAGCTAGCAACTATGAAAGGCTAGATTTGAACTCAGGTCTTCCTGATTCCAGGCTCAGCACTCTAACCAGCGAGTCATCATGCTGCCCCTAGAGCCCATAGTAGGTATTTAATAAATTGGTCAGTGACTGATTGATCTAGCTCAAAGGTTTTTTTTTTTTTCTTTTTGAGAAAAGTGCTTAAAAAACTTATCCTATAATATTAATTTTTAATTATTTGTGTAGATTATAGGTCCTGTCATTTAAGGGGCACCACAATCTGGCCACAACCTTATTTCACTTGATTTTTCCTCACATAAAGTGCATTATAGTCAAACTTTGCCACTACCTGCTTCATACACTTCACCTGACATCACTTGTCTCTCTGAATTTCACAAATGCCAAACCCCATTCCCTCTTGAACTACATCTGTTAAATTTCTAATTTTCCTTCAAGGGTCTGTTCAGATGCCAATTCCTCTAGGAAGCCTTATTGATACACACAGCAAAAAAGTATTGTCTCCTTCCTTCTCAAATTGGCTGAGAGTACTTTGTCCAGACATCTTTGCTTTTGTCCTACCCAATCATGCATCATACTTATTCCTGGAAATGTTGTATCCTTTGAGTAGAGTATAAGCTCCTCAAGGGTAGGAAATTTTTTTTAACTTTGTATCCTCTCTTCCTATCTCAGCATATGTAGGCACTTAACCAGTGTTATTTTTAATTTAATTCACTTAAATTAGAAGAATACCTTAGGACAAGGGTGGGGAACTTGCAGCCTCCAGGCCACAAGTGGCCTTCTAGGTCCTTGGGTGTGGCCTTTTGACAGAATCCAAGTTTTACAGAACAAATCCTTTTATTAAGGGGAGCTAAGCTAGTGTTTTTAGTCCTGAGCACTAAAAACACTAGCATAGCTCCAAAATGCCTTCACCTACATCCAGAAGAACCCAATTCTCTTTTAACTTTTCTTACCATATCAGGATTATCCAATGGGAATTATGATCAAATCAAATTAGTGTCCCTTGCAATGGAATTAGAATGTGATCATTTTGTTCCCAGTTCAAAAAGGCTTGGTTTCTGGAGCTAGACTGTGAGCTAGATGTCTGTTCACCTCTCCCTAGCCACATCTCCTTTCTTCAACCAGTGATTTTTTTTCCTTTTTCAAAAATATGACCAACTGTGCTCTCTTGCTTTAAATTCTCTTTGCTGTCAGGGCATCTGAGACCACTTTGAAGATTAGACAAAAAGACAGAGCAAGGGCCAGGGACTTCACAAGGGAGGCTGGGACAGCTGCAGACAAGCACAGTACAGTGTTGAGGGAAAAAAATGGTACCATGATCTCATCTAATCTAGTCATTACAGAGTTGCATTGGGCTCTCTGTGTATTAAGAGATTTGAAATTATAAAGTAGGCCAATTGGGTAGCCTTCAAAAGGGGTGGTTTGAGCAGTCTGAAGCTGTGTGTGTGCATGTGTTTTTGGGTATGTGTGTGTGTTTGATTGTTAAGTGGAATTTTCATGTCCCAGCTTAAGACCTTTAATATCAATAACTCCAAATTTATAGAGCTACTTTTTAGGCTTACAACATGCTTTCCCCACAATATGCCCTGAGACAAGTAGAGCAAATATTATTGTCTCCACTTCATAAATGAAAAAACAAGCTAAGAGATTAAGTGATTTGCACATTATCACACATGTTGTAATTTTAAGAATTGGTAGTCAAACCAAGGATTCCTGACATAGAAGACAGCCCCTTTCTACCATACCACATTGACATTTGCCCGGTACATGTTTTTGGGTTAATATTGTTTTGTTTTGTTTGTTGAGTACCACATGGTAGTTCCTAATTAATACCCTGTTAAAACTTTGCCATAAACAGAAAGGCAGTATATTATAAATTATGAAATTATAAATTATGAAAATAGAATCAGTCTAAGATTTTATAGACCTGGGCCTGAATTCTGGTTCTGCTATATATTGCCCATATGATCTTGGATAAGTCACTTCAGCTTGGTGAACACCAATATCATGTATAACATAGAGATAATACCAATCCTTCCTCTCTCACAGAAATATCATTAGGATATAATGAAATAATGATTTAAAGCATCAATATAATCCCTTAGAATCCTCAAGTTTGCACATGTCCCCCTAAAATCTCCTTAAGTTTGAGGCAGTCTGTGGTCAATAGCCACTCAAAACTATTTCTCATAAGTACTCAATGATCTAGTGCATTTACTTTTACTAGTCAGGTGAAGACAAATTAGTTCAAAACTAAAAGGCATTTACTCAAACAACATAGCGAATAAAGTGACAAGATATGAGTCTTCCATTCTACTTTGAGATAGACTTTTTCTCACAGTTACCATATCATCAATGATGAGGCCACATATGCAGAAAACATGTAGGACCAGGAAACCTAAAGGAAGGACAAACATGTGGGAAACAGGTGAACAAGAACATGTTTCAAAGAATATGCCAGAAATACACATTCCCAGGGAACAAGTCAAGAAGAAGAGGGGATATGTATGCCAGGGCGCAGTTGACCTTAGTAATTTATCTCAACAATACTTTCAGGATGTTAAAGTCCTCAGGTGAGGTCTCTGCTGAGAGCCACATCTATGCTTTTCACATAGCATAGCATCTTTGCCCAATACCATTTTACTTCTCTTCTGTTTGCTACTGAGGGATCCAGTGGTCTTACTGTTATTGTTGAGTCATTCCAGTGATATCTGACTCTTTGGGACCCCTTTGGGGGTTTTTGGGTTTTAATTTTGCTAAGCCCTTCCCAGGTACAGGCCAATGTGGGGTGGGCAGGATTATTGGATAGATACTAGTGCAATTGGTAAAGATCCCGGAGTGGTTTGCTATTTCTTTCTCTAGCTCATTTTACAGATAAGGAAACAGGGTTAAGCGATTTGCCCAGGGTCACACAGCTAGTAAGTTTCAGAGGCCATATTTGAACTCAGGTCTTTCTGACTCCAGGCCCAGTGTTCTCTTCACTGCACCACCTATCTGTCCAATGGTCTTACGCTCATCAAATTTCTCTCTGTTAACCAAAATCACTCATTTCTTCAGATCCATCTACTGTCACTCTTGGCTCTTATATGCCAATGGAAATTTAAATTAATCTAACAACCATTTATTAAAGACCCACTGTGTTCCAAGAACTGTGGGATACAAAGGGGATTTAATTTAATTTAATTCAAATTTAATTTAATTTAATTCAAATTTAATTTAAATTAGAAGAAAACCTTAGGACAAGGGTGGCGAACCTGCAGCCTCCAGGCTACAAGTGGCCTTCTAGGTCCTTGGGTGTGGCCTTTTGACAGAATCCAAGTTTTACAGAACAAATCCTTTTATTAAGGGGAGCTAAGCTAGTGTTTTTAGTCCTCTATGTTCCAACAGGAACACAGAGGACTAAAAACACCAGCCTAACTCCAAAATGCCTTCACTTACATCCAGAAGAACCCAATTATCTTTTAACTTTTCTTACCATATCAGAATTATCCAGTGGGAATTATGATCAAATCAAATTAGTATCCCTTGCAATGGAATTAGAAAGTGATCATTTTATTCCCAGGGATACAAAGGCAAAAAAAATAAATAAATAACAGTCCCTATACTTAAGAAGCATATATTCTATCAGCAATGTGGTGCTATGGAAAGACTGCTGACCTTGAAGTCATGGGACCAGAATTCATATGCTGGTTCTGTCACTTAATATCTCTGTGACTTGGGCAAGTCAATTAACCTCCATGACCCTCAGTATCTTCCTATGTACAATAAAAGAGTTTGTGTGATATAGGGGAAGAAGAAGGGCTAAAAGCATATATTAATTCCTACTATATGCCAGGCACTATGCTGAACACTTTACAAATATCATCTCATTTGATCCTCAGAAGAACCCTCTCAGGTAAGTGCTATCATTATCTCCATTTTACAGTTGAAGAAATTGAGGCAGAAAGTACTTAAGTGACTTGCTCAGCATCACATAGTTTAAAAGTATCTGAAGCTGAATTTGAACTCAGGTCTTCCTGGATCCAGTTCCAGCATTCTATCCACTGGCCAGCTCTAAGTTCCTTTGTACTTTTATATCTATGATCTTATCATCTTATGTACACAGAGAAGTGAATATTAAATACATATGTAATAAATAAACCTATGATACTGCTAATAAAAATAAATTAATTGTGGAGGAAGTTACCCAATTTAACACCTCTGGACAGGCCTCTCATAGGTAGCGGCAATTGAACTCAGTCTTTAAGAAAGTAAGGATTTCCAAGAAGTGGAGATGAGGAAGGAGTGCTTTCCAGGCATTAGAAAAAGCTCTTACAAGGATACGGAGGCAGGAGATTGGATACCATCTACAATAATTTCTAGTCGACCAGTTTATCTGCAACATAGAATGAACGAGGGTGGAACACTGTGCACTGAGCTTGGGAAGATGGTCTAAGGCCAGAAAGCATAACATTTTCAGTTTCAAAAGATTTATATTTGTGTTTTGTCCTCGTGACAAAAGGAAGCTTTTGAAACTTCTTAAACAGGGGAGTGAAATGATCAGACCTGTATTTTAAAAATGCTGATTCAGCAAAGATGTAGAGCATGATCCTAGGGGAGAACAGGGTGTAAGGCAGAAAGAACAATTAGACAACTTTTGCAGTATGAGAGAATGGGAGAATGGGAGCCTGAACTAAGGTAGTGGTGGTCATGTAAATGGACCCAAGTAAGAAATGTGTGGGAGATAGAATCAACTTTCTTGGCAACTGATAAGATGAAGAATGAGAGGAATTGAAGAGTTGCAATTATCTCTGAGATCATGAACCTAATTGACTGAAAGTATGGTGGTACCCTGGATAGAAGTAGAGAAATTACCAAGAGAGGTGGATTTAGGGAAAAGGAAAGTAAGTTCACTTTTGGGCATGTTGAATTTGAGATGCTAATGGGATATCTGGGTGAAAATATACACTCTGAAGTTGGTTATGAATATTGGAGCTCAGGAAAAAGATTAGGGCTGGATATACATGGTTTGGAGAACCTACAAAAAGATGATAATTAAACTAATGAGTTTAATGATGGGCTCAGTAAGAGCTTTGCTCTATTGTTCCTAGTACTGCAAATACCATCTTTGGCTTCCTTACACCTACATAGAGGGTAAAAGACATGGGTGATAATTCAAAAAAGGAAACCGAGAAAGAGGAGACATAAAATTAATAGGATTACCGAGAGTGAGCAGTGACAAAAACACCCAAGAAGGAAAAAGTACTCAGAAGCAAGGAATGGTCAGCAATATTAAGGCTTTAGATTTAGAGTTGGAAGAGAGTTTAGAGGTCATTAATTCCAACCCTCTCATTTTAGAGATAAATAAACTGAGGCACAAGAGGATAAGTGTCTTTCTAGAGACAGCTGGTAGTTCAGTGGAGAGCACGCTGGCTTGTTGTGAGGCTCAAATGAGACATAATATTTGTAAAAACACTAAGCACAGTGCGTAGCTCATAATTGGCTCTATATAAATTTTATTTCCTCCTTCCCTCCTTTGTCTAGGGTCTTGGAGCGAGTAAGTGCCAGAGTCAGAATCTGAATCCGTGTCTTTTGTATTCCAAATCCTGTATTCTCTACCCTAAATCACTCTGCTTCCCAAGGTGACACTCAACCACCAATCAGAGAGAGAACAGGAGGAAAACCAAGACAAATCCAGTATATTGTCCTTCACTGCACTTCAGCTTCCTGTGGCTCCTGATGCTCCATTTTGAGCATATTATGGATGGGTGAGTTGATTTGGGTACTAAGTGCTTAGACATTACAGGGATAAGCAAGTACTTTGAAATGCCTTTCCAGATTGATAGGCAGTTAGAAATGTACAGCTAGAGGTTTTGAGATACCAATCATATTCCCCACGTGGAACTGTCCCACAGGGTTCTGTGCGATTTGATTTGGACACTCCATAAATAAATCCTATTTATAACAGGGAAATAAGATCCAAATTGACCTCTCCTCTAATTTCGACATAGGACAGCGCTGAAAGATTTGTCTGTGGCTTAGAATTGCTTGTCTCCCTTTTCCTCTCTTTTTCTGGTTTCCATTTCTCTTATATCCCTGACTATATTATTCATCACAAATCCAGGGAGGAAGTTTCACCAGGAAGCTACGCAAGAGACTTGCTATTTAAAGATTTTCAGGCCAAATTGTTCCTGAAGTTTTCTCTAAAAGGATCTCTGAGCTGGAAGGAACCACAGTACCCATTTAGTTCAGCTTTGCCTGAAACACGAATCTCCCATAAAACAATCAATTCAATTAAACTCAGCAAGAATTTATTAAGAAGCTAGTAGATTATCTGAAGTGTGTGTAATGAGATGCCCCTGTAGTGTGGGGCGCTGGTGTCAACCCCAAAATAGAAATTACAGCCACTAATCCATACATAAGGATCCCTGTAGGCCCCATGTTGACAATTTTAAATGTTTTTGTTGTATTTTTGTTTATTTAAAAAAAATATTTCCCAATCACACTTTAATCTGATTTCCACAAAACTCAGGAGTGTTGTGGACCACACAGGCAATGTGTTTGACACCAGATTTGTGGTAGACAGAAAGCTGGCCTCTGAGTTAGGATCTATACGAGTTCAAATCTCTCTTCAGATACATAAATATAGACTGTGTGACCCTGGGAAAGTTACTTAATCCTTTTAAAAAGTCCCAAGAGAATTTTCTAAGGCCGTCAGTTGTAAAGTTCTGATCTGCATTGGTCCAGAGAATTTCTTCAGTAAGAGTTTTCTATAACAATAAAATTAAATTTGAAGGATGATCTGTGGGCAGCTACGTGGCACAGTGGCTACAGTGCCAGGCCTAGAGTCAGGAAGACTCGAGTTCAAATCAGGCCTCAGACATTTACTAGCTGTGTGATCTTGGGCAAGTCACTTAATCCTGTTGGCCTCAGTTTCTTCATGAGCTGAAGAAGGAAATGGCAAATCACTACAGTATCTTTGCCAAGAAAACCCCAAATGGGGTTCAGGAAGAGTCAGACATGACTGAAACAAGTGAATAGCAAATTAACAAAACATCATTCACTGAGGTATTTTTAAGTCTTGTTAACTAACATCCATGTATGAACCTGTGCAGCACAAACTCTATGATGCCATAATTATATTGTACTGAAGATGAAGTGTTTTGAAATACTAGGTTAGTCTGTGTGTTATTCTAGACTATAGTTCTTACATCTGTAGCATGAGGAGGTTCAATTAAAAATTTCTATGATTTTGAGAATATGTCACCTATACCAGAAACACTAACCTTCATATTTTAGAATAATAGGTGAAGAGCATGGCAGGCCCTTAAATGTCATCTAACCCAACCTCTTTGAATTATATATTGTTTCCTCATCAATTTCTGAGTCAATCATTATCATTCATAAAATTACTGACCAAGAGTTGGAAGAAATCTTAAAGATTATCTAATCAATCCTCTTCATTATAGAAGACAAAACTAAGGCCCAGGAATGTTAATTAACTTTCTCCTGATCACATATTATCAAGTAGCAGAGACCAGACAGGAACCCAGACCTCTTTTCTTCAAATCCAGCACTCTCCACACTGCACCATATAGCTTCTTATGATTTTCAGTGAACATAAGAATTCTTTGGCTATCTAGCTTCTGATCCCATGACAAAGTTTGAAAGACCCTTGTTTTCCACTTTTATAATATAGACAATCCTCAACTTTTGTGGGGGGTAACATTCCTAGAAAACAAAGTAAACAAAAGTGAAATGTTGATACGTTGAACTTGTGGGAATAAGGGAGTTAGGTTTTCTCCGCCACCAAAAACTGTAATCATTTGCTAGAGACTGCACAGGTTACCTTAGCACTTTCGGGAGTGGTTTCAGGGACACTTTTGAATTCTTTCCTCCTTTTTGAGAATATAAAATGATCACCAATTAGTTAACACCAAACTTGTAGATGACAGCAGCTGTAGACATTCTGGCTCAAAGTTTATCTAACATCTTTATCTTCTAACTAATCTGCATCATTAACTTTGCACACTTGGGCTAGTTTCCAAAGAACTCACATTACACTTTGGGGGCATAACTGCAATTTAAAACTTGAGTTTTAAAGCAGCAAATGCACAAGGAACTCCTTACTCTACAAGGGTAGGGTGAATAAGACCAGTGAAGTGTCAAGTAGGATACTAGCTACGCCACAAACTTGTGTGCACTGAGTCTCTTGATTACCAGCAAGAAAGTGATAGTACTAATAAAATCATGGGAATGCTTGAAGTGGCAGCTAAATGAGTGAATGTTGAGGATTGAATAGAATTACAATTCTAAAGGTTAAACCCATCCTTTCAAATGCCCTTATTTTCTCAAAATGATACATATTGAATCTGTCATCAATAAAAAAAAAATCAGCACTATTTGTTCAGTACCTATTGTGTACTGAGAACTATACAAAGATAAAAAGTAAAATAGTTCATGCCCTTAGAGAACTTCCATTCTACTGGGTAGTCATAACTTGTTCAAAAGTAAAATAAATGCAAGATGCATATGAAGTAAGTGCAGTGATTGGAGGGTGGAGATTAATAAATGGGAAAATCAGAAAATGCTGCTAGAAGGAGATGTGGCACTACAGCTAAGATTTGAAGGACTCAAAGCATTACAGGATGCATACATTTGTCTACCTATTCATGCTTTAATGATCATTCATATTTTCTCCCTTATTAGAATATAAGCCACTTGAAGGCAAGGACTTTATCCCCTTTATTGTATTCCTAGTGCTTAGCACAGAGTAGACATAAGTGCTTAATAAAAGCCCATTAATTTGTTAGGAATTTTATAGCTTTACTACCAAAAGTGTGATTTATGGAGACAGCCTCTGTACTTGGAGACTGAAGAGTAAGTAAATTAGTGCTACCTTAGCTGTTAACTCTGGCAAGATAGCAGCAAAGATGGAGAATAGAGCAGAAAATGCAAAGCCATCTAGTTTAATATCAGCCATAGTTGCAAAGAAATCAACAAATATGAGTCTATAAAGATCAGGGCAGAAATGCTGAATTCTAAAATGTTGACCATTAGGATCTCTGTACCCAAGGGGCCACCACTAACCACAAATAGCAGAAGTTGTGGGAGGTAGGGTAGAAGCATTAGGATGTAAAAGAAATAGTGATGGCTTCTAGAAGACTATACTGTAAATGAAGAATTCCCCAAAAGTTTATGGGTAACCAATGTACTACTGGTAGCCTTTCATGGGAGAAAATTTCAGGCAAGGATGATGGAGAATCCTACTAACTGATTGTATCACACAGGATCTAAAATTATTAAATACATTACTGTGTGAAGCACATAATAGGTGCCTCAAAAATGTGTTTAGAATTGAATTTCTTAGCAAGAGGTATGAAAGTGTAAATAGAAATAGCCAATGACATGATTATATGATCAAAGATAAAAGTCTTATTGGAAGTAGACCGTGATATGGTTATATAGTCAAAGATCAAAATGTCTATGTGCAGTGTTCAATTATTTTCAGTCATTTCCAACTCTTCATGACCCCATTTGGGATTTTCTTGGCAAAGATACTGGAGTGGTTTGTCCTTTCCTTCTCATTTTGCAGAAGAACTGAAGCAAACAGAGTTAAGTGACTTACCCAGGGTCACAAAGGGCAGGGTTTGAACTCAGGTCCTCCATTCTGCAGGACTGGTGCTCTATCCACTAAGCCATCTAGATGGCTCTGACAATGGTTAACAAATCCCTAGTCCTTAGTGAGAAGATGGGGGAGGGGCCAAAGTGAAAGATTCCTTGTGGGGAAAAGAAGTTGTGCTTCAAATTTTATTCAAGAGAATAAACAGGAAACTGTACTAATCCAAGTCAGAATTCATGGCATCCTAATTAGTCTCCATATCTCCATTTGCCCCTCTCTCCAATCCATGCTTCACACAACTACCAAACTGAGAGTGTGGAATCATGAGTCACTCCCTTTCTTAAGAACCTTCCATGGCTTCTTATCTCTTCAAGGATAAAATATAAATCCTTCTGTTTAACAATTAAAGAAGGACCTTCACAATATGGCTGTAACTCATCCTTCTATACTATGTTCACATGAATCCCCACCCGGAAGCCAAACTTATCTATTTTGTCTCTCCTGTATACCACTTCTTTGAACACTTAGAATATTCTCCAGTCTCACCTCAACATCTTGGAATGCTTTCTTCAACACTCAGTTCAACTGCTACCTCCTGCATGCTGCTCTTCCTGGAAACCCCTAGTGTTCAAGTTCTTGAACAACTCCAAAATTTTTTCATTCTACTTCATGAATATTTAATATTTCTTGCTCTACACACCAAACAACAGTTTGGTGTAATGGATAGCATGCAAGACTTGGGGTCAAGGAAGACTTGAAATGTAGCTCATATGTTTATGTGCTGTGTTATGCTCCTTAGGTCACCTAACTTATCTTAGTTTTCCCATTTGAAAAATGGGGTTGATGGGGAGGTAGAGCCAAGATGGCAGAGGGAAAGCAGTGACTGTCTTGAGCTCTCTCCCAAAGCCCTCCAAATACCTAAAAAAATGGCTCTAAACAAATTCTAAAGCAGCAGAACCCACAAAAAGACAGAGTGAAACAAATCTCCAGCCAAAGACAGCCTGGATGGTCGATCAGAAAGGTATATCACACCGGGCAGGATGAGAAGTACAGCTCGGCATGTGCGCCCAGGCCACGGTGACCCTGGAGCAGGCCTCAGAAGACTGAATCTCTGGCAGCTGTGGTAGTTCCCAGACTTCTCAACCCAGGAACCCCAAAGACAACTTAGAAGGTCAGTGGGAAAAGTCTGACTGCAGCGAGCGTAGCCTCTGGGGCCGAGGCTGTTTCCTGAGCTTCTGGCCCACAGACTGAGGAGGAATCGAGTGGCTGATCAGAGGACGATTGCAGGGATCTCTTTGCCAGTGCTCAGGCAGGAATCTCTTGCTTTACCGGTGCTTGGATCTGGGTCACAGTTCCGAGGGGTGGTCCTGGGGTGAGGAGGAGCGCTGGTGTGGTGAAGCTTGTTGTGGCTGTGGAGAGGAAACACCTCGCCTCTTATCATAGCACCTTAAAAGAACTCAAAATTTTCAGGTCCCTAGAAGTATCTCTGAAAACAGCTGTACAAACTCTGGAAGCTTGGGACAGTACATTCTCCACATTGGAAACAGACTTTTACCTTAACAAAGAGTTTAAAACTCAAGTAATTGGCCGGAATCATGAGTAAGCAGTGCAAAAAGAGTCAGACTACATTATCTTACTTTGGTGACAAAGAAGATCAAAACATACAACCAGAAGAAGACAACGAAGCCAAAGCTCCTACATCCAAAGCCTCCAAGAAGATGAATCAGTCCCAGGCCTTGGAAGAGCTCAAAAGGGATTTTGAGAAGCAAGTAAGAGAAGTAGAGGAAAAACTGAGAGTTTTGCAAGAAAATCATGAAAAACAAGCTTGCTAAAGGAGACCCAAAAAAATACTAAAGAAAATAATACCTTAAAAAATAGCCTAACCCAAATGACAAAAGAGGTCCAAAAAGCCAACGAGGAGAAGAATGCCCTAAAAAGCAGAATTGGACAAATGGAAAAGAAAGTCCAAAAGCTTACTGAAGAAAATATTTCATTAAAAATTAAAATAGAGCAATTGGAAACTAGTGACTTCATGAGAAATCAAGACACTGTAAAACAAATCCAAAAGAATGAAAAATTAGAAAACAATGTAAAATATCTCATTGGAAAAACAACTGACCTGGAAAATAGATCCAGGAGAGAGAATTTAAAAATTATTGGACTATCTGAAAGCCAAGATCCAAAAAAGAGCCTAGACATCATCTTTCAAGAAATTATCAAGGAAAACTGCCCTGATATTTTAGAACTGGAGGGCAAAATAGAAATTGAAAGAATCCACCAATCACTACCTGAAAGAGATCCCCAAAGGAAAACTCCTAGGAATATTGTATCCAAATTCCAGAGTTCCCAGGTCAAGGAGAAAATATTGCAAGCAATCAGAAAGAAACAATTCAAGTATTGTGAAAACACAATCAGGATAACACAAGATTTAGCTGCTTCTACATTAAGGGACCATAGGGCATGGAATATAATATTCTGGAGGGCAAAGGAGATAGGATTACAACCGAGAATCACCTATCCAGCAAAACTGAGTATAATCCTGCAGGGGAAAAAAATGGTCATTCAGTGGAATAGAGAACTTTCAAGCATTCTTGATGAAAAGACCACAGCTGAATAGAAAATGTGGCTTTCCAATACAAGACTCGAGTAGAACATGAAGAGGTGAACAGGAAAGAGAAAATCATAAGAGACTTATTATAGTTGAACTGATTACATTCCTGCATGGAAAGATGATATTTGTAACTCATGAAACCTTTGTCGGTATTAGGATAGTTGGAGGGGAAAAAATTATATATATGTATATATAGATATAGATAGATAGATAGAGGGCACAGGGTGAATTGAAAATGAAGGGGTCATAGTTGGAGAATAAAATTAAGGGGTGAGAGAAGATTATACTAGGAGAAAGGGAGAGGTAGAACGGGGTAAATTATCTCACAAAAAAACAGAAAAGAAAAGGCTCTCATAGTGGAGGGGAAATGGGGGAAGGTGAGAGAGAACGAGTGAATCTTATTCTCATAGAATTTGACTTAAGGAGGGAATAACATACACACTCAATTGGGTATGGAAATCTGTCTTACCCTACAGGAAAATGGGTGGGGGGACAAGGGAGTAGGGGGATGATAGAGAGGAGGGCAGATTGGGAAAGGGGGTAATCAGAAGCAAGTATTTCTGAGGAGGGTCAGGGTCAAAAGAAAGAATAGAATAAATGGGGGGGTAGGATAGGATCAAGGGAAATAGAGTTAGTTTTTCACAGCATGTCTACTATGAAAGTGTTTTATATAACTGCACATATATAACCTATATTTAGTTGCTTGCCTTATCAATGAAGGTGGGTGGGGAGGGAGAAAAGAAGAAAATTTGGAACCCAAAGTTTTAAAATCACATGTTTAAAAAAAATGTTTTCACATGCAACTGGGAAATAATAAATACAGGAAATGGGGTACAGAAATCCATCCTGCCCTACAGGAAAATTGAAGGGGAAGGGGATAAGGGGGGGAGAAGAGATAGAAGGGAAGGCAGACTAGGGGAAGGGGTATTCAGAATGCATGCCATCTTGGGGTGGGGGGAGGGGTGAGATGGGGTGAAAATTTGGAACTCAAAATCTTGTGGAAGTAAATGTTGAAAACAAAAAAATAAATAAAAATTACCATAAAAAATGGGGTTGATAATGGCACCTACCTCAGAGAGTTTGCGAGAGTATCAAATGAAATAATATATATAAAGCAATTTGCAAATCTTAAAATGTAACACAAATATTGGCTGATAGCATTTCTCGCCAGCAAAACGTGAACTTTTTGAGGGTAGGCACAATTTCATTTTGTCTTTGTTTTTCTAGTGCCTAGCACAGTGTCTAACACATAGTAAGGGCTCCATAAATTCTTGTTTAATTGAATAGAGGTCTGCAGAGTTCACTAGACCACCAAAGAGGTCCATTCCACAAACAAGATTAAGAACTCCCAATCTAGTACATTTTACCAAGCTGGCAAGGTTGATCAATATTCTAGATAAATGTATGTAGACTCATAGCCAGAAAGTTATCCATCTAAGGATGAGTATTTCATCTAAAGCAATTCATGAAACTTGGAGAAGGTGTAGTCAGAATGGTTCAAGGGAGACAAAGGTAAATTTACATTGAGAAGAACTGAGTTCGTATATTGTCATTACCATGTCCTACTTGTATGATCTTGGGTAAGTCATTTTAAACTCTCAGGCTTCATTTTCCTTGTCCATAATATGAGGGGATTAGACTAGATAATTCCCCTGCAATTCCCCTATGACTAAGATCTTTAAGCCTATTAGGTATCTGACGCTAAGTATATCACTTAGCATTCTTTTAGGACAGCTAGGTGGCCCAGTGGATAGAGTGCTGGGCCTGGAGTCAGAAAGATCTGAATTCAAATCCAGCCTCAGACACTTACTAACTGTGTGACCCTGGGCAAGACACTTGCTTACTTCAGTTTCCTCGTCTGTGAAAAGGGGATGATAAGAGTACCTACCTCCCAGGCTTGTTGTGAGATTAAATGAGGTAATAATGTAGGCACAGAGCCTGGCACAATATAAATTTTAGTTATTATTGTTATGATGCCTCAGTTTGTTTCTCTGGGAAAGGGAATGATAATAATACCCTCAATTACATATCTCACAGTAACAAGATTTATTCAATTATCATTTCTTGTAAGTGCCTTCCATATGCAAGGCAATGTCAAGAGATATACAAGAAGGCCCTCCCAGCTTGTTAGGTGAGCCCTCTTTATCAAAGAACATAAACGAGAGTCACAAAGGATAGACAGGCATGGGTGGATTGCAATCTGTACGACTGGAGGGAATACTTACTTTGACCGGTTCATGGAGTGTCCATCAAAGTATCAGATAATGTGCCAGTCACTGTTATTTGTACAGTATTCTCCCAAGGATTGCATTGTTTCATGGTGCTATTTCTCTAATCAGTAACCTGATTTTTAATTTTTTTTCTTGTTCAATAAATGAAAGTTTAAGTGATGTTTTTAGCTCCAGACTCGTGGGTTGCTGGTCAAAGCAGTTGTAGATAGAAAATGACACTTACCTAGGGTGCCAATATTATCAGCCTTCCTCTGAAAGTAGCTCAGTGGTTTGTTTCCCTCTTAACCTTCCCCCACTGTACTGGCTGGATAAACCTAGGCTAGGCTGGGCTTCCCTTCTCAGTGGCATTTTCTACCACTGAATAATGTGCTAGACTTCCATATGGCCACACCAGAGGACTTGATATAGGCTGACCAGGGGAAGAAAGGACCAGGGACAGAGATACCCCACTGATTAGGGTTTTGTTACCTCTTAGCAGGTGAAGGATACTCTCAAAATTCCACGGCTCAGGATCATTAGAAGTTGAGGGTTTGGGGCAATTTGCAGCAGGTGTGGAAACTCAGAGAGCTATAAATTATCACTGAATTTGGCACCAAACAGGGTTGTCTTTTCTGAAAAATTCTCTTAAACTTGTCATGGATTTTGGCAGTAAATCCTGCACTGTATTCCATGTCAGAAATATGATAATTCTGCTTTGTTTCCACCCAGTAAAACACAGTGTTTTGGGAACAAGCACAATTAGACGTATAATCAGTCATGAAAATTCTTGAAAATACTTTTTTGGTCAACAAATCAGCATTAATAGTGCTGTGAAAAGTGGAAATATAATAAGCATAGAATAAATTGGTAACAAATAGAACTGAATAAGATGCATGGAAGAAGACAAAGAAGGTAGGAAGTTTCAACTGTACGAGTAGGAATTGGTGGGATCCCCTTATTAGGAGTCTTTGAGCAAACCTTGAAGGACCATTTTTTTTAACTATGTTAAAGTAGACAGTCCTTTTGACTATGTGTTAGATAAGGTGGCTTCTGAGGTCCTTTCCAACTCTACAATTCTGTGATTCTGTTATGCTATACATGTGGTAATGTGTCACAAACAAAAAAAAAAATCATAATCTTTTATCCAGGACCAGGTCAATCAGTCAGTCAGTCAATAAATATTTGTTAAACATCTATCATGTGCCAGGCACTGTACTAAGTGGTAGGGATACAAAAAGAGGCCAAAGACAGTCGCTGACTTCAAGGAGAGGAAGCCTGGAAGAAGTAGAATATTTCAGAATGTATGATGTTAGACAAATCACTGAACTTCTTAATGACCCAGGAAATTCTCTAAGCCTGTAAAGTTACTTAATTGTTCATTTCTTTTTTTTATTTTCAAGTAACAAATAATTTTAAATTAATTTGTTTCTTGCACTGTCTCCTCCAACATACTGTGCAAATTCAAAAAACAAACAAACAAAAAACAAAACAAAGTCCTCAATACTTGGTACATAGGCACAAGAAATTCCTACATTAGGTGTCTCTATGTTGTAAAGCAGATGCCAATCTGCTTTGGTAAAAAGGCTATCCTCCCTTGTGTTTTCCTACACTAATGCAATCACAGGCATGTTCCATATTGTATCTCCATTATCCAATGCATAGTAAGTGAGATGCATATTGGTTGATTTATTGGGCTCCATTAATGCAAACTTTCAGTAAGTTAGACTTAGAAATGGTTGAGTAACCTTACCCAAATTAGAGTGATTAATGGACTAATACCAACCAAATACTCTTAGATCTCTCACTGACCTTATACTATTCAAAAAATGTATCAGTGAATTAAGTGAAGGCCCAAAGGGCATGTTCATTATATTCATAAATGATAGATGACTCAAAGAAATGGCTAATTAATTGGGCAAAAAATTTAGGATTCCAAGTAACATTACATGCCAGAAAGATAAGTCTAATCTAATACATGGAAATTTAATAGGGATAAATGTAGATTCCTTATATATAATTCCTTATGTATATATAATATTATATATATTATATATATAATATATTTATTAAATCCCTTTTTTGTGTTTAATAAGTGTAAAACTTAATTAGCATGGTACAGTGGAAATATCACTGGCTCTAGAATCAGAGAACCTGGGTTTGAATCTCTTCTGTAACACTTACTATTTTTTCTGACCTTTGGAAAATCACTTGAAACCCCTGATTCCCGGTTTTCTTATCTATAAAAGGGATGGGGGTGTGTGAACTAGATGTCCTCTGAGTATACATACATATTAGATCTACGATCCTTTGAACCTATGGATCGGGATGAGGGAAAGGGAAACATGTGTGCACAAATAACTAGGAAGTGAGATATAAAATTACCAAGGCAGAGAATTCAAGATAAAATAATAGCTACAATAATAGCTAGCATTTATGAAGTGGTTTGGAAAGTGATTTCAAATATCATCGAATTTCATTCTCATGACCACCTTGGGAGGTAGTTGCTATTATTATTCTTGTTTCAATTAAGAAACTGAGGTGGATCAAGGTTAAGTGCCTTGCTCAGGGTCACAGAGCCAGTTTCTGAGACTGGATTAGAATTCAAATTTTGCTGATGCCAAGTGCAGGGTTCTAGCCAGTACAGTGGCTAGAAAGTTGGGAAAGAAGAGACTACTTTCAATTGAGGGAAGGCTTCCTGGAGAAGGCAGAAGCTAAAATCAGAGAGACTTCACAATATAAAGATGGAGGAGTGGTTGTGGCGTTTGGTGCTGGTCTTGGTGGTGGTGGTCATGGTGATGGTGGTAGTAATCCTTTCCAGGCTTGGTGGGAGGGGAATGTGAGCAAAAGCATGAAGCTAAATAATGGCAGCTTGAGAATGGTAGACCAAAAGTTGTCTAGTTGGTCTAAATATGGAGCTCATGAAATGGGATGTTATGAAATAAGACTTAAAAGGTAAGCCATCATTTGAAGGATCTAGAATGTCAAAAGTAGGAAATTATACATTAACACATAGGAAGTAAGGATTCACTGGAGGTGTTTTGTTGTATTTTTTTTTGTTGTTTGTAAAGGAGTGACATAATTAAAACTATATATTGGGGAGATTACTGTACCAATTGTGTGAAAGGTAGTAGTAGTTGTTGTTGCTTTTAATCTTACTCAGAATCAAGCCACCACTTCAATTCCCCATGACTAGCTTTCCAAATGAAGTCAGTACTCCTTTTTCATCATCATATCTCTTTTATGAATTGTCTTCTTTCTTTAGAATGTAAGCTCCTTGAGAGCAAGGACTGACTTGCTTGTTCATGTCTATCCCTAGTGCTTAGCACATTTTTTTTTCTCTTCAAGTTGCAGTGAGGCAGATTTAGCTTTTTGAAGGAAAAAAAATGAATAAACTTTATTTTGATTAGATTTATCCAAAAGTGAAATAGGATATCTTGGGAAGTAGTGTACTCCCCCTCAGTAGAAGTCCTCCAGTATGAAAATTGGACAAGCTGTTTAAGGATGTAAAAGAGGAGATTCTCAGCTAGGCATAGATTGATAACAGATGGCATTTGAAGTTACTTCCAGCTTTGAGATGTTGTGACCTTTAACCTATTAAAAGTTAAAGTCATTTGCCTAAAGTTCACGATGCTCTGCAATCTGGCATTGCCCTACCCTTCCATACTTATCTCATTTTAATTCTCTCCACATCCTTTCTGTTCTGGCCAAAGTGGAACAGGCTCTGGCTCAGCCCATACACAACATGATTTTGCACACACACACACACACACACACACACACACACACACACACACATACACACACACTACTCTCATCCATTCATACCTTTGCCCATTTCTTCCTATGCCCTCAATATCCCTCCTCCCCTCCCTGACTTGAAATTCTTAATGCACATCCTTTAAAGCCTAATTCAAGTACCAACAATACCAGACAGTCTCTGTCTTTAGCTTGCCCTTGAAAGTGCTTAGTAGTCTTAATCAGTTCTCTATGCAATTCCACATCCTAACATATTTACAATTGAAACCACTGATTAAAAAGAAATATTGAAAACTGTTCAACTCTGCTGTATTGGTAAATCTGAATAGACTTTAATGTCACACTTCCTTTTCAATCTGTTAAGTGAAAAAAAAAATCCATGCCGGGAAGAAAATAAAATTAGGAGCTCCCCTCCAAAACAAAACAATCCCTGGGGTTGCCCAAATCCTTTCCCCTCATGTCTCACATAGTATTTTCTTTTGCAAATTTGTGATTTGTTGGTTATATTATTGTATATTACATAGTTATCTCTACTTTTTTTTTCATTCAATTCTTCAACTGTAAGCTCCAAGAGGGCAGCAGCAATGTTTTGCTTTGCTTTGTTTTGTTTTGTTTTGTTTTTTCCTGAACTTTGCATATTCTCCAGAGCTTACCTTCATGGTCAGCATATAGAAAGCATTTACAAAACATATCTTGAATAAATGAGGGAAGGAAAGAGAGGCTAAAGAGGTCATTCTGGGACAGAAAACATTATGTGAGAGGAGGGAGGATACAAACTGGGCTTTCAAGGAAGGTTAGACCTTAAATAAATATAGGAAAGCGGAAGCAAATTTTCAGGCTGGGTGTGAGAATAGTGAGCAAAGATTTCACAGTGGCAAGGCATAAAGCAAGTTTTAGAGGACGGATAGATCAGTTTTATTTTATCTGATGCATTTGTAATCAACCAATCATCCAATAAACATTTATTAAGTGTGCAGTTTTCCAGGCACTGTACTAAGTACTGGAGATTAAAAAAAAAAGGGTGTATGTGTGTGTGCAAAAGGCAATCCCTGCCCTCAAGGAGCCCATAGTCTAATAGGGAAGACAACATGGGGACAAGTATACACAAAATAAACTATGTACAGGATAAATAAGAAATAATTAGCAAGGGGAAGGCACTAGAATTAGGAGGGTTCGGGAAGGCTTCTTACAGAAGGAGGAATTTTAGTTAGGAGTTAAAAGAAGCCAGAGTGGTCAGGGCAAAGGAGGAAGAGTGTTCTGGGCATGAAGGACAGGCAGGAGGTGATTAGGGACTATATTTTGCATTGTCTGAAAAACCAGGACAAGACATTATGACTTTTAATTGTAGAAAATGAAGTGTCATTAAAGATTTTTGAGCATGAATCAAGTTAGGCAGGTTTTTATTAGAGAACGTCTTAACAAAGACTAATCTGGTAATAGTGCCCTGCATGGAGAAAATCCTGGCTTTAACATTAAAAAAAAAATAGATTAGAGACCTTAATATAACATATTGTTCATGTGACTATGAAAAACTCACTTTGCTTTTCTGATCCTAAATTTCATCCTCTGGGAAATGAAGATAATAATATTTGTAGCACCTACCTCATAGGCTATAGGGAAGTGAGCTGTATACAAATGATCATAAGACTTACATTTGAAAATGTTTTTAGACCTTTTGCTATTAATATCCTTCATTTTACAGGAAAAAATAAAATCCGAGGTACAGAGAAGTTAAAGACCTTGTTGTTCATGGTCACACAGCTTGTGGGAGAACGGAAATGTTAAACCAGGCCTCATGACTTCAAATCCAGTGTTTTGGTTTTTTTGTTTGTTTGTTTTGTTTTTTTTTTCTGCTGTACTATAGTGAGTTTTTATCAGTAGCATTGTCAGAATGCCAGGGGAGAGAAGTTGGATTGCAATTCTTTCAGGATTTAAATCTGGACAGCATAATGTTTGATAGGAGAAGTGAAAAGGATGGGATACAACCCTCGAAAGTCCTGGATGGTTTATAAGTGACTTGAAAGTACTGAGAAACATTACTCTTCCTCTATAATGAGTTCAGGTTTAGGAGATGCACCAGAGTCAGTTACTGCTCTGGTGGTTTCCCAGAAACAAGGAAGTGATCATCTGGTCCTTGTCTACTTGTCCAGATGACTTCTGGAGTGTTCAGATGTGAACACCACACCTATCTGTCCTCTTCTCTCCTCTCATTTCTTCTCTTTTTCTTTCCTTCTTTCTTATTCTTCTTTCCTTCTGTTCTTTTTTTCCTTTTCTTTTCTTTCCCTTTTCTTTCCTTTCTCCCTCAGTTCATACATTGACAGGAGGCATGCACAGTTAACTCATGATTTTGCTTCTAATGAAGATTTTCCTCATGGTTTAACCACACTGACTATAGGCTGCTCTGACCTGGGTCAATCTCAAGCAACATTTACCATTAAAACTTCTGGCTAGGGAATTTTCCCATAGCTTTTCCACTATCACATTAATTACATTTAGATTAGAATGTCAGTGAATGAGCCCATTGTTGTTACAGGGAGCTCAGATGTTCCTGAATTCCAGAAACAGGGACTTTCCAAACATCAGCTCACTATCCAAAAAGATAGGAATAAAAACACTACATTTCCTACCACTTCATATTTTGATATCTTCAAAGTAGGCCAGCATTATTCTAGAAAAAATGTGGTGCTTGCCCTCCTTCCTTTATATAAAGGCTTCTTTTTCTATTCTTAAGGAATAGAACATTATTTCATAGACAGTCTCTCTTTTTTCATTTTTAAGGTGGTTATTCTTATATTGACTTTCAAGTTCTGAAAATAGGCCATGTCTCTGCTTGGCTCCTGGGTCCTTGGGAGTCATCAGTATTTCCTTATTTTCTTTCTTTAGTTTCTCACTGCATAATGATATTTTTTCAGGTGCCTAATTAGTGTTTGAAGGCTATAGACAACCAGAGAATCTACAGCATTTCCCTTAAGAGGAAGATTACTTAATCTGAAAAAAATAAGATGACCTAGTATAGTTATTGAATAAGGTACTGAACAAGGTAAATAACTGAACAAGGTAAATTCAAACAAGTCCTGTCAGAAGGAGAAGCCACACCCAGATGTTGAGAGGTCTGAGATAGAAACATGAATTGCAGTAAGCAATAGGTATCACAAATAGCAACAGGAGAAAAAAAAAAACATGGAGGAAGAGAAACTTTGTTCCACTGGGGCAGATCCCTGGTCTATCCAAGCCAGAATTCTACTTCTGGTGGTGATGCGGTTTAGGGCTTCAGGGGGGCTGGGACCCCAAAATCACAACACGCAGGTCCTGCCCAAAAGAATTCAACCCAAGCCTTCTTTCAGCCAAAGACAAGGTTTATTAGAACATCTGTCATACTGGGCAGACTCTTAAGGAGTCTGAACATGGGTAAGCAGTGGCTAGATTTTAAGAATCTCAGCATCTTAATGGAGACAAGATGGACCTTATATACAGAAAGACTATGGGAGGGATCTAAGAGTGGTCAAGTAGTCTATGAGGTACTAGAATTCCAGGGATCTGGACCACGTGGATGGCCTGGGGCCATAGGGAGGTTCACAATGAAAGGCCAGTTGATGGGATTATAGCCTCAGGGGAACTCCAGAGATTTGGCCACATAGGAAAGTCCAGGGTTTTTCCTTTCTGGGGCCCAGATCCCAACCCCATCAGTGGGGCCACAAAAATACAGTGTGGCAAAATATGGTTTTACACCAGATATCAGTCTCAAAATTTTGGGTATCTGTCACTCACCTCAGAACAATGCTAATAATCTGTTAGTTATCTGTTACCGCAGAATTTATCTAATCTTTTATTGATGGGTTATAGAAGGGACTCTTCTACCAAAATGTCTTCAAATGTTTCATTGTGGTGATTCTAATGCTTCATTCATTTAGGGTGAACTTCCTACTCTAAATCCATGACCCTTTAATTTGGCAGTGCATCAGTGTGGAGTTTACAGTTAGTGGAAATTGCTATTCTCTTAATTATCAGATAGCTATCAAGCATTGCTTTGGGCAAACACACACATTAAATGCTCTGTAAGTACTCACTTTTTTTCCTCTTTGGTGAGCAAAATTAGCTCTTGGGTAACTGACTTGCAGTTCATCACTACTCTCTTATCTGAATCATTTCTAGAACGGTAGACCCTCACAAAATAGAATCATAGATAGAGAGTTGAAAGGGCCCCAAAACACCACCTAGTACTATGCCTTCATTTTACAAATTAATAAACTGACACCCAAGCTGAGTGACTTGCCCAAGATGACACAGGTAGTATCTTCAGTCACATTTGAACCCAAGTCTTCTGATTTTAGAGTTGGTGCATTTTCCACTGTACCATAGGGCTTGTGTCCCATTGTCACAGTCCTAGGACCTATCTTTGTAACCCCAGCATTCAGGACAGCAAGACAGTCCCTGTTATCAAAGACCTCACAGTCTAATACGGAGGATAATAGGCCAAGGACTATGAACAAAGAGGTAGATAAAGGATAAATTGGATTTACACAGCAGGAAAGTACTAGTGTTAAAAGGGACTCTATCCTAGTTCAAAACTTCACCTTTCACCTGCAGTATTTCATCAACGCCCTTGATGACTATCCTGGAGGACTATCTCTCCTCTCCCCAATCCATTCTCCAAATAAGTGTCAACATTATTTTTCTAAAGCTCAGATCTGACCTTGTCACTCCCCTATTAACAAACATTTAGTAATTTCCTGTTGCCTCTAGAATACAATACAAATTCCTCAACAGGGCATGTAAAGCCCTTTACTACCTGGCTCCAAATTACTTTTCTCTAGGCTTATTTCACATTTTTTCCCCTCTTTCGTTCACTCTGTTATAGACAGACCTGTCTATTTGTTCATGTCTTTCACAAATACCGCCAAAACTTAATCAGATGGGACCTGAGGGTAGAAGATAAATCTAGTATGGTGCACCTTGTTCAAAATGAAAAGGGTAGGTAAAAGTTGAGTCAGAGAAGCTTTGAATATTAAGCAACTTTGCTCACATGGGTAAAATCAGGAGCCAGAGTGGGAAATCAGAGTATATGGCTCTATGAATTTCTCTCTCCAGTAATCTATCAAAATATACCTCAGTTTGTCTAGTGCTTAATCTGTATTGAGAAAGACAGGCTCCAAATTAAGATTCAAGGAAACTTATCCAGGACAGTGTCCAAGATAGACATGACAGATCTCATTCTTGGCATTCTGTCTCTCTGTTTATTCGCCTGTATCCTTCTTTTACTTTTTTTTTTCTCCTCCTCTGACCTAATCTTTCTTCTTTTCCTTATGCTTTTATTTTGTCCACTTAATGGTTATTTTTTGGGCCTTCCTGGCTCAGAGTGACTGTAACTAGCAACTGTTTCTCTTTTGGCCAGCAACCCTGAGGGTCTTCCCCTCCCAGTTGGAAGGACAAACCACAACCTGTAAATAGTCTGAGCTGCCTTATTGGGGAACCAGCTGCCAGTTCCAGTTGGGCAACTGCTGCCTTCCCCTCCTCTCTTCTCCTCATATCAAACCCTTACCTGAAGGTGTTTTGCCCAAAGAAAGGTAAATTTGGACAGCTGAAACCTACCAAGTTATCTTGGGGTTTACTGGCTAGATTTCTTTGTCAAAGACCAAGCCTTAAATCCAATTCACTCTGGATCTCATTGATTGGACAACAACAATTGCCCACAAGCACCACTTAATGGTTATATTTTGGGCCCTCCCCCTGCTCAGAGTGATTGTACATAGTAACTGTTTCTCTTTGGACCAGCAACCTTGGGGCCCTTCTCCTCCCAGTTTGAAGGGGCCATCCCTAGGTTCACTTCTTAAAGAGGCCTGTTCACTGAATGGGAGTTGCCTCACTCAAAGTGAGAACTTGGAAAGACCTAAGTTTAAAAAGGCCAAGGCCCTCCCCTGCATCCCTGGCCATCTCCAATTATCCTGATCCATATCTGGCCACTGGACCCCTGTTGGCTCTGGAGGAGAAAGTGAGTTTGGTGACTTTGCACAGCCCTCCCTCATTCAAATCAGAGTCAATTGCAAGTCATGTCATCATCTCCCTGATTTCATGGCTCTCTTTTAGAACAAAGGACAAACCACACACAACTTTATCCTACCTTCTTGTATTTTATACCTCTTTCTCCTCAGACACTAGAGCCCAGGCCAGATAATGCTCCTTCACAATCCCATTCAGCTTACCCAAGCCATTTTGCCTTCTGCCTGTGGCTGCCATCTCACTTTCCTCTATCTGGAGTAGCAGGCAGGCAGGTAAACAATGAGCATTTATTAAACACTTACTATTTACCAGAAACTGTGGTAAGTTCTAGAGATACAAACCTAAGCAAAAAGAAAGCCACTTCTTGTTCTTCAGGTGCTAATAGTCTAATACGGTCAGGCAACACATAAAAGGGGGCTGAAAAGCAGAGTAGCGGCATTGCAGGCAAGGGACGTGGTGAAGGAATCAAGGGGGGTATATGGTAGTTAAGTACAGCTAGTCAGAAGCATAGCTAGGAGGGTAATGGTGGGTGGATGCCTCCCCTCCCCCACCACATAACTCATTAGAAGAAAGGACCTGGCATGGAGGAGGCATATTTGAGGACAAGAAGGCAGTTGAGTCAAGGTAAAAAGAATCTAGAGAGAAGCACAGCTGGGAGGGGAAAGAACCCTTTTCTCAGGACCTCCACCCTGGAGAATTTAATCCACTCACCATTAGATTTCCTGACTGGGGTTGGATCATTGGCATTGATGACACAGGTCAGACTTGTTTATCTCCCCTTATCTAGCTGGCCTAAGACTCCAAACCTCAGAAAATGCCCGTGTTCCTTTATATACCATCACTTCATCAATCCATGCCATCTTGCTATTGCCCTATCGTTGAATGTATACTCCTCCCCACTCCCCTTCCTGTCTCTTACACTGGACATTGGGCAATATATTTCTTTCGGAAAGGGCCTGTCAATTGACTCTTACCAACTCACCAGCTTGTGATTCCCCACAGCAAAGCTCCCTTCCCTGTTCACCACTCCCCTGCATGAGTTATCTCCCCCATTAGAATGTAAGCTTATTGAGGGCAGGTACCATCTCACTTTTTGTACTTGTATATCTAGTGTTTAGCACAGTGCCTGGTGCATTATAAGTCTTTAATAAATTAACTTTCATTCTTTGTCCTTCACCCTAGCCAGAATGTCATCACAAGCTACCCAGCAAAGAATAAAAGTATTCACACAATCCCAGGACTGGGGGAAGTGGCTTCCCTCTCCTTTATCTCAGCCCTCCCTCAAGCCCTCCTTTGAGACACTTGGTTTTATAAGATGTTCCCTACTCCTCAATTAACATTTCAGACTCATTTTCTCAACTGCATAAAGCCTTTCATTTCTGTTCCTTTTACTCTTTTTTTTACCATGTTTTACTTTTCATAATACATTTTTCATAATTTATCATTCATTTACATTTCAATTAAGGGTGCTAGCTGTTTGTAAAAGCTCTCCTGACGGGATGCCTGAAATAAATGATGGGAGTTGCTCTAATCTGTACTCCCATTACTAACTCATCTACCCTAATGACACTAAAAAAGATTGTCATCCTCAATAGAGTTCATCCTGGTAATAGAAATTCCCTCAGGAGCTAAACTTATGGGCACTCCATATATTTTCATGTGGCGCTGAGTATGTTAATCAGACACTGGTAAGATGGACTTTTCTTCCAGTGTTCTTTATCTATGGCAGTCTTGAATAGAAGTTAAACTGTATCTAAACTGAATGCTCCAGGGTTTGGATAATGAACGTTTAACAAGAGAATTACTCAAACATGCCTTTCTCATCCTTTAGCCTCTTTCTGAAAGTATCTTAAATCCATTATTTTATTTTAATCAGGAGAACTACAGTGGGGTATAGTGAGAAGCAGCAGAGTATAGCCAGAGGGAGAGTTGGACTGGAAATCCTGAACCCTGATTTTTAGTCATGCTTTTGCCACTAACTAAGAGTATATTACCTTTGATATGTCATTTCATCAGGAATAATGCGTTTGGGGTATTGGATTGGGGAATGGTGTTGACTGCTCCCCTGTCAGTTGATGTAATCACAGGAAGTAAGGGCCAAATAACAAAGCTAACTGGGTATTAATATACATGTGTATGTTGAATCCCTGTCAACTCCACTGTTCTTCATCAGTACGCAAGCATTTATTAAGCATACATCATAGGAAGTGTGACAAACTCTGTGCACACAACAATAGGCAAAAAGGATTTATTTCATTCAACTGGAAGAACAGCTGGCTGTTGTTGCTTTTTGGCTGACTAATAAAGATAAGCTCACCAATGGGGGCTCATGAGTACCTTTAAACCTGTGAGTAATCATTCCATTGGGTTGGACAAGGCTGTAAGATCATACATCTAGAGCTATAAGGGAATTCAGAGAGCATCTAATACAAACTTTACTTTACAGATAAGGCTACAGAGGCCCAAGGATATTAAATGGTTTGCCGGTAGTCAGATGTGAACTCAGATCTCACAGTCCAGAATCAGTGCTCTACTTTATTATGCTAAAAAATCTCTAAAAATCTTCTCCAGCAATAAATCCATGATCCCAAATATCTTGAGGACTTAATTTCCTTCATCTATCAAATAAAAGAGGTGAAATAGATGATTTTTAAGATCACCTTATGTCTAATAAAATGTGGTCGTATGGTCTTTTAGAATCTTGGCATTGATGAATGAAATCATGATTGCTCTCTATAGAAGCTGGCCACATAAAATATGTATATACAAATTGTCTATTTATGAAACATATGAATCAGTAAATGGATTGTCAAGGTAAAGCTTTTTTGTTTCAGCGTGATTGTAAAAATGTTTTTTAAGGATCTACTGTATGCAGGACATTGGGGATAAGTTGTGTTCCCTACCATTGTGGAATTAACCATCTAGGATGGTAATACTTTGCATACATATTAGCCTTGTTTCAGCCTACTAAAGCACAAATTTTAGAGGTTTGAGGGAAGAATAGAGAGAAGGGGAAGTTCCCAATTCCAGTTACATTTGCAAATAATTATAATGTAAGATAGTGCAAGATAAAATCAGTAATACTAACAACAATAATAATACTAATGCTACTAATAATAAATAGAAAAGAGCAGGTAGAGACAAAGAGGTGTGGCCTGAGAGGGGAGCATTCAGGGCATAAAGAGGAGCATAAACAATGATAAAAATGAGGAGGGAGGGAGAGAAAGAAGGAGAGAAGGAAGAAGGGGAAGGAGGGAAAGAAAGAAAGAGGAAAGGAAAGAAGAAAGGAAGGAAGGAAGGAAAAAAGGGATAGAGTGAAGAAGGAAGGAAGGAAGAAGAAAGGAAGAAAGGAAGGAAGGAAAGATGAAGGAAACAAGCATTTTTAAGCACTTTTCATTTGCTGTCTTATTTGATCCTCACAACTATCCTGGGAGGTAGTTGCTATTATTATTCCCATTATACGGTTGAGGAAACTGAGGCTAAGAAACATTAAGTAACTCGCCTTGGGTCACCTAGTAATGGTATGAGGCCATATTTGAACTTAGGTCTTCCTGAGTCAAGGCCAAACTTTCTATTGGCCTAGCTGCCTAACTGCCTCTACAAGGAAAAATCTTGACAGGCAAACCAACTTCAATGCAGATTATATTTTATTTACTATATCACTACCTGAATTAGCATTATTACTCCCTCTATGGGAATTCCTAAATTCTTTTCAGTGAATGATATATTTTGTATTTTAAAGTAGGTGGTTGTTAAGGATATGAACTTTTTTGGCATAAAACTGGAATCTTGCACAGGGAACAATTTCTCTCAAAGTCATGTGTTCATTCTTGCACTGGCTGTCTTTCATATTTAGAATGAAATCCTGCCCCAAACTCTGTCTTTTGTATTATCTAATTCACTTCAAGAAGTAGCTCACAGTCCCTGAGAGGGACTCTCTTACTTTGATATAAATTTAAATAAATGATTATGAAGAATCAGCCACTCTGGTGAGATTACTTGCATGAACAAGAATAACTATTAATTGTCCATGTGGATTATAATCCAACTCTGTTATGGCTATAGACTCAATTATTAATTATAAAGTAAGATTAAGGTCAATTGAGTCATTTAATCCAGACCTGTAATAGCAGTGGCATCCAGACTATGGAAGGAAGAGAATTCAGCAGATTATGCTCAGCCAATCCAGGAGTGTAGAAAGTGTCCTGACACAAAATCCAAAATTAGAGCATGAGGCTGGAGATATGATTAAACAGAAATAAATGCTGGGGTAGCTAGGTGGTGCAGTGGATAAAGCACCGACCCTGAAGTCAGGAGGACCTGAGTTCAAATACGGCCTCAGACCAAACACTTGACACTTACTAGCTGTGTGACCCTGGGCAAGTCACTTAACCCCAATTGCCTTTAAAAACAAGAAAGAAATACCTAACATAATGGATATTTACTTCCACACTATAATTAGCACAAAACAAAGTCCAAAACCTCCACAAAACACTCTCCCAAAAGCACATCCAGAATCCAGAAGAAAGCAGGTTTAATTTTAAAGTATTTATGGCAAAAGAATAACTCCCGGCTCTTGGAAGTCCATTTGCTGGTGACTTCAAGATGTTCCCCCTAAGTATGGAATGAGATATAACCTCTGTGAAGACTTCTCAGGGTGGTGATGAAAAGACTGTCTGGAAACTAGAGATAGGCTCTGACGAACGAACAGGCCACAAGTTTAAATTACCTAAACCTATAGGAATTCGGCCCTAAACCCCTCCTGATTGCCACTGCCACGTCAGCATTAGGTATACTAAATAAGGACGTGTATGTTTGGATTGGCTATACCCTGTTTCCTTGTTCTTTGGGAATGGGAAAGATTTTTGCGCCTAGAATGTAAGCTCACCTCCCAGCCAATGGGTGTAAGGGATAGTGGCGGGGTGGGAGTTTCTTGTTTCCGTTAAGATATATAAGCTTGCTTTGTCCTTTGTGCCTGGCCTCTCTCCTGCTGGTAGTGTACTGGAGGAGTAGACGCTCCTTCTCAAGAGACTGTAATAAAGAGTAATTTTTGCTTCCTTGAGAAGTCTCTGAGTTTAATTGTGTTAGAGTCGCTGTACCACACAGTATTGTGGAACTTTTCTGTTGGACTGCTTGTAGAGATTTGAATCTACCTTTCCAGTCTATGTATTTGGTTTCAGATGTGGACAGTACCACCTGCCTCTGCTATCCCAGGGTTTTGTTGGAACAAAAAATTAGAAACAAAGAGATGCCTATTCCTTACTTGGGAAGTAATTGTGGCTGAACAAACCACTATATTTTAACGGAGTGGAATACAGTTACAAGGTCAGAATAATTGAGAAAAGGATGAATTCAAAGAAATTTCAGAAGATGTGGATTGATTCAGAATAAAGTAAGTAGAACCAGGAAAACACTTTATTTAATGACTACAAAAATGTAAAGGAAATGATATTGAAATGTTTAAGAGCTCTGATGGATGCAACACCAATCATGACTATGGAAGTTTGATGGCAAAGAATGTCTCCCACTTCCAGGTAGAGAGGTGATCAACCAGAAGTGCCACATGAGTCATGACCAATAGGTGAATTTGATTTTCTTGACTATACTTAGTTGTAAAGTGTAAGAACTTTATTATTGATTTTTTTTTTTGGTAGGAGAAGTTAGTGTGAGGGAAGCAAAACAAAAAGAAAGAAAAAAAGAAAAAAGATATCTGTGTATCATATATATATATGTATGTATGTATATATGTGTGTGTGTATAATTAAACAAAAGAGCAGAAGGAAATTCAGAAAGAAACACAGACAAGAAGTCCAGAGTTGGTATTGTCAGGTTAAATTTATCATGGGACAACAACAATGAAAATAGACTTCTTTTTATGGTTTCATATAAAAAGGTTTTTTTCCTATTTTTCTTTGTATATTGAAATGTTTGTTGTCATTTTTTGTCAAGTTCATAGTAAACTATGAATTTTCTTTTAAAAGAGCCAAATTAAACATAACCTTACATAAAACCTTTCTACGATGTTTTCTCTAGTTTCCTTACATGTTTTTTTCTTTTTTGTGGGGCAATTGGGGTTAAGTGACTTGCCCAGAGTCACACAGCTAGAAGTGTTATGTATCTGAGACTGGATTTGAACTCAGGTCCTCCTGACTTCAGGGCCAGTGTTCTATGCACTGTACCACCTAGCTGCCCCATTGTATGTTTTTTCAAATGAGGTTTGTATATATCTTTCTATGTTCATGTTGCTTTCCTATTAGAATGTAAAAATGAAGAACTTATTACAATTACATATATATATATGTGTGTATCTACATTATACATACACATACATACATGTATATATTTCTATCCTTAGCAATGAAGACAGAGTCTAGAATTAGGCCCTTAAAAAATGCTTACTGATTGGTTTGCATCTGGCCCCTTAGAATCCATGACTTCCAATGAATCTCAGTTTAAGCATTACCACCTACGTTAGGCCTTTTCCAGTTTTTAGGTTTTTTTGTCTCCTGAAAATTAATTTGTTTTACTTTTTGGATGCACTACATTTACCCTTCTGTGTTTATCCTGTTATAAATCCCACAAGTAGAATATAATCTTTTTTTTGTTTCTTTATCATTATTATTATTGTTGTTTCCCTAGTTTCCAGGAACTGGTTTCCTAGCGCCAGGAACATAGTAAGCACTTAATAGATGCTTATTGAATTGAATTGTTATCATCATTGCTCTCCTTATTCCTCCAGAGCCTAAAGCAAAGGGACTGCATGCTTTATCTGTTATCAAAGTTAATGATTTTACAGTAGTCAAAACAATTCCAGGATTAATTTGAGCTACAAAAAGCCTGTTTACATGAATAATCGTTACTGAGTATGCTTAAATATGAAAAGATTGCTCACAATAGCTGCTTTTTTGTTGAAAGCCAATTCGTTATACATTGTGACAAATGAATCAGGATATATGTTACAGAGGAATAATCTAGGGAGTATTTTGTGTACGCATGTGTGTGTGTTTGTGCATGCAGTTTTTAAAAATATATATGTACATATGCATATATGTATACACATACATATATATGTATATGTATATACATATATATACATACATATATATTATATAATTTTGCATCCCATATGCTTGGAATAATAGGTTGTAATTTGGTTAAGCTTTGAATGTTGTGAAATTATTAATACCAGATGTTCACTTCTTGGAGTACCCTAAACACAAGGCCTGCTGCTAATGAAAATGAAAATGTTAACAATTACATGTCCATGCTCTGTGGATTAAGAATCTCATCAAAAATAGCCTGCAATGTCTATGGTTTATGCATTAATGCTTTTCCAGAGAGAGGCATTGCATAACACTGTCTTTGTCTTGCTGGAGGCAAAGAAAAAATGTATGGTCGATTCAGGCATTGCACAGCCAATCCAGGTTGTGTCAAAAGAAAAAAAAATCCTTATAAATGATAGTGCAACAAAAAAGTTGCACTCCATTAGTGCTTTTAGGGATTTTAACGATGATCTAGTCCTATTCTCTCACTTGACAGAGGAGGATACTGAGGGACAGAAGAAGTAAGTGCCTTAAATGAGGTCATTTGATGGGAGGTATCATGGCTTCGGGGTTAGATGTGGAGTCAAAAATTCTGGGTTCAAATCCCACCTGTGGCACCTAATCCAATATATGTTAAGGGAAAAATTCCTTAACTCCTTCTGCCTTACTTCCCTAATTTATAAAATGGGCATATTAATATTTTAGTACCCACTTATGAGGTTGTTGTGAGTCACAGATGAGATAATGTACATAAAAAGCTTTTCAAACCTTGAAGTGTTAAATAAATGTTGGCTGTTTTTGTTGTCAACATACTGGGGTTCTTGTCAGTGTCAGAGACAAGATTAGGATCTGATTCAGGATTAGCCCTGAGAAACCTTAGAGGTGTCCAAGATCAAAAGTCACATTCTACAAAAGGGGAAATTGAGGCCAAAATAATAGAAATAACTACCACATTCATATAGTAGCAGCTCTAGAAACTAGAACCCACATGACCTGATTCCCAAGTCCAGTGTTCTTGCCATTGCACCTTATAGGTCACCCTCAAAGTACTTCCAGATACATATTTTTATTTGACTTTTATCCAAACTCTATAAACTGGGTAGATGAGTGATTGGTATCCAGATTGCATGGAATAGGAAACCAATGTTTGGAGACTTGAAGTGTACACAGAAAATTGATGAGCAAAGTCTGCAAAGAGCATGGGATCTGATCCAAAAGATGTGAATTCGAATTCCACCTCTGCTAATACCTATATGACTTCAGACAAATCACTGTCGTACTCTGAGCCTTAGTTTCCTCTTTCCTCCTAAGTAAAATGAAAGGATTGGAAGAAATGATTTCTAAGGGGTCTTCCATTCTAATTCTGTTCTAATTGTCCAGCTGGTGCTAGAACCCCAGTGTCTTGATATTATTCTAGAATACTTTGCTGCTTCCCTACCTGCTTTGGGGTTTGTGGTATTCCATAAATTGAATTTTCTGATTTAATTTTCCTAACACAAAGTTACATTCTTCCTGGAACCTGTACCTGACCTGAATAAAGAGATTATTACCGGTGAAAAATTTCAGATCCTTGATGTCACAGGCATACCTCAAAATGAGGGAAACTAACTCACTTTCTGCCTTGGAACTGATAGTGTTTTATGGCCACTAATGGCCCATTTGCATATAATTCAAGAATCATCTCCTGGTGCAAAAAGTACTACTCTCCTAGATTGGCAATGCCACAGCTGACAAATTAGGACCATCTGCTGAGAAATTCTGCATTTTGTTTTGTTTTGTCTTGTTGTTTTTCTTTTACCTTTGATTGATTTAATTGGATGGAATAATGCTGCCATTCAGATGGATTGTGCGGGATTGTACCACTGGAAATGACAACAATCAAATTACTGGCAAAGGGGAGGGTAATTTTCTCTGCGGCTCACTGTGGCTAACTTACTATCCCTTAACACCTGTAAGAGAGTATGACATCACTACCACCACCGTCCCCAAGAACATCACCTTCATTTTCTTCATCATCCTCATCATCCATTTCATAGATTACCTCATGGAAGGATCACCAGTCTGAGGTAAGAGATTTGAGTTCATATATTAGTTATCCCACTTACTACCTAAATGACTTTGAGCAAGATTCTTTCTTTTCTTTCCTTTCTCTTCTAGGTCCAATTTACTCCACTTTACTAAAAACTGGGCATGAGCTAGTTGTATTAAAGGTGCTCTAACATTCTGTTCAATACTTAATCCAATGATTCTATGAATCAATTATCTACTGGTCAAATTTCTAGGAATGATTTTTTTTTAAATGGCCTTCACATAGAAAACACTATCTATCACTAGACTAATTTGACCCTCAAAACAATCCAGAGAGGTTGTACCTATTATTATTCTCATTTTTCAGATTAGGAAATTGAAGGGACTGAGAGTATTTGAATGACCTCTCTGGAGTTACAACGTTGGGAAGCATTTGAGAAATTAATGGAACTAAATTTCTCCTGACTCAAAAGTTAATACTTTATCTCCTGTTTGGGAGATATGAGACCGCACTAGTCAGAAGAGTTGGGTTTGAATAATGTCTCTTCTTACTATATTGGGAGTTAGGCAGAGGTGTATTGGAGTTAGCTTAATCTATTGTTAAATATTTGATATGGGCATCAACACCTTGGGAATCAGTAAATGTTACAGATCGGGGCTTGATTCATTGTTGTATTGATTGTCTAGACTTAAAGTTGTGAAGAAAAAGTATAAGTGTATCTGGCTTACATTTTTGTTTTCGGAGAACCAGTTGTTAAATTTTTACCAGCATGCCTTAGGAGTTAGGTCATCTATCTCAACTTCAGTTTCTTCAGCTGTCGCTGTGATTAACATAGATTCATTGGATTGTATAAAAGTAGAACAGAAAGGAACATAGAATGCTACGAAAGAAATCCCTAGTGTTATGAGAGATCCCTTGAAGAAACTTTGGAGCATAGGACATTAGGGCATAGAGCACAGATTATTGTATCTGGAAGGGACCTTAGAACACAGTGCATAGAATGTTAAGACATAGAGCCTTATAATATACAATATGGAATGTTAGACTTAATGCTGATAATAGTAATAAGATTTATATTTATGTAACACTTATGTAGTACTTACTATGTGCCTGGCATTTTGTTAAGTGCTTTACAATTGTTAGCTCATTTGATGCTCACAACAACCCTGGGATTTAGGTGCTATTATTTCTCCCCATTTTTACAGATTAAAAAAAAAAAAAAAACTAAGGCAAACAGAGGTTAAATGACTTGCCCATGATCACACAGCTAGTAGATGTCTAAGGCTGGATTTGAACTAAAACCTTCCTGACTCCAGACCTGACCTTCTCTCCACTGTACTACCTAGATTAATGATTACATGGTTCAATTCCATCATTTTACAGATGAGGAAGCCACAGCTTAGAGAGGGAAATGACTTTGCTTAATTTTTATAAGGATCAAACATAATAATGTTATGAAAGCACCTTATTAAATTATAAAGAATGTTACAAAAGTGAGGTATTATTCCTTCTCTAAAACCAGAGAGAGGTCACAGAAATTCTTCCTATTATTGGTTTTTATCTCTCCTTGGGGCAAGAAGAGAAACTGATGTCAGGGTCTCTTCTTAGGCTTTTGTTCTCCTCATGGAACCTGAATAAAGACATTCTTTTCTACTGACAGAAGGAAAAAGTCTGCACTGGTTGCCTGATCTATCTGAAATCACAGAGAGGCAGTTGGAAAGTCAGAATTGCCATAGCCTCTGGCAAGATCATTTCTTATTGCTGCGAGCCTGCTCCACCCCCCCACAGGGAGAGAAAAAAGTATATATAGCTGTTTCTGCTTCTCACCTCAAGGTGGAAAAAACACAAAGTGAAGCTGGAGACAGTATATTATGAATGGAAAAATACAGCAAGCGGTCTGGGGATTGTACAGAGAACGAGAAAGCTGTATGGAGGCACTGCAGTGGTTCTAGCTGTAAGCGCAGCAATGTGGCCCGTGACCAATGACTTGAGAAGTGCCACTTGGTCCCAGCTGCCCTCAAATATCTTCCCTAACACTATAGTACATGACCAAACACTTGAGCCAGGTGTTAGACTCCCATGACCGCTTACTGGCGGAGTCACACTCAATTTCCGATGAAAGGTCCCTCAAGAGACTAGAGCAGGGGTGGGGAACCTGTGGCCCTCTAGTTCCACAAGTGTGGCCTTTTGACTAATTCAAACTTCACAGAAAAAATCCCCTTAATAAAAGGATTTGTTCTATAAAACTTGGACTCAGTCAAAAGGCCACACCCAAGGACCTAGAAGGCTACATGTGGCCTCAAAGCTGCAGGTTCCCCACCCCTGGACTAGAGAACAGTTCAAAGGCATTGCAAGGATGTAGCCATCACTGACACTGTGACCTGGAGTTATCATCAGCCAGTCCTTTAGTGGTTTTTGTTCTATTAGGCACCGGGAAACAATTTGATACACAAGACCTTTTCAGGGACATGGAAGTATACAAACAAAGGCACAAAAGGACAGCCACCTATGTACCTAGATTCCCAGGAGCCATATTGCTGTACAAAGAGGTCTCACCTGTATCCCTTGCTCTCTTTTCTTCTAAAATATTTAGATGTTTCTGATACATGAGCCAATTTAGGAACATTCATCCAAAGGTCTGAACTTCCTTGCTTCTTCTTCCTTTTTTTTTTTTTTTTGGCTGCCTAAAGGTAGACTCAAAATGGGAGAGGTGAGTGTCCTCATTAAGACTATTGGCAAGTGGGGGCAGCTAGATGGCACAATGGATAGAACACCGGCCCAGGAGTCAGGAGGACCTGAGTTCAAATGTGGCCTCAGACACATAACACTAGCTGTGTGACCCTGGGCAAGTCACTTAACCCCATTGCCTAGCCAAAAAAAATAAAAAGAAAGAAAGACTATTGGCAATTGCTATCACCCTGCTCTCACAACTTAGACGAGCACAGGCGCAGACTGAAGCAGGATCTGGATAGAATATACATTACTGGAGAATGAAGATACAATTGGCAACACATTTTCACCTTTTTTGTGTAAGTATTCCAGTTAAAACTCCTGGCCCTCATCTACCTTTTCTTGCTTACTTCTTATTACTCTGCTTAAGTCATTCATTGAGTTTATAATCTAATAAATATAATAAAACTGCCCCAAAAGATAATTACAATGTAAATGAAAACATAAGGGCCATGAGAGGACAAAGAAAGTTCTATGAGATGATTCAATTAAATTAAACAAGCATGTGTTACGAACTTGGCTGCTTTTTCTGTGGTTCTATGCTTTTGTAAAGGGAAGGAAGGAAGGGTGAAAGGCAGGAAGGAAGGAAGGAAGGAAGGGAGGGAGGGAGGAAAAGAGGAATGGAGGAAGGAAGGAAAAGAAAGGGAAGGAAAGAAGTATGGAGGAGGGAGGGGAGTAAGGAAGAGAAGAAGTTCTTACATTCTACTGGGTAGATTTAACATTTATACTGACTGTCCAGTGCTGTTCTCCTCATCCTTAGGAATTTTTTTTTTTTTTTGCCCCGGGACTTCACAGCCCATCTCTAAGCACTGTTTCAGAAAAAGCTCCAGGCCTACTTCATTTCATCCCTTCTCCCATTACCTCTTCTCCTGCTTAGCTGTCTTACCTCAGAACAATTTCTTTTCAGTGCCCTTTCCAACAGTTCAATAACCACAACCTCCTTTTTTATCTTTTCACACAAGTTCTCCAACCAACATCAGGACAACTCTGTTATTGTTCCTGGATGGGGTGTACTAATCTACTTCCCCACAGAACTGTTCACCTTTCCTAAAATTTCCAAATCAAAGTGTCCAATGTGGCAACCCTTAGAGTATGGTATTTCCCATTAGAAAGTAAGCTCCTTGAGGGCAGTGAATAGCTTTGCTTTTTTTGTATTTATAGCTTATATTTTTAGCACAGACACTAGAAGCATTTAATAAATGATTTTTCATTCATTCACTCATTCAAATAAATGAAATAAAGCATTAACAAAAAGTAAAGATAATATGGTAATTCATTCCAAGTAATCATATCTGAAGAGATTTGGGGAGGCTTCCTAGAGAGAAGGTATTACTTGAGCTGGAATTTGAAGGATACATAGTCAAAAATGGGGAAGGAGAATTCTAGGATACATCATTATCTTGATTCTGACACAGGAAGATGAATGATGTTTTTAAGTAAACCCCTGTTTTCTGGATTTCTATATGAAGATTGTTTTCAAAGCATACCAGGGCAGCTCAAAAACATGTAAGCAATGCTGTGAATCAGGTGACGGTATTCCATAGGCTGTATGCAATTAGACCAATGATTAAACAATAGTAATTAATGAACACCTTAAAATGTGACAGGTACTGCACAGGAAGACAGGAGAATTAGAATCACCCAGAATTTCAGAGTTGAAAGGGACCTCAAAGGTTCTCTTGTCCAACCCACACCTGAAAAATATCTCCTTTGTCCACTTCCAGAGGAGTCAGTGAACTTTCTGAAACAGACACTCCATAATGTGTTATTTTAATAGATTTACAATCCAACTGAGGTCACAAGACAGACAGCACACAAACAAATACATATGCACATTCAGTTGGTCAATAAACATTAATTAGATGCCTATTATGTGCTGGAGGTACAAAGAAAGATAAAAGAAGATCTCTGCCCTTAAGGAGATCACAGTTGAATAAAGGTAAAACATACAAAAACTATGTACAAGCAAAGTATATACAGGATAAATTGGAAATAAGAATTAATTAAATATTAGAATGAAGAGGAATTGGAAAAGACTCTCTATAGAAGGTGGGAAGTGAAAGAAGTCAGGGAAGCCAGGAGGCAGATATGAAGATGGAGAGAATTCCAGAGAGGGAGGGAAGGTTAGGGAAAATCTCTGGTGTTGGGAGATAGAACATTTTGTTTCAGGTACAACAAGAAGTCTAGTGTCACTGGTTTGCAGAGAACATGGTGGGATATAATATATAAGAGAACCAGAAAGGCATGTGTGTGTCAGGGTAGGCTCAAGGTTATGAAGGACTTTCAATGTCAAACAGAGTATTTTACATTTTATCCTGGAAGTATCAGGGAGCCACTGTAATTTACTGAGTAGGGGGATGAAATGGTCAGGCCTGCATTTTAGGGAGATCACTTTAGCAGGTGACTGGATGATGGACCGTGGACTGTAGTAGATTATCTCTTGTGGTCAGTGAGAAAGAGTGATCTACCGGGTAGAAGGAACCCAGGAGACAGAAATGTTATGAAACAGAGAGAAAAGGGTATCAAGAGAGTGATCAACAATGTCAAAAGATGGGGAGAGGACAAGAAGGATGAGGATTGAAAAGAGGTCACTAGATTTGGCAATTAGGTGATCACTGGTAACTTTGCAGAGAACAGTTTTGGGTGAATGATGAGGTCAGAAGCCAGACTGTAGAGTTAAGAAGGGATAGAGAAGAAAGAAATAGAGGCACCAGTTGTAGATAACATTCTCAAGGATTTAAGGCAAAAAAAAAATAATAAAAGGGAGAAGAGCTATGGTGTGATGGCCAGCTGGGAAGGATGGATCAAATGAGAACCTTTTGAAGATAGGGAAGACAAGGTCAGGTAGGCAGGCTCTAGGAGGTATTAGCAGTCAGTGGACAGGGAGGGATTGGAGATGTGACAAAGTGAAGTGCAAGAACGGGCAATATGATGGAGAATAAGAGATGGGATAGGATCACTTCTGCGTATTCAGGCATTTACTTTAGAAAGGAGAAGGTCCACCTCTTCATATGAGATGGGTAAAGAAAGAGATAGTGGCAAAAGCATAGGAGTGATGTGAAAAGAGGAGAAAGGGAAAAGAGGGAGATCACAGTGAATGTTCTCAATTTTTTCAGTAAAACATGAGGCAGAATTCTCAACTGAGAGGACGAAGGGAGAGGGAATATTTGGATTTTGAAGAGTGATGAAAAGAGCTGCTATGTAAGTGGGATAGTGAATTAATTAGAGAGTTATAAAACAATTGTTCGGCATCAGTGAGGGCCCAGTTAAGGTTATGTAACATAAATTTGCAGTGAACCCAGTCAGTATGCTTTCCTGTTTTTTGCTGGTTTAATTCAGCAGCACATGTATAGAAGAGAAGGAAACAGGGGGTGGGAGTGATCCATGCTTGAGGCTTGGCAGGACAAAATCAGCCATACAATAAAGGAACCAATTATTTAAGAGCAGACGACAGTGTAGAGATAAACTGGTTTACCAAGGGGTCACGATGGGGAGGGGAGAAGTATGATGCAGCTGATACAGGGCTGGCGATCTCAGAGAGAACAAGATTTTAGGTAAAAAATGTAGATGAAGAAGTTTAGATTTGCTAGGCAGACAGAGGTGGAATAACATTAGATTGACATCAGATGAGGGAATTTCAGTTCATGAACATTGAAGTAGAACCTTTGTAAGTGACAGCAATACCAAGGGTATAACCAACTTTGTAAATGGTGAGGTGGGGTGGAGGAGCAGGTAATGTAAAATGAATAAGATGAGAAGCTGTAAAGTTTAAAATTTACAACTGAGTGCTGAGGTATGTAATATTGATGGGAAATCAATAAATCCAGTGGTAAGGCCAGAGAAGCTGGGGTCAGTGGCTATCTGGTGTACTTTTTCTAGTTTTGAGCCACACATTTTTCAACACACACAAACTGGAATGAGAACAGAAGAGAATCACCAGGAATACAAAACCATGTGCCTGGGATATTGCTTTGAATGGGAGGTTGAGCAATATTAGCCCTTACATCCCTTCTAATTTCAAAATTATTTGATTCTATTGTTCTCTGACTCAGAGATTGGTAAGAAAAATATGGGCTGAATTGATTGGGGAAGTTTTCATGAAGAAGGTAGAATTCCTGCTGGACATTGAACGATGGGCCATATTTGGAGCAGCAGAAAATGATGAAAGGATATTGGAGGGCAAAAGTCACTTTGCCAATCAAATTGGTTTTAGATGACCGGTGATGACATTATTTTCATATCTTCCTTTTTAGGGAAAAAAACAAAAACAAAAACAAAAACAGGGAAGCCCATGAGAATGTCAGACTATATTATCACTGTCCTCAATAAGGGCCAATGTGACAGAACAATAGAGCCGGAAGGAACCTTAGAATATTTAATGTTGGAGGTGGAAGTGACCTTAGAACTTAAAATTTTAGAACTGGAAGGGAACTTAGAACATAAAATGCAAGAACTTAGATTATCTGAGCTGGAAAGCACCTAAAATAAAATGTTAAAGTTGGGAATGATTTTAAAATATGGTACATTAGAAAACAGAATAACAAATTTGGAATGGACCTAAAAAGATGATCAAATCTAACCACATCACCCATTCCATTTTACAGAGGATAAGAACTGGCCCCAAAATAAAGTCTTTTGTCTTTAGGGAACTATAAAGTTCCTCTTTCCCTGGACCCTTAATAATACATCACGTAAAGAGACACCTGTCCAGTAGTCAAATCACTGTCCACATATGGTACCATGACAGGTTCAAGAAGGAAAGTCTCTGCTTCCCACTGTGTCCTGATATTCTTCCGTCTATGGAACTTGGTTTTGAAGTCACCTCCAGATTGACAGAGAAGTACTATTTTTGATTTTGGTTTGTTTTTCCATTTCATTCTAGAAATTCATTTCTCTCCATTTTCATCTGTCATATTCTTTCCCCACCTAGATATTATGAAAATATCAGTGCACAGTCATTCTCAGTTCATGCACATGGTTGTTTATGGCAACCAAATGCAGTTTCTTGGAAACTGGCTGTGATTAATGTTCTTTTTTTCTTCCCCTGAAACTTTACCAGTGCTGATGGAAATAGAAAGTTTGTTCTGAGATCTTCTGGGAAAATGAGCAAGTTAGAGATTAATGATAATAATATTATTGCAACATTAGTTTATTATTATGATACTTCAAGGGTCTGTCTGTGTGAGTGTCCCCTTCTCTGATGTCAACCACAACCCTTTTCAAACCTTATGAAGAAGATAGCCTTCAGGAATGACTATGAATGAAAAAAAAATAAAAATAAATCATTTTAAAAATCCCTTTGTGGTTGTTTTTCTGTCCATAGTAAGGCTGGTTCCAGGATGACAGATATTACATTTGTTACTGGGTTCATGCCCAAAGTGTTCTTAGGTTGTCAGCATCTTAAGCTCCGCTGGCACATGGCCTTCACAAACAATAAGGCATCCTAGAGGAGGCCTTTGGTAGAGGACAATAGTAACTGTAATAATAACAATCAAATGACAATAATAATAGCCATAATTATTATCATTGTTATTGCAACAATAGTACCACCTTTTAATTATAAACCACTTTGATTCCCAAAGCGCTTTAGAACATATATGTATCCACACACACACAAACACACACACACACACACATTTCACTTGATACTTGCCACAATCCTATGACAGAGCAGAAATTGTTTTCCTCACTTTTCATGAACCACTCATAACATAGCTTAAATCAAGTAGTTTTTACGTGGAATTGGTTAATTTAAAAAAAAATATTGTGAGAACTATATTTAAATATAATTATCTAATTATCTTCCTCTGTAATCTTTTTTATGATTTTTTTCCATGACTCTGAGAAAGAATCCATAGGCTTGATCAGACTTACTCATGGGTCCAAGGCATATGCATGCACATGTGTGTGTGCATACATATGCACACAAACAAACACATTGTTAAGAACCCCTGATCTAAACTAAACCTCTCTTCCCTGGTCACTATTTCCCTGTAGTATATTGTATCTCCTTAGTTGAGGCCAAAAACTGTATTCACTTTTGTATCCCAGTGCGTAACACGGTAGCTAATTCAGAGTTAATTTTTGATAAATTTGTGTTAATGGGCTGATTGATCTATTTCACATGGAAGAAAAAGAATAAGAGGAGAAGGAGGAGGAGGAGGAAGAAGAAGAAGAAGAAGAAGAAGAAGAAGAAGAAGAAGAAGAAGAAGAAGAAGAAGAAGAAGAAGAAGGAGGAGGAGGAGAAGAAGAAGGAGAAGAAGAAGAAGACTTGCTCAAGATTACATAGGAAATGAAAGAGTCAAAACTCATATCTTCTAACTTTCAATCAAGGGAGGTTTTGTCATTTTCATTCATCTTGGCAATCTATGCTCAAAAACTGTAGTCCCCAAACTTTTCTCCATAGTTTCATAAGGTCATAAATTATAGAATGCAGAGCAAGGATGGAACATATATTCCAACCCCCTCACTTTGCAACTGAAGAAACTGAGGCTTAAAGAAAGGAAATTTCTTGGCCAAAGTCAAATTTGTAGTAAGCAGAAAACTCAAGATTTAAATCCAGCGTAGTGCAAGTCAAAGAATTCAACATAAGAGCAACTGAGCTTGGTTCATGCTTCTGCCAATTTAATTTATCCTGTATATGTATATATGTATATGTGTGTGTGTGTGTGTGTGTGTATAGTTGTTGTTATGATTACTCCCATATTAGGTTTTGAGCTTCTTGAGAAGAGAAACTGTCTTTTTCCTCTCTTCTTATTATCCCTGCCACTTACCACAATGACTGGAACATAGTAGGTGCTTAATACATGTTTATTGATTGAATATTTGATATCTATATAATTTGGGGCAAATGACTTCTTTGGATCTCTGTTTCCCTATCTGTAAAAAGAAAGGGTTAGACTAGATGGCTTATAAAGGCACTCTCAGCTATATGTCTATGCTACTCTGGCTCTAAATTTAGTGCTCTTAAAGGAGCTCAGCAGCTCTCCTGTCTGTTAGACATCAACGGAAGCGACATGCTGTTTAAAAGAATTGTAGTCAAAATAATTGGAAAGTCATTGAAGAAAGGGGAGAGCTGGCTAAGGCATTGTCTCCATTGAGAAGAAACACCTGGTGGCTTTTTTTATTCTCAGAATTCTTTATAACCTGCATCCACTAATGATGTCAGAGTCACATTGCAGCCTGATTATTAGTTGAAGCTAATAATGATGATTTTGGAACACAGTAGGATCTTTAAATATCTGTGGAATCATCAATAAGAAGAGGCTCACTTTGAGTCTAGTCTTAGGGCTAAATTTTTAAAACAACTTCTTCATTTTCCTCCCCATAAAATCTCATAGACCTGAGCCCACAGTAAGAATGGAGAAGCAAGGATAAGAAGGAAAATTCACTGATAAACATTGTATGAGGAAGTCCATTGAGAAGCCATCTTGGGTTCCAGAATTTTCTCAGGAGCAACTGAGAACCATTTCATGAAGGCAGTAAGAAGAGGATGTTCTCAGTAAAGGGTACCTTACACGGAATGTTACCTCTCCCTGGCTTGATCTTTTTCCTCTGTATTTTCTTTTTCCTTTTTTTGACTAGGCAATGGGGTTAAGTGACTTGGCCAGGGTTACACAGCTAGTAAGTGTTATGTGTCTGAAGCTGGATTTGAACTCAGGTCCTCCTGAATCCAGGGCTTGTGCTCTACCCACTGCACCACCTAGCTGCCCCTTTCCTCTGTGTTTTCCTATCCACTCTAAGAATCAAAGAAAGTCAGAAAGTGTGCAAGTGAACTGATGAGATTTGGGGGCCTAAAAGTAGCAGTTTTTACTTGATTTGAAGGTGTACTAGTTGCAACAACAAATTATGTTGTTGACTAGTCAGTTAACAAGCATCTATTAAGCACCTACTATGAGCCAGGTACTGTGCTAAATGTTGATGATACAAAATAAAATAGAGCAAAAGTTACCAAACACTTTACCTGCTTTCAATGAGCTTATATTCTAATGGAGGGAGACAACATCCCCAGAAAGAAATTCAGACTAAAGCATTAAAAGCTGGGAGCAATGGAACCCAGAAAGGTCCTGTCAATAAAGCTATCACCAAGTATTAATTAAGAAAATACTATGTGCTGGCACTGTGCACACTGGGGATTTAAGTACAAAGAATGAAATAATATTCACTTACAATGACTTTTTATTCTAAAGGGGGAGGGACCACAAAATAAAAAAAATACCATAAAGTTAATAAACACAAATAAGAAAGTAAATGCAAGGTAGTTTGGGAGGAAGGGCATTAGCAATTAGAGAGATCAGAATAGGCTTCACTATCTTCTGATAGTATCTGAACTGCATCTTAAAGGAAGAGAGGGACTCTCTAGGAGGTGAGTACATTCCAGGCCTGTGCAAAGGCACAAAGTTGGGAGATGGATTGTTCTTTTTGAAGAAGAGAAAGGAGGCCAGTTTGGCTCAGTAACAGAGTGAGAGAAAAGGAGTAAACTCCAATAAGACTAGAAAGGTAGCTTGGGGCCTGGTTGTTTAGAACTTTAAAAACTAAACAGGTGAGTTTATATTTTACCATGTGTTGTGATTTGTCCATTCTTCTAGAAGAGGACTATGACATCAGGGAGATGATGACATGACTTGAAATTGATTTTGATTTGAGTGAGGGAGGGCTGTGCAAGGCTCACTTTCTCCTCCAGAGCCATCTGGATTCAGTGTCCAGATATCAACTAGGATGACTGGAGAAAGCCTAGGATGCAGTAGGAGACCTTGGTCCTTTTAAACTAAGGTCTTTCCAGGTTCTCACTTTAAGTGAGGTAACACCCATTCAGTGAATAGGCCTCTTTAAGAAGTGAGTCAAGGGATGGCCTCTTTAATCAAAACAAAACAAACAAACAAACAAAAAAAATCTAACTGATATGAGAAGACCCTAAAAAGCCCACTGGAGCTCTTAAGTAGAGGAGTCACATGGTCTTGTCTTTGCACTGGAAAAGTTCTTCCTGTTTAGGGTAGATACACCATACTGTTGCCTGTGCAGGACGCAATAAGATAACCCAGGCCTTGGAGTGCCATCTGGTGGCTTACCTAGATAGCCTGAGCAATTCCAGAATATTTTATAGAATAGTTGTGAAGCAAATACTTCTTGGATATTTCCAAACTATGCTTCCTCTACAGCATCTATTCACCTCCCCCTCTGGAAGTTGGACTATGCCCAAGGGATCTAGAGTAAAATAGGTGAGACTTTGAGATATAATGGCTAGAGACCAGTCCATTATCAGATTTTCTGCCATGTTCCACAACAGTACCTTCCCCTTTCCCCTTTGGGTTTTCAATATTCTTCAAAGTCTTATTTGATTGATATTATATCTTCGTGATTAACACAGTGCCTGACTTATAGTAATTAATTTTTTTTTCACTTATTCATTCATACTAGGTGGCACAGTGAATAGAGAGTTGGATTTGCAGTCAGGTAGACCTGAGTTCCAATCCTGCTTCAGATATTTACTAGTTCTGTAACCCTGGACAAGTCACTTACCCTCTGTCAGTCTCCCTTTTCTCATCTGTATAATGAGGATAAGAATAGCACCAACCTCATAGGGCTGTTGTGAGGCTCAGATGGTCCATGATGAAGACACTCCATTTCTCCACCTCATTCACTCTCTCAGGCTGTGCCCCACGCCTGTAACACTCTCCCTCTTCCACTCTGCCTACTGAACTCTCCAGCTGCTTTAAGTCTCTTCTTTTACTGGAACTTCCCCCAAATTTTCTTAATTATAGTGCCTTCCCTTTGTTAATTACTTCCTATTTATCTTGTATATAGCTTACTTTGCATATATTTGTTAGCTTGTTGTCTCCCTAATTAGAGTGTAAGCTCCTTTAGCATAGGCACTGTCTTTTGCCACTTTTTGTATTCCCAGCCCTTAGTATAGTATCTAGCACATAGTAGGTACTTGATAAATGTTTTTTACTGATTAATTGGTTGATTGAAATAAGATAAAATCTATAAAGTGATTTGAAAACCTTAAAAGTATTTTGCAAATGCTATTATTGTTGTCATTCTTGTTTTTGCTGTCATTTATTAATATTAATAACAACTCAGGTTTCCTTTAGATACAAGAATATCCCTTTACATTGGCAATTTGAGAGGCAACATTTGTCAGTGTTTGGGATTATAGACATATAGAATCTTTATGTTACCTGAGGTAGCGTACAGTGAAAAGATATTGCAAACAAGTGTCACCAGAAAACTTTACCTGCACTATGGGTTGCCACACTCTTTGTCCTGCCCCACTAGGATTTTAACACAGGCCTCTTTTATGATAATGATGATAATGGTGATGATGATGATAATGATGATGATGATGATGATGATGATTATGATGATGATGATGATGATGATGATGATGATTAGTAGTAGTATTTACATTTTGGGGTAGCTAGGAGACACAGTGGATGGACCACTGGACTTGGAGTCAGGAAGACTCCTCCTCCTGAGTTCAAATCCAGCCTCAGACACTTACTAGCTGTGTTTTTCTGGGCAAGTCACTTAATCCTCTTTATTTAAGTTTCCCCATCTATAAAAATGAGCTGGCAAAGTAAATGGCAAACCATTTGCTGATATCTTCCCCATTTTATAGATGAGGAAACTGATGCTAATAGGGATTAAATAATTTTCCCAGGGTCATACATCTAGTAAGAATCTGAGGCCACATTTGATCTCAGGCCTTCCTGACTCCAGGCCCAGTGTTTTCTCCACTGGGCTACCTGGAAGGGTGTCACTCTTGGTCTCTCTACCCCTTGTTTGTCTTTGTTTTCAACATCTTGATCTCCTAATGGGATAGTCAGGAGTCACTACTCTTTTTTTTTTTTTGATGATGCATTTTGCAATATTAAACTCAACTTGTATTTTTTGAAAATCTACCAAGTCCCTACAAAATGCTAGTTAAATAGGATTTGAAAATCTTATTTAACTCAAGGAGTAGAAAAAGTGTTGGACTTGGAATAAGGAAGATCTGTTTTGGAATCCTGCCTTAAACACTAGCTGTATTCTCCTGGACACTCTTTTTTGATTTAGTTTCCTTATCTGTAAAATGAAATGGTTAGACATAATGGTTGAGATTCCTTTCCAGTTTCATTTCTATCATCCACATCCAATTTCACTTCTTGGATTTGTTCATTTATTTCAGTTCAACATAATGCCTACTATGTGCAATTCAATGTGCTTGGCATTGGATATTATACACAGACATTCATGACAAACATCACTGCCTCCTAGGAGATTAATTTTTACTGGTGGCTAAAATGTGAATAGAGATAAGAAATTCAAGCTAATTTGTGAAGAAAGAGAATACTGAGAACTAGGAATATATGGCAAGACTTCATTGAGAAGATGACATCGGGGATGAGCCATGGATAAAGGCAAATGTGCTAAGAGTCCTTGAAAAAGAAGTGTGGTTTAGTCTTAGGAAATGCAAATTCAGGGAGGCAGGCAACAGAATTTAAGGATGACTAGTAGACAGTTTGGTTGGATTATAAAGTTCATGAAAGGGAATAATCAACAAGTTGATCAATCAATAAACATTTGCTAAGTGCTAACTATGTGCCAAGCCACATGCTAAGCATTGGTGAGACAAAGAAAAGCAAAACATAAAGAAGTCCCATCTAATGGGAGAGACAATACGGAAACCACTATGGACACACAACTTGTAAATAGTAGAAATAGAAAATAATCTCAGAGAAAAGGTACTTGTAGTGGGGTTGGATGGGGGAGATGGAAAGGAGTCAAGTAAATTCTTTTGAAAAAAGGTGGGATTTCATGAGTCTTTAAGGAAACCAAGAAGCAAAGATAAGGAGGGAGAACATTCCAGGCAGGGGAGACAGGCCCTGAAATGGTATGGTGTTGGGAGCTGGAGTGTTGCATGTAAGGAACAGCAAGGTCAGTGTTACTGAACTTAAGAATATCAAGAAGTGAGAAAAGTATAAGAAAAATGGAAATGTATGAAAGGGCTAGACTATGAAGCATGTTGAGAGTCAAACAGAGGATTTTATATTTGGTTCTGTAGGTACTAGGGAGCCACTGACATTTATTGAGTAGGGGTGGTATGGCCAGACCTGTATTTTAGTAATAATATGAAAAATTTAGCTAGGTATTATGATATATTGAAAAGTGCCTTGGATTTGAAGTAAAAGAACCAAGGTTTGTTCCATAATTGTCATTTGCTACCCTGGACCTTAAAGTCACTTTGAGAATATTTTACTAGATAACCTGTATGGTCCTTTTCAACTTTCAATTTATGTTGCTATAAAATAAGGCTGAAAAGGTAAACTGGAATCAGATTGTGAAGGAGCTTAAATGCCAAGTAGAGGAGCTCATATTTTACCCTAGAGGCAATGGGGAGTCACTGAAAACTTTTCATTTATTTTATTTTTGGTGAGACAATTGAGATTAAGTGACTTGCCCAGGGTCACACAGCTAGTAAGTGTCAAGTGTCTGGTCTGAGCGGGAATTTGAACTCAGGTCCTCCTGACTCCAGACGCAGTGCTCTATCCATTGCGCCACCTAACTGCCCCAACCCTGAAAGCTTTTGAACAGGGAAATCATATGGTGAGACTCCTGCCTTAGGATGATGATGATGATGATGATGATTTGATTGTGACTATTAGGCCAGACAGATTGGAGAAGTGAGGGACAGGAATCAGAGTGACCAATTAAGAGCCTATTACAATAGTTCAGACAAGAGCTAATGAAGGTCTGAACTTCAGTAGTGGCCATACGAATAGTTTTATGAATAGTTTATGAATAGTTTATGACTAGTTTTCTTCTCTCAGACCTGTGAGATAGATTGATCACACTACCTCAGGTCCCTTCTCTCTGTGATATTTTATATTCTATTCTAACACTCTATTCTAAAATTCCTTCCAACTCTGGTATTCTATGTTCTATATCTCTAAATTTAGGTGCATTTTCACACTAAATGTTCATATGTACTGTTTGTACCTGACCTGTGGTAGATCCTTCTGAGCTCATACTGATTTGCTCAGCCACAGTCAGACACATTGTACCTTGATTCCAACATAGTCATGCCATTTTGGTCCTCTTCAAGAATGAAGGACAAAAACCAACCAACCAATCTATGTTTTATGTTCTAAGAGTCTTTCTAGAGTTATAACTAAGGCTTTTGTCATCAGGGGCAAACTAAGATGGTCCCAAATTAATGGGAGTGATGGTAGTGGAGGGGAATTCCACACAGGGAAATCTGACCTTGGTTGTAGTCATGTCAGTAAGAACAACTTGTCTCCTAGAGGGTCTGGCCCATACCCCTAAGCCCATAAGGTAATAGGATGGTGAAGTAGAGCAGGGCCCCCAAGAGAAGGGGGTAGTGGTGTCTGGAGTACAATCATGCCATGCTGAGTCACAGAAGACTGGAAAAACCATTGAACAAGGTGTGTGGAGATTGTAGTTGTGATCCCCTCCCCACATAAACACTCCCCAAAGAGGAAGTACCATGACTTAGATGTTGGCAACTTGGAACAAAGTCCAGACGACCTGTGCTAGTTGAAACTGTTCTCTGAAATAAGAACATGAGAATGAATCACAACCATATGGTACCGTGGGCACATGAGGGTTTCAAACAAGATTTGCCCTTCTTTCTTCTTCATGCCCATACTATACACTCATCATTTCACACCTCCTTCTGACGATCCTCAGGTCACATGAGCTTTGCTGCCCTGGAGCCATGAACAGAGGTGAAATTAATTTACAGTTCTGGGCCCCTCACAATGAAAACAGCAGCAAAGTAAACATCATCAATTAGATGGTTTTCTCCTGTGTCACCTGGTAAACTTCATAAACATGTAAATTCCACAATCCCCATAAACACTTTAGCCGTATGAATCACTGGAGGGTATCACAGCTGGCTACCTGAAGAAACTGTATCTGGAAATCTCCTGCATTATTTATGGGAAGGCAGCAGATGCAAAAGAAAAAAAAAAGGTTTCGTATCAGCCTCATGAACTAACACGTAAACGTCTTCTTGCGTACTGTAAGAAAATAAATAGGTCTTGATGCAATTGAGCTAAAGATATCATTCATATATGAGGAACAAAATGCTTCAGTATACAAATTAAACCCACCATTTGGTAGCATTTCTAGATAAGGCAGATTCAGTAAGCCCCAAGCAAATATTTTCTCATGAAGGCCAACACTCAAAGTTCTTTGGGATTTTCCCCTTCCTCCAAATTTTTTTATGAAAATAATAGCTGTCATTCATATACAAATGGGCAGTAGGACAAGTGGAAAGCCAGACTCAAAGTGACAAAGGCCTGGGTTTCAATTTTATGTTTGTCATATACTAACTGTGACACGAGGTAAGTCATTTAACTCATGATTTCTAGTCTTCCAAGGTTCTAAGCCTCTAAGTGGCAGAGAAGGTGACAATCTACATTTTTAGAGGAAATTTCCTCACCTGGAATTATTTCTACCTATGAAATTACAAGTTCAGATAATACCCCTGATTATATAAACTATTACAACTTACAAATCTATCTTATACACATATGCATATATGCACATATACATACACACATATATTATATTAACTCATTTGATCTTCAATCCTGTGAGGCACGTAGTACAGTTGTGATTATTTCTTAAGGACAGGGACCATCTTAGCTTTGTCTTCTATCCCCAGTACAAAGCATTGTACCTGAAACAAGGTAGATATTTACTAAATGATTGTTGTTTCATTGATTGAGAAATGAATCCCTATTTGACACAACCAGTGAATGAATTGATGGTAAAGCATTTATCACTACTTTATGCTGAGTTTTTGGGTTATAAATAGAAAAGCAGAGACAGTCCCTGTTCTCAAGGATCGCACGTTTTACTGAGGGAGATAGCATGTATAGAAGGTTTCAACTGTAGGATGTAAAAGTCCCATGCAACAGTTGGATAAAGCCCTAGACCTGGAATCAGGAAGACATGAGCTCAAATCCAGCCTCATTCACTTAACTAACTGTGACCCAGGGCAAATCATTTAATTTTGGTTTGCCTCAGTTTCCCCAACTCTAAAATAGAGATGATAACACTTACTTTGCAGAGTTGTAGTGAGGATCAAATAAGATCAGTAAGACCATACTTGTACAAAATGATTAACATAGTTCTTAGCATAGAGTAGGTGTTATATAAATGCTTATTTCATTCCCCTCCTTTCCTTCTGTGGTCCTTAGACTGCAGCAATAGAGAATATGATAAAATATCTTCTTTAACAGTTATTTCCAAGCACAAAATCATATTAGTTTCTGATGTTAAACTATTTGATAGTGTGAAACAAAAACTTTGGGGCAAGATTTTTTTTTTTCTGTCTCTTCAATTGTAGTGGCTAAAGGCTACCCCTCCCCTCAGAAATATTTATATTGCACTTTAAGGTTGGCAAAGATTGCACAAATATTGTCTCATTTGAGTCTCACAACAACCCTATGAAATGGGAGCTATTATTTTCCCTATTTCACAGATGTGGAAACTGATGATTTGCCCAGGGTCATACAGCAAGTAAGTACCTGAGGTTGAATTGGAAATGAGGTCTTCCAGTCTCCAGACCCAGAGCTCTCTTCTCTGTCTCACCTAGCTGCCTAAACACAGGAAGAAAATTTGAAAAACAAGATTAAAGTAATACTAATATTATTTTCTACTAGTATCAAATGAAAATCCTTTTGATAATAGCTTCCAGATGAATCACCTCTTTTAGCCACGTGAGTCATTTTCTTTCCTCTCTAACACGCACAGACATGGGTGCCATCTTTTTTTTTTTCCCTCTGTTCACTGTTTTCCTCCAGCCTATAATAAACTTCATCTTCCTTCCTAACTTTGCCAGTGAAACCTGTACTTCAATGGGCAACTGAATTAGCACCTTTTCCATGAAGACTTCTCTATTATATAAGCCTTTAATGATCTTTCTCACCTGTCAGCAAACAGCATATATAGCTGGATCGCAGACTTTCAAAATAGAAGAGGCTTTCAATATCTTAGTCTAGTCCAGCCATTTCATTTTATATGTGAGGAAACTGGGATCCAGAAAAGCGGAATGCCTCATCCAAAGAACATGACAATTAAATGGTAGAGCTAAAATTTGGACTCTTGAAGACTCTTCTCAATAAACTTCAGTATGGACCCTATGATTTAATACTTAATAAAACTCTCTTGTGCTCATTTCTATTTTTTACCTGTGTGTTTTTCTCACTAACTAGGATATAAGCTCCTTGATCTACTTTTCAATCCCCCAGAGTACCTTGTATAGTCCTAGGCCCATAGTAGTTGTTCAGCAGATATTTTTGGTTGTTCTCCTACTATGGAAGATTAGAGGAATACCTGAAAATACCTTCTTGATACAACGTTTTCCTTTCCTAAGACAATACCTGTCATACAAAGAAAAAATAGAATAATTTGGGCAAGGACTAAATTTCAAAGCTAGATAGATAGACATGGACATCATTAAAGGGTATATGAGTATGTGTATGTATGTGTGTATGTACATATGTATATACACATATACACACAGAAATAGAAGATATGTCAATCAATATTAATTAAGCACCTACTTTGTGCCAGGCACTGTGCTAATCTAATACACTCATATAATCTATTATGCATACTTAATGTCTCTGTGTGTGTGAGTTTTGTGTGTGTGTGTGTGTGTGTGTGAGAGGGAGAGAGAGATTAAATATGATATGTAAGGAAGAAGCATGGTATAAAGCATAACCTTGAAGCCAGGAATGCCTTGTTTCAGGTCCTGCTTCTGATACATACTGGCCACTTTCATTAGTAGAGGAAATTTACTCACCAGGAAGTACACTATAGAATTGAAATTATAGGGCCAGTCCCAATCTCTACCATGTATGTATGTATGAATATACATGCATGTTTATTGTTGTTATTATTGATTTTCGGTTGTGTCCAACTCTCTGTGACCTCATTTGGGGTTTTCTTGGCAAAGATACTGGAGTGGCTTGCCATTTCCTTCTCTAGCTCATTTTGCACATGAGGAGACTGAGACAAACAGGTCTAAGAGATTTCCCCAGAGTCTTTCAGATAGTAAGTGTCTAAGGCCATATTTGACCTCAGGTAGATGAGTCTTTCTTGTTTCTAGCCCAGTGCTCTATCTACTGCATCATATATATATATACATACATACATATGTGTGTGTGTATATGTATGTATATAATATACACACAATACATATTATATATGTGTGTGTGTATATATGTTTGCATACATTATGGGTGTATATATATACATTATGTGTGTGTGTGTATATGTTTGCATACATTATGTGTATATGGTGTATCTACACATACATGAGCAGCTAGGTGGCACTATATATATATATATATAATGTGTATGTGTGTATGTGTATGTATATACATGTATAGTTATGTATACACCACAAATATGCACATGTTTGTGTATGTGTTTATGTATATATGTGTATGTACATACATTCATACACACACAATACATATATACATGCACATACAGAATTTCCCTGATGAAACATAAATTCCTTGAGGGAAATAATTATTATTTTACTTTTATCTTTGAATCCACAGCGCCTTGTGGTACCTGACACCACATAATGTTTAAAAATGCTTATTGATTGATAATTGTTTGATTTTATCTTTTTATGTCAGTGAAGTCATTTCATTTGGCTTCTAACATCACAATCATGGATACATCGCATAGGGGTGTAAAAAAAGACATTACAAAAAGTTAATAAGAGTAATTGACTTGGGCCAAGTATACACAGAAGTGGTCCATGAGGGAAGCCATACAATTTTGAGGGCATGTAGTCACTGATTCTCAAGCTACAGGGAAATTATAAAGAACTTGAGAGCAGAGAGAGAAAGAAGAGGAATACAGATTTTTATTATTATGGAAAAATATATTAAAGAAATATCCATAATGGTGACCATGAAATATTGATAACTGCTGACACATAAGCTTCCTTTCTAGTCTCTAAAAACAACTTTGTGAGAATAAGCTGTATACCTAATAAAAATGTTGATGAATTTATCAGAAAAAAACTAACGTATCTTTCACAGCTTTTATAAACAATATTTTGCAATAGACCACACATTTACAAACATGCAACTGAATAAAGAATGTAGAGAATACAAGATGTCACTTTGCTTATTATTTGTTGGTTATTAAAAATTCAAATTAAATACTTTCAATAAACATTTATTAAGCATCTTTTATATGCCAAGCACTATGCTAAGTGCTAGTGATACAAATATAAAAGACAGTCCTTGCCCTCACTGAGTTTACAATCTAATGAGAGAAGACTCATGAAAAGAAGCTAGAAGGGCGACTCCAGGGAGTAGATAACTAGGAACATCTTGTTTTGAGAGCAAGCAGAGTTGCAGTTGGGAAAAAAATAATTAAGTATGATATAATATCTTCTTAAAATTTTCCCTCCAATTTTATAGCTTTCAAGCAAATACTAAACTCATGTAAGAGTCCTCAAAAGTCCATATTCTACTAAAATCTCTTTACTAATATCGAGAATAACACTGATATTGTTAATAAACAAGCATTTGATATAACCTTTAGGTTATGGACAATACTATTTCTGCATTTATTTTTATCCACAGGACTTAGCATTGTGCCTGATATATAATAGGTAACTAATAAATGCTTGTTAACTAGAACAGAAAGACTTATACTTAACTTTATAGGATAAAATTTGCCATTTTATGAGATAAAATGTAAGCCCTTTGCAGACATGGATTGTTCATTTTTTTTTATTATATTTTTGTTTCTATGGCTCCAGAGCTTTTCACACAATATATGCTTTATAAATGATTTATCATACTGTATCATTTATTTATAAATGATTTAATGTATTTAGACTGAATTGGAAATAATGGAGGATGGCAACTCACAGGTCTAAGAAGCTTCTTTTTTTTGTGGATTTCATTGAATCCCTAACTTGGTTACATTTTGGACATTTGGACAGTTTGAAAAGAGATTAGATTATAGATCTATTAAAATATTTAAGAATTCAAAATTCATACTTATGGCTTATGTTGAATTTGTTGCACCCCCAGAGCTTTTCTCACATCAAATGTTGTCTGCTCACATACCCCTCCTCCACGAGGAAGGTGACTGGAATGTGAGGGAGCTGGAAACTGTTAATAAGGAGCAACTAAGTGAACTGGAAATAATTAGCGCAAAGAAGCATGACAACTTCCTGTCCCCCTTCCATCCCCTAACCCAAGTCATTTGTTAGGAGTGGCAGAATGGTGTAGCAGACACAGTGGATTGAAAATCCGCAGACCTCCATTTAAATCTCAGATATCCCACTTACTTGTGTAACATCCACAAAGTCTTTTTTTATATAGGGTCTCAACATATGTGAAATGACAGAATTATATTATACGTAAATCACATAAATAACGATGATGACAATTGTGATGATGATGATGATGATGTTGATGATGATGATGAATACTTGGCATTTAAGATTTATAAAATTCTTTGAAATGTTTTCTCATTTTATGCTCACAACAACCTTGGGAGGTAGGATCAACTATTATACTCATCTGTAAGATGAGGAAATTAAGGCAAACAAAAATGAAATGACTTGCTCAGGTTCACAAAGCTTTTAAGTATCTGAGAAAAACAATAATTTATCAGATGACTGCTGTATTTAAAGTCCTTTGCTAAATACTGGGAGATATATAAATGTAGACCAAGGAATGGTCCCTGATATCAAGAAATCCACAATCTAGCATGGTGATAAGACACCAACAAAACTGACTATATTGCAAACTCTTACATAATATACACATACATTAAAAAAAGTACAAAACAGAGTGCTCTGAGAGGCCTGAGGAGGAAGGCCCTGAACTCCTAGGGAGAAGATATAACATTTGAGCTGGCCTTTAGATAGTGATTCAGTAGATGAACAGGGTGAGTCAAGGGCATTCCAGATATGAAAAACTACAGGTGTCAAGGCGAAGAGGTCTAAGAGCTTAGTGTCTCTCAAGAGAAAGACAGTAGTTGTATTTTCTGGAGAAAAGACAGTACAAAGGCAAGTAATATGAAATAAGGTCTGGAATTTAGACGAGCATAAATATAGTGCTAGAAAGGACCTTAAAGACCACATAGATAAAACTCTATATTTTTCTGAAAAGGAAATGAAAGCCAAAGAAATGAAGTGTCTTGATCATGGTTAAACAACTAATAAGTTGCCTGAAGCAAGAACTGAATGCAGGTTTTCCTCATTCTAAGTCTAATATTCTACCAACTATGCTATACTGATAGATAGCATTGCCTGATTCTTAAGGCCTTGCATGCCAGGAACTTCGAATTTTGGACTTTTGGGGAGGTAGTATGTAACTATTGAAGGTTTTGGAGTAGAAGATTCACATTACCAGATCTATATATTAAAAAAAAATTCTGGCAGCCGTGTGAAGGATGATCTGAAGAAGACAGGGTGGAAAATAGGAAGACCTAAGCATTCTTCTGGCAAAGAATGAGCACACATTCTAGAATAGTATCAATGGAAATAGAGAATGAGGGACAGATGTGAGAGATGATGAAATGTGAAACTGATAAAACTTATCAACTGTTTAGATGTGATAGTTGAGAAATTAAGAGTCATCAAAGACATCCTAAAGTTAGGGATATAGGAAACGGAATGAATTGTGGTATCACAGACAAACTTATGAAATCATAAGGAGAAGAAGATTTAAAGGGAAAGATAATGTGGTAATTTGGGACATATCATCTTTGAGGTATCAATATTTAAATGTCTAAATGGATATATCTTATAGTTAGAATTATGGATCAGGAGCTTAGATCATAGGTTTTGTGCTCTGATGCATATATTTGGGAGTCTTTTGCAGAGAGCAGAGTTGAAGTCATGGAAGTCAATGTGATTTGCAAGGAAAAGAATGTAGAGAGAGTAGAGCTAGGGAGAGTGTTTATAAACATCAATATTAAGGTGTTGGGAAGATGAGGAGGAGCCAGCAAGAAAGAAAAGGAACAGTCAGAGAGGTAAGAGGAGAACTAAGAAAGCAAGAAAGTAATTTGAGACATGTTGAGGTGCCAATGGGACATCTCTATGGACTTGTATCATAGGCAGTTGGTATTATAGATCTGGAGCTCAGATCACAGTTTATGTGACTTGACATACTTTTGGGGGTCTTCTGCAGAGAGGTGAGGGGGAGTGAATGCATTTTGCAAGGGAAAGAATGTAAAGAGAACAGATATAATGAACATTTATAAACGTCTGTATTAAGACATTGGAAAGATGATGAGGAATCAATGAAGTAGGAAATGAGAAACAATAAGAAGGTAGGAAGAGAACCAAATAATACTTGATATGTGCAAATCCAAGAAAGGAGAAAGCATGTCTGGGAGTCAGTTAAAAGAGTAGATCAGGGGTAGCTAGGTGGCGCAGTGGATAGAGCATCGGCCTTGAAGTCAGGAGGACCTGAGTTCAAATTTGGCCTGAGACCAAATGCTTGACACTTACTAGCTGTGTGACCCTGGGCAAGTCACTTAACCATAACTACCTAAAAATAGAAAAAAAAATTAAAAAAGAGTAGATAATAGTATCAAAAGCTACAGAAAGATGAAGACTAAAAAAGGAAAGAGAGATTCGATTAAGTGATTAAGAAGCCATTTGGTGACATTAGAGAGAGCAGTTTCAGATGGGTAGTGAGGGTAAAGTCCAATAGCAAGAGATTGAGAGGAACAGGGAGAATGAAGACATCCAGGCCTTGAATGTATAAAACTTTTTCAAGAAATTTATGGGAGTTGATGCAGAGAGAATTGGGTTGATCTCTGGAGTCCCTTTCCAGGTTTAAATCCTCTGCTTCTATAAACTCTGATTTCCAGAGACTTTTATTGTCACCTTTTCTCTGGACTGAATATTTAACATATATCACCTGGCATTGAGAACCGGGAAAAGGAGGAAGCAAACTAAACAGTCACCATGGGTGGGTGCAACACACAGCAGGAGGGGAATTTAACGATAACTTTTTATATAAAAAATACACTTCACATTTATCTAATCATCCTGGGAGGTTTAAAGCAAAGTTTTGAAATCTCTGATGAACAATAACAGAGGGGGAATAATTTTTTTTAACATTTCTGAGAGTGAACAAATAATTCTTCTTCATTCTTCTGATAACTTTCTCTCTCTCTCTCTCCCTCTCTCTCTCTTCAGTGCATGCAATTCCTCTACTCGACTAACTTGTAACTTAATGAGGACAAGGAAGATGTCTGATTCATCTGTATCTCCCTAGCCCTTATTACACACTTAGGCACATAATAGATGCTTCATCAATGTTTGTTGAATTGAATAACATTTGAGTGAAACTGATAATTGAAATTGTTACTTTCAATGGTTTCTGTGATTATTTCTTCTTCTTCTCTCCAATAGCCAGCCCATCATGGATGTGAAGATCAAGACCTTAGAAAGTTTGTCAAGATGGGATGAAAATTAATATGCAATCCTATAGATTTCTGAAAACAAACACCTTTGCATACCATCAATCCTACATTTCTGTACTAAATTACTTTGCTGTCACTTTTAGTTTAATCTTCTTACGGATAAATATGTTGTAGAAAAAAGAACAACAGAGTTGCTGTCAGAAGACTTGCGCTTGAATTCTAATTCTGTCATTGGCAATTCATATAACCTTGATCAAGTCACTTAAAGCCTATAAGTCTCAACTTCCTCATGTATGAAGTGGGTATAATATTTGTGCCTCATGATTCCCAGAGTATTATTGTTCCCTTGCTAATGAGCCTTCAGTAGCTCCCATTGTTCGTAACATAAAATACAAAATCTTTTTCAGTTTTGCTTTTAAAGACTTTGATTTATCCCACCTTTTCAAGCTTGTTTCATATTGCTCCATTTCACACACTCTATGTTTTTATTAGGCTACTTGCCAAGGTCAATACTGACAGTCTGTGACTCAGACAACATTCCTTCTGGTACCTTTGTGCACTAGTCATCTCTCATTTTTGATATGCACCATTTTCTTATCTACCATTCTTGAATCCCTGCCTTCCTTCAAGGTTAAGATCATGGACTAATGATCATCCTAGTTGTATGTTCTCCTTGTCAAGAAGATGTTGATCAACATTGATCATGGTTTGACTTGTCTGACATATGCTGCCTTCTTTTTCACCTTTAAGGAGCCTCATTGCCTTAGCTGGGCTTGTTTGCTTGCCCTGTGTGGCGGTTGGTAGGGAAGGCTGAGCCCTTGTCAATAGGAGTTGCTTCCCTGGGTGATGGCTGTTATTTTTGGTCTAGAGGCAGAACCATTGCTTCTGGGGAAGGAGTAGGATTAGAGAGTGTTGCCCCTCCCAGAGTTCTTGTTACCTATCATCTTTTTAATGGCAGTAGGTCAGCAGTTATTGCTGGTGATGGTGAGGAAGATGGACCTACAATTTTCTTTGTGTAGGGGATTCATGTTTCAGATAGAGGATAGACTACTTGTATTCTAAAATCCTTGCCAACGCTAAGATGCTATAATTCTCTAACATATACAGGGACAATTCTAAACTCATCATGAATTAACATATTAGGACTAACTCTCACCAGTACTGTGAAGAAGACAAGCTTTTTGACAAAGTTCCTCCATCTTCTAGTTAGTTTTTCTGTTATCCCCTGGCTACCCAATGATCCCTACTGTTATATCCCACCAATCTATGTACCTCTGGAAAGTACCCTTGGCTAGCAAAATTTCCTTTCTCTCTTGCTTCTATCCAGATATCTCCATTCTGTGTTTCAACTCTGTTTTGTGTGGATGACAGTAATTGTGGCAGTAGGTGCTACTTCTCTCCTACTAATTTATTTGATAAATAAATTCATGCTATGTTGGTGAAAGGTAATTGGTCAATGTTACTACATTATTATCTCAGGTAACACATTTGCATGTTAATGTGACATTGAGTGTAGTGGGAAGACCATTGGGATTGGAATAAGAAGTCTAAAATCATGTTTCTGTCATTTGCTGGTAGTGTGATCTGGCAACTCATTTACTTCTCACTCTTCTTACCCCACCAATATCTATTCAGTGTCCCCATGTTTTCAGGTCCCTGCTAAGACTTTACCTTCTCATCTTGGAAAATGAGCTCCAGGGGAGGTTGAACAACTTGGCCAAAATCACCTAGCTATTGAATGACAGAGTCAGGATGACTTATCCCCTCCTTGTTACAGGTGGGGAAACTGAGGCCATGGAAAATTAAACAAATTGACCAAAGGCACAGGATTCAATTTAGTTCTCCTGACTCCAAATCCAGTACTCTTTTCATCTGACAACTTTGTATCTGATACCCAGGCAAGTTCCATTTCAACGTCTCATCTCATCTGTAAGGGACCTGGGACTCGATATGTTCCCTAATATCCTCTAGCCATAATATCCAGTCCTCAGATCAGTTTCAATACAATTTAACAAATAATAATTAACAGTCATTCATGTGCATTATGGAAGGAAGTTTCCAAACTGAGTTTCTCACATTTATGAACTTGTAAATCAGTGCCAAAAATAAAATAAAATTAAATGAAAACTCAAAAAGCCCATTGGCAGGCTATGAGGACACAAAGACTTAAACAAAACATTCAAGGGGCATATATTTTAACATCCAATGTTCTAACAATAATTTCAATTTTAATAGTCTATATTCTATTTTTGACTTCCACTTCAAACATTCTATTGTTATGTGTTCTAAAGTCACTTCCTGCTCTAACATTCCATAATGCTATAAGCATGGAAGCATTAGAAGCAGAATAACTATATCCAAACAAGCCAGAGTTGTTTGTTCAAGGTGAATTGCACATGAGAAGAGACCTTGAGCTCAGCAGAGGGAATATGTGTACCTGTGTTCCCTCTGTCAATATGGCTTTCATGGGGCAATGGAAAGCACGCCCAATGGGCAGGCCTCTGCCACTCCTTCTACAGTTGGGAAATGAGTCTCTACCTCCTCAGATAGTTGTTTGTTCCAATGATGGAGACTGAGGCATCTGGTAAATAAGAGAAAGCAATATTGGACCATCTTATTTGTTTATTTCATCTATACTGCTTTCGGCATCATTGATCCCAAGCTTACCACCTGTCTGTATGAAATATCTTCACTGAGACGCCCATCTGTTGCTAACTCCTTCCAATCTTTCCATGAGCTCTGCTAAATAATATTTACAGTGTTTGGCTATTGTCACCTAAATGAGAGAGGGCAGCTGTGCAGTGGAAAGTATATTTCTCTGATTATCAGGAACCCTGGGTTCCAAGCCAGAGCCTGTTACTAACTATCTGGGGACCTCAAAAATTCACTGATGTTCTCTGGATGTCCTCATCTTTCCAAGACAAAAATATAATTTCTCTGTCCACATATCAAGGGTGGTTATGAAGAAAGTCTTTGATAATAGCTATTTAAAAAGTTAAAAGCTACACGTAGACATTTGTATTCTTATATAGAAATATACAAATACAGGGTGTCATACAAGTCTTAGTACAGTTTTAAACTATTAAACCATATTAAAATTTTATAATGAATAAAGCTATTAAATTTTAAAATTTCATAGACTTTTATGATGCCCTATATATTACATATAAGCATATGTATTTATTATATTCTATACATGCATATATATTATACTATGTCTATTTTATAGTAGTAAATCACACCAGATAGATACATACACAGGATATCACAGAAAGCTTTGTGAAGGTTTAAGGTATTAGAGTTTGTTAAACTTTTATAATAATTTTAAGCTGTTAAAAGCTTAAAACTGAACTAAGACTTTTGTAACATGATGTATATGCATGTATTCGGTATGACGTAATTTTAAACTATATGTAGTATACTGGTAGAGCTAAATGCAGATCAAATATACTTTTCCTTTATTTTTCTTGTGTGTGTGTGGTTTTTTTTGTCCATGTTTTCTGTCACAGCATGACTTACATGGAAGTGTATTTTGCATGACTATAAGTGTAAAACTTATGTCAATTTGCTTGCCTTCTCAGTGCAGGGGGAGGAAGGGAGAGAATTTGAAATTCAAAATTCGAAAAAAGGAATGTTAAAATGTGTATTTACATGTAATTGGGAAAATATTAAAAAATAAAATACATGTAATACAACATAGTATAATGATGCTAGGGGGAAGTACCTAGGTTTATTGGAAAGATCATCCAAAAAAGATATAAAAGACCAGAGTCCTAGTCCTCAATCTGTCATTAACTCACAGTGTGACCTTAGACAAATCACTTCCCCCTTTGATCATCAGCTGTAAGATGAGATGAATGGACGAAAGAAATGGGATTTTTAGCCTACTGAAAAGGAAACTCAGATAAGACATGATAGCTGTTACCAACTATTTTAAGGGCTGTCATATATTGTAGAGGCAAGATTTAATTTGTTTTGTTTGGCACTAGAGGGCAAACTAGAAACTACAGGTAGAAGTGAGAGGGAGATATATTTTGACTTGATATAAGGGAAAACTTCTTTCTAATTGTAGCTATGAAAAAATATACTGGGTTGCCACAGGAAGTAGTGGGTTTCCCCTCCCTTGAAGCCTTTACGTAGGACTCTATAATAGTTATAATTTTCTTCCTCCTCCACTTCTTCCTTTTCTTCCTTACTATCATTTAGAGACATCCTGGTAGAAAAATGAATAGAACACTGGATATAAAAAAGGTCTGAGTTCAAATTTGGCCTCAGATATTTTATAGTTCTGTGACCCTGGACAAGTTACAACCTCTGTCTGCCTAAATTTTATCATCTCTAAAATGGGGCTAACAAATAGCCCCTACCTCAATTTATGGGGTTCAAATTAGATACTATTTGTAAAGATGTGGTTGCAGTTCCAAGGCAGAGAGGAGTGCTAAAAGACAGCTGCAGGAGAGTAGGAGACCTGGTCACAGTTCCAGGGTCAAGATAAGTGCTAGTGCTTTTGGCTACAAGGGAACAAAGCCCCTTGCTGTGTAAAGACCAGAAAGCAGTAATCAGGAAAACAGTGACCACATCTGTCTTGCATCATACCACCTTGGAAGCACTGAAAACTTGCAGACTCCCAGAACTAGCTCTCATAGCAGTAACACAAAAAAGACAGAAGCTTGGGACAGTGGCTCCCAATCCCCAGGTGAGCAAAAGTCAACTTAAACACAAAGTTCAAATTAAAGAAATAAATTGGGAAAATGAACAAACAGAAAAAAAATAATTTGATCTTAAAAAGCTACTATGGTGGCAGGGAAAACCAAGACACAAACTCAGAAGAGGACAACAATGTAAAAGCATCTGTAAGCAAAGCTTCCAAGAAAAATGCTAATTGGATTCAAGCCAAACAAGAATTCCTGGAAGAGTTAAAGAAAGAGATAAGAGTGATAGAGGAAAAATGGGAAAAGAAAAGAGAGTAATGTTAGAAAATTATAAAAGAATATTGACAGTTTGTTAAAAGAGGTACAAAAATGCTGAAGGAAATAACACCTTAAAAATAGAATTGGTAAAAGAGGCATAAAAAATCACTGAAAAAATAATTCCTTAAAAATCAGAATAGGCCAAATGGAAAAAGAGGTACAGAAGCTCACTGAAGAAAATTATTCCTTAAAGATTAAACTGGGAAACTGAAAGCTAATAACTCCATGATACATAAAGAAACAATAAAACAAAATCACAAGAATTAAAAAAAAATAGAAGAAAATGTGAGCTATCTCATTAGAAAAACAACTGATCTAGAAAATCAATTGAGGGAAGATAATTGAACAATTATTGGACTATGCGAAAGCCATGATTTAAAAAAAAGAGCCTAGACATATTTCAAGAAATTATCAAAGAAAACTATCCTTATATCTTAGATCCAGAGAAAATAAAAATTGAAAGAATGCACTAATCACCTTCTGAAAGAGATCCCAAAATGAAAATTCCTAGGAATATTATATCCAAATTCTAGAGCTCCCAGGCTAAGGAAAAATATTGCAAGCAACTGGAAAGATAACATGACCATACAGTCAGAATCACACAAGATTTTGCAGCTTCCATATAAAAGGTGTGGAGGGCTTGGAATATCACATTCTGATAGGCAAAGAAGCTAGGATTACAACCAAGAATAACCTACCCAGCAAAACTGAATATAATCCTTCTGGGAGAAAATGGATTTTTAATGAAATAGAGGATTTTCAAGCATTCCTGATGAAAAGATCAGAACTGAATAGACAATTTAATATGCAAACACAAGATTCAAAAGAATCATGAAAGGTTAAATATGAAAAAGAAATCATACAAGACATAATATATTTAAACTGTTTATATTCCTATATGGGAGAATAATACTTCCATCTCCTAAGAACTTTATCATTATTAGGGGTCTATATGGACAGAGGGAATGAGTAGGGGTTGATTATGTTGAAAATCTCCAAAAATATGAATGAGTGAGAAAGAGAAATGTACTGGGAAAAAGGGGAAGGGAAAGGCAGAAAGGCTCATTTTTTTTTCACATAAGGAAAAATTTTACAGTGAAAAGAATGAGGAGACAGGCAATACTTGAATCTCACTCCAATCAGATTTGGTTCAAAGACAGAGGAATATATGTACATACTCAGTTGGGTATAGAAATCTATCTGACTCAATATGGAAATAGGAGGGGAAGGAGATCAGAGATATATGGAGTGAAGAAAAGGAGGGCTAAAAGAGGGGCAATGGTCATAATCAAAATACTTTTGAGGAAGAATAAGATAAAAAGAGAGAGAAGGATAAACATAAGAAAATAGGATGGAGGGAATTATACAGTTAGCAATCATAACTGTGAATCTGAATAGGATGAGCTCATCCATAAAAACAGTAGCAGAGGGAAGAATGAATTACAAACAAGAATCCAACAATATGTTGTTTATGAGAGACATACTTAAAACAGAAAGACACACATGGTATTCAAATAAAGGACTGGAGCAGAATCTATTATATTTCAGCTGATGTATAAAAAGCAGGGGTAGCAATCATAATCTGAGAAAAAGCAAAAGCAAAAGAAGACAATTAAAATAGATAATTTGGGAAAATGCATTTGCTGAAAGGTATCATAGACAATGAAGTAATATAATTTTTCACAAGTTTCACTGAAAAAGGCCTCATTTCTCAAACATATAAGGAACTGAGTCAAATTTATAAAAATAAGAGCTATTCCCCATTTGATAAATTTGATAAGTATATGAACAGGTAACTTTCAGAAGAAGATATGAAAGCTATCTATAATCATTTAAAAATGCTCTAAATCATTATTTATTAACAAAATGCAAATTAAAACAACTCCTGAACCACTTCATGCCTATTAGAAATGACAAATGCTAGTGAGGTAGAGGAGAAAGAGTTACATCAATAAACTTTAAGTAGGGTTATGAACTAGTCCAGTCATTCTGGAGAACAATTTGGAACTGTTCCCAAAAGTCCCAAAAGGCATACCCTTTGACCCAGCGATACAACTACCAGGTCTATACCAAAGATATCAATGAAAAAGGAAAAGGACCTATATGTACAAAAAATATTTACAGTAACTCTTTTTGTTTTGGTAAAGTATTGGACATTGAAGAGATGCTCATCAATTGGGAATTGGCTGAACAGGTTGTGGCATATGATTGTGATGGAATACTATTGTGCTAAAAGAAATTATGAGTGAGGGTAGTTTGAGGGGGCAGGGGAAGACCTGTATGAACTGATGCAAAGTAGGGAGAACTGGGAGATCAATTGTTTACAATAACAACAATGTAAGAATGGTCAACTGTGAAAGAATTGACCACTTGGAACAATAAAATGATCCAAGACAATTTCAAAGAACTCATGATTAAAAAATGTTTTTCACCTCTAGAGAAAGAACTGATGAACTCTGAGTGCAAACTAAAACTTTCCCACTTTATTTTTTCTTTTTGCTTTTTTGTGACATGGCTATATGTTTTACATGATTTCACATGTATGATTGATTTCACTTTACTTACCTTCTTAGTAGTGTTAACAGGATTTTACTGAGCCAGTTTCTAACCAGTGAATGATGAAACAACAGGCCAGAAACAAAGTGCCACTCATCAGGTAGCCTTTTAATTAATTAGTTTCATTGTGAGGAATAGATTTGCAAGTGGGGAATTCTCCTGATCTGAATTCCACCTTGCTGAAGTGAAGACAGAAATTATATACATAAATTGCAAGTGGGAATGATGGGGTTGGGGTCTGGGCCCCAGAAAAGAAAAACCCTGAACTTTCCCACATGGCCAAATCTCTGGTGTTAGCCTGAGTCTATAATCCCATCAACTGGCCTTTCATTGTGGCTACACCCAATCTCCCAATTCTATTAACCTAGCCTGGCCTTCCTTTGTCTTACCTCCTTATGTATGCCCCCCTCCCCCACATTTCTCACCCTTAATCCTACCTAGGCTTCATTCTTCCTGGACCACAAGGTCCAGGGCCCAGAAGCTCTGTTCACCCCAGCTTACTGGCCACTTCTAGGTCCCTCCCACAGTGTTTCTGTATATAAGGTCCACCTTGTCTCCATTAAGAGACTTAGATTCTTAAAATCTATTCACTGCTGGGATTCTTATAATCTAGCTACTGCTTACCCATGTTCAGACTCTTAGTCTGCCCAATATGACAATGTTCTAATAAACCTTATCTTTGGCTGAAAGAAGGCTTGAGTCGAATTCTTTTGGGCAGGACCTGCGTGTTGTGATTTTGGGGTCCCAGCATCCCTGAACCTCTAAATGGCATCAGGAAGGGAGGGGGGAAAGGTGGATTACAAACAATCATTCCCAGGGCCAGAGTGGTTTCTCAGGACAAATCCACGAGTGGATGATAATACACCAATTCTGGAGTCCTGTAGGGATAATATTGCTCCAGTCATTGGGGGTCATTGCTTGGTGGATCATAGGACCTCAGTTCTTTGATGGGAACAAGTTCCCCAATCTTTGATTTGATTCACTTCAGGTATGAAGGCAGAAGGATGCCAGTGATTGTGAGTTTTGAAAGAATTCCACCATTCAAGCCTTTAGGAATCTGAGCAATTTAATGGGGGCCAAAATTGGCATTTTATGCAAAAAGACTGTGGGAAGATCTGTTGGGACTAAGGAGTGGCAAGTAGCCTAGGGTGGGCCAGGTACAGACATTGGAGGGAGTTAAGTAGCTGGAAAGCCACAGACAAAAGGCAGTTAAAAGGATTGTTGACAGAATGGGTGATGCCTCAGGTGATTGCCAGGGATCTGGGCCAAGTGGGAAAGTCCAGGGCCTTTTTGGGATCCATCATTAGCTCCCCATCAAGAGCAACCATGTTTACTCCTCCATTCCCCTTTGAGATCCATTACTGACTCTCTGGATTTTTTTCTTCACCTCACCTCGATGTGGGTACATTTTTCAATCCCTAACTTTTTCTGGTTTCTTTTATATGTTGTCTTCCCCAGGTAAATATAAAATCCTTGAGGTTTGTCCTTTTTGCTTTTCTTTGTATTCCTGCAGTTGCTGGCATATAATAGGAATTTAATAAATGTTTTTTGACTTGACAGATTCACCAAGGCTAAATGCTTCAGTGTTCCTCCTGCACAAAACCTTGGGTCTCTTACATCTAGGCACTTTCTTCAAAAATCTCTAATTGTTAGGAAAGGTTGACTCACACCAAGCCTAATTCTGCCTCTTCATCTTCTAGTCATTGCTCCTATGTCTTTTCTCTAAGGCCAGAAAGAACAAGAATAATTCCAATTCTGTGTGATCAACATACAATTATTTGAACAGCTATCTTTTTTTGTTTGTTTTGGCTAGGCAACTGGGTTAAGTGACTTGCCTGGGGTCACACAGCTAGTAAGTATTATGTGTCTGAGGCTGGGTTTGAACTCAGGTCCTTCTGAATCCAGGGCCAGTGCTCTATCCACTGCACCACCTAGCTACCGCTTTATGTATAATCTTCTTTTCCATGGGCTTCAGATCTCTAATTATCACACTGTCCCTTCCTGAACCTCAAGAGCAGTAAAGCAGTCCCCTCACCATCCTGATTGCCCTCTTCTGGCTGTTCTCTATTTTATCAATTTACTTGCTAAAATATGGCACTCACAATGAAAGATAATATTTACCATAGGTAGGAGAAGGTTGGAGTGGGGTGGGGTAATAAACTAGGAATATCACCTTAGTTACTTGAAATTTTAGCAAAGTACTTCATGAATATTATCTATTTTTATCCTCAGGGCAATACTAGAAAGAAGGTGCTATTATTATTGCCATTTTACGTATAGAGAAACTGAAGGAGACAGAAATTGTGATTTGCCCAAGTTCACACAGCTAATAAGTCTCTGATGTTAGTTTTGAACTCTGGTCTTTATGACTCCAAACCCAGTTCTCAATCCTGGGACTACTTGATGAGTTGCTAATGATATATCCCTAAAAAGCCCTGGACTTTCCCACGTGACCCAGTATCTGGTGTTCCCCTGAGGCATCTGCCCCCGCATTTACTTAATTAGTTTACTTGTCACTCCTTAATCCCATGCAGATCTTCCCAAAGTCTTTCTGTATAAAAGTGTCCATCCTGCCTCCAATTAAATTGCTCAGATTCTCAAAATCTGGCCCCCTTGTATTGGCATGACAAATAGCTCAGACTCACTAGGAACCTTGCCCACCTGAACCTGTGTTTTAATAAACTATTGGACTGAAAGGAGGCTTGAGTGGTCAAATTCTTTTGAGGCAGACCTGTGCTCTTTGCCCTTGCATTTCAGGGTCCCCAAGACCCCTACACAGCAAAACACTTAGCTGTCTTAGTTCAGGATATTTCTTAGAACAAAGGTCCCTTCCAATGCCTCCAGTTCATGATATATGTTGTGTCTCCCCAGTAGAATGTAAACTCCCTGAGGGGCAGGAACATTCTCATTTTTATCCTTCTACCCCAGTAGTCAGGCAGCCTTTGATATATAATAGGTGCTTAATGAATTATCATTGATTATCTTAATTTATTCTTGCAACTCCTGTGTGATAGAGAACCAGATAGCCCCACCTTAAACATGAGAAAACAGAATCAGTGTCACCTGCTCATAAGCACAAGGTTATTTAATAGGACTAGGGCTAGGACTCTAGTTATGCTCTCCTCACACCAATTCTAATATTCTTTACACAGGAGCTAACAAAAAGAGTTGAGAACCAACAATTTGAAGTTGTTTATAATACATCGAAGTGCAAACATGGAGAAAAACAAAAGCAGATCAACATCTCTTTTACAATTGTGTTCCCACTCCATCCTAACAGGATATAGAATGTTTCACCTCCAATAGCAGACATGAGTGGGACAGGACTTAGCCCTACTGCCTCCTTAAGAAGATTAAGAGAACTGGAGGCAATATGACATAATGATGAGTTATAAGAAATGATTGTGTTTAGAAGTCTTCAGAAGAGAAGACATGTTGGGGGAGGGAAGCTGAAGGTTGTCTTCAGATATTTGATGACATGTAATACTGAGGGATTAGATTTGTTCTTCTTAGCCCCTGAGGGCAGAACTAGGAAAGATGGGTGGAAGGTCTAAGGAAGATGACTTAAGTTTAATATGGGGAGTGAGGGTGAGGAGGGAATCTTTCTAACAGTAAGAGCCAGAAATGCCTGTAGAAGGAAGAAGTTTCCCTTTACTAGAGATCCCCACTTGAGGACTTCATAAAGACTCATCAGGAATGTTGGAGAGGGGTTTTCTGCAAGGGAAGACATTGAACAAGGAGGTGATACCTGAGGTTCTGTCATTCAGAGAGTCTGTGATTCTGGTTGCCATTACTACTTCATCCTTCTCCCCTGCCCCTTCCTCCACCTCTGCCTGCCCAGGCAAGCTCTAACAAGCAGCTCCCACCCGAAGGTCCTCCGATCATTTCAAATTCCATCATTAAACAGAGGTTGAATGAAACACAGAGCCATGTGTCTAGGGAGAGTGGGAGCTCCTGCCACCTTACAGACTAACTACCCCCTCATTTCTTAAGACATTCATCCAGAGTACACAAATACGGTGAGTGATGCCAGGCTACCAAGTGATATTACGTCTGTTTCCTTGGAAATGAATGTTTAAAAAAGGCTTTAAAAAATTTCTGCATAATAATATGTCACTCCTTAGCAATTCACCAAGCTTTATTTTTCCTTGTGCCATCATTCAGTTTCACAGAGACAGCAAGTGAATAATGGTCTTCTTTCTCTGGAAGTTTATTTCTCAATCTCCATTTTTAAAAAGACAAGACAATGAAGGGAGGAGGAGACATTGAACACTTTTTGAAGAACTGAAATTTAGCAAGAGGTTTCTGGAAAAAAAGTAGAATAAAAGTTTCAAGGGTGATAAGTTATCAGGAAAGAAACTTCCCTATTTGGAAGTTTAAGACATCCATTTGTCATCCTTGCCTTCCTTCAAGGCTCGACTCTGGGATCACCTCCTCTGGGAAGCCTTCCTTGATTCCTCCCTATCCCCTGCCCAGTTAGTTCTCTCCACCTCCTCTGTTTTCCTTGTACTATACTTATCTCTGTATAAGTTGCACTCCTCCCCAACTAGAGTGTAAGCTCTTGGAGGCAAGAGTAAACCTAAAAGCCAGGCCAGGTGGGTGTTAGGATAACTCTCTGTGGGGCACTACCACAAAGGGTTGGAATGTGGGGAAGAAACCCATTAAAGATTCAGTGGTTTCATGCATATTCCATATATAGTTGTCCACTACCTCTATTGACACAAATCATGGCTAATTAAATTTTTCATCAAAGGATCTTCTTATCCTAAGATTTATAGTTGGAAGTTCCTTTTATAGATTATAGGATGCAGTGACCAACAAAATTCACTATCTGATAATCAATCTTTTAAGAAAAACCTTTCTATGAATGGAGATTGTGCATCTTTGGAGGACTTGTAACACCTTATGCTCTGCTGGGCTTGTCTTTAGAAATTAAGAGTTGATTCATATCATGGTGCAGTTTGGAAAGAAGCTTTCTAAAACTGGCTAGTAAAAAACTGAAAGGGAACCAAAAGAAGAGGAAAGAAAAAGAAGAAGGAGAAGAAGAAGGAGAAGAAGAAGAAGGAGAAGAAGAAGAAGAAGAAGAAGAAGAAGAAGAAGAAGAAGAAGAAGAAAAAGAAGAAGAAGAAAAAGGAGAAGAAGGAGGAGGAGGAGGAGGAGGAGGAGAAGAAGAAGAACAACAACAACAACAACAACAGCAGCAGCAGCAGCAGCAGCAGCAGCACCAGTAACACCAGTAGCAGCAGCAACAACAAGAAATGCTATTGATTTAATGCCCAGAATTTTTAGACTACAGGACACAAGTCACATATGCAATTTCCCCTATGCTTCTCTGATCTTTAGGACTCTCTCTAGTTCACCCACTGATCCTATTAAATGCAGATGAAAAACACCCTCCTGTTACTATCACAATAATTTAAAAGTATTCCTTTAAATGTCTCATCCTCTCTGTAATTAAAATATCACACTCCAGAACTATGTTAGGGATTTTTCTTCCCCTCATCTCCCACCCCAGGGAAAATTAAGGGTTGTAAAATGTATCTCCCTTCCCTCCCATTCCCCCACGCTTCACAATCACTAATAAATGAAAGAAATGAAAGTGTGGGTGGGGGAGATATCCCAGAGAAAAACTATGCAGATAACTGACACAATTGTTTTCCTGTTCACAAGCATTCACTGCTAAGGCAGACTTGTCAGTCACTGAGTCAGCTGCCAAGGAATTGGGAACATTATTAATGAAAAAAAATGACGTTTTCTAGGCTTTCAGAGTCTTAAAAATAAAGTTTCCTAAGCTTTGTAGCATTTCTTTTCAGTTTTCCCTTCCTTCTCTTTTCTTATGCTCATCTGAATAAGATCCAGAGAATAAATGATGGCAGGATGGGCTAGCCTGGGCTGCACTGAGCTGACAGGCAGCTTAGCATCCAAGAACACTGACATTGACTTGTACGAGGTGTCTTGATCTTTTTAATATTTGTTCCACAGCATGTTTTGTTTGAGAAATGATCTTTTTCTGTTTCCTGCCTTGGGGAATTGAGAAACAGGACAACACTGATAATATCTTGGCCTCTGAATTCATTAATCTCTTCAACTCCCATGAGAATCGTCATAGTCTTACCTACACATCTTAGAACTTCTCATTGTCTAATTGTCTCCACTTTGAAGATTTTGAACTTTTCAATCATACCCTTAATCATAACCTTCTAACTTTCCAGTTTTTCTGCTTTTCCCTCCTCCCTCCATTTCTTTATTCTCACAGTGATCTTTTATTCTTCACTCTGTCTTTGTTCTGCCAAACTATCAATCCTGCTCTGGTCTCACTTCCTACCTTCATATCTTTGGCCCTGCAGTTAACCAATTTAACAAAGAATCATCTTCTACTCCTCAATTTATATTTATTAGCTTTATATTTATCACACATTAGCATTCTGTATAATTTTGTTGTTTCTCCTGTTACAATATAAGCACCTTTTTCAGTTGGAATTTTGTCATTATATGTACTTATCTCCCCAACATCTGGTTCATAGTAGGTATTTATTAAATATCTATTGATTGGTCAAATTCCTTGCTTTCTAGTGCTTCTTCTATTCACATCCTGTTTTCCCCCCTCTTTTCTCCACACACATATGACTATTGCCCAGGAAAATTCTTCCTGTTGCATAAATCCTGACACCTCATAATTTAAGGATCAATAAACACTTCAATAATTAAACCAGTCCAGTGGAACTGTATTCTAAACTTCCTTATTTAAATCTCTCAACTAAGAATTCAAGCAATTAGAACAAAATCAATTGAGCTGAAGTGGTAAGAGTATGGGGATGAGAAACAAAGATTCCAGTGGGCACTGCCATCACTGTTGATTTTGACAAATCCTCAAATCCTGCATGGTTTAGATCTATAGGCCAGAGGGCATAGCATGGTAGGACAGCCATAGTCCTACAATGGATTCTATGGATTGTAAACTTGAGCTGATCAGTTGTGAAGAACATAGGCATTCATTTAGCCTAAAGATTATTTCTCATCAAACATTTATGAAACAACTAATTTAAATTAAGACCCCATGCTAGATATTGGGAGGAATAAATATAAATGAGGCACAAGCCATGCCCCCAAAGAGACAGCAGCATAGCAGAAGAGAGAAGATGTATACATCTATAAATATAACACTATTTGGAATTTGGTGAATGGCGAGGACCCCCAACAACGTGCTTTGAGTGATTTAAAGAAGGAGAGATCACTTCTAGCTGGGGAAATCAGGGAAGGTTTCCTATAGAATTTTGTTTACTGTCCTTGGAAGACTTTAAGTAGTGGCATTTGTTTGGTATGTTACAGAAACATAGAGATATAGATTTAGAATGGAAGGGGCATCAGAGGCCCTAAAGTTCAACCTTCTCAACTTACAAATGGGTAAACTGAGATCCACAGAGTTTGAGTTATTTTTCCATACAAGTGATAAGTGGATAAGGGTGAGATTTGAACTCAGGTTTTTGACACCAAATTCAGTGCCATGTCCAATTAACACCACAACTGTACTGGAGAATCTTTCTGAGAATGGGTTAGATCCAGGTCTTTACTTCTAATTATCCCTAAGATCTTCCTGAGTGAGACATTTACATATATCAGCTTCCCATTTTCTGCTAGAAACTGAGGCTTCAGAGAGATTAAATGATTCTCTAAGGTCTCATAGCCTGAAAGTGTCAGACATGATTCACAACCATATATTTCCTGACCCAAAACCTAGCATTCTTTCTGCCACATCTCTGTCTTTCTAGACCAAGATCTCAAAGTATAATCTCATACTTTAAAAACAATAAGCACATAAACTAAGAAATACTGGAGGAATCTAATGTGACTGATGATGCATATTTTATGAGCATAAAATATGTGATTTAAATATTTGAACACTCCATCAAGAAGAGAACAAAAAATTACAAAAACATACCAGATAAGACTATCAAAATTTTAAAAAATACATAAGCAAAAGAAATAAAAAACCCCATAATTTAAACTATTAGTAAATCAATTATATCCCCTTCCTGAACATAACATTGACATTAACTGACCAAGGAAAGGAGATCTTGTACACAGAGGAAGGAAAAAAAGTAAGCAAGAGATCCTTTCATTCTGAAGACTGTCTTCAAACAGATACATCAAATTTAGCTAAGTCATTTTCTTCTTTGCCTTTGTCTGTGCTCTGTTTCAACAATTGGAGGCACACTGTATTCCAACCAAATTTTGGGGCAAATGCACTCTCTTTTTTCAAGGAATGAGTCAGTTTTCAACAAACTTAGTAGTACACTCTAACAACAACAACAACAAAATGCCTCAGTCCAATCAATATGATTCATCAGAATTTACAACTTTTCTGGATGGGGCTAAATGGTGGACAAACAAATGATCCACTTACTGTCTGTCACCAAGTGTACCTGCATACATAAAAAACACACATTCACACCACTACTTTCACTTCCATCATTACCAGTACATAGATAAGAAGGAGTTGAGAATCAATTGATATATTGCTCGTGTCAAGGACGACTCAGAACAGATATGTTAAAGATTAAATCCACTTGTCAACTATCCTTCTAGAGGATGGAATCGTAAGAAGGAAGAATGATCTAAAATCAAAAACTTTAGAAAGAGTGTTTAAATGGTTCTTCATTGTCCATGGACTTTGATATAAACATTTTAGCCTGACATTCAAGGCCTTCACCACCTGGCCAGTCTTTTTAATTTAATCTTCCAGCATTTCCATCTCCAATATTTCTATCAACAGATTTTCTTTTCCAACTAACCTAGTTTACTCCCCATTTTCTTTGCTACCTGTAATATGCTCCCCACCCTTCCACCTGTTTTTATCCTATTTATCCTGCAAGGTTCAACTTATGTCCTTCCTCCCTCATAACCTCTTACCAACCTAGGTCACAATGAGCTCTCCCTTCTTTCTGACCATTTTGTACTCTGTTACAGTCATTACTCATTTGTTCCTCTTCACATATTGCTTTCTTTGTTACTTAGACATTTATACCTACATAGTTTATCTAGCACACTAGCAAGAAAACTCATTACAAGTGGCTTCATTTCCTTTTAACCTTTGTATCAACCACCAGGGCTACTTCTGTGCATTTCACACAGTTGATGATTATCATTTGTTGATTGATTTAGATATAATTATCAAGTTATTTTAAAAACTGCTTTAATTTCATGAGCTCGAGTTCCACTGAAGTACTACTTGACTTTAATTCTAATTTAAGATTGATTATTATGAAAAGTATATCTAGAATCAATGACAACAATGAAGTATGAAATGACAACTATGTTTCAGTGAATGTCATAGAATCTTCATCATCATCATCATCATCATCTATTACTACTATTACTACAAATGGCATTATATAGCACTTTAAGTTTTGTAAATTGTTTACTTATGTTATTTCATTGACCCAGAATTAATTATAGAACCTTATAGCTGGTGGGAATAGATTACAAGATTTTAGTTCTTAGGACTTAGACATAGAATGCAGAACTTTAAAGCTAGAAACTTTAAAACAGGAGTTCTTAACATGTGTGTATGATCTCCTTGTCAGTTTTGTGAAGCATATGGGCTCCTTTTTGGAATCAAATTATTAAATGAATAAAATAAGATTCATAGGATTATAAGAAATCCAATCACATTGGAATAAAGATGGAATTGTTTTCCCATCCATTTTCAAAATTCATAGACTCCAGGTAAAGAATCCCAGCTATAGAACCTTTAAACACAGAAATGTTAAGACAGAACAGAATGGACATAGTAGGGCAGAGTGGACACAGCTTGAAGACAAATTCAAACGTGACAGGTTGACAGTGAGATATACTAGTGGCAAGACAGTATAGTAGAAAGAGTGTTTTGATTTGGAAATTGGGAGACACAAGTAAGAATTCCTGCTTTGTTGCTAGATACTGCTGCGATCTTTGTTCAGTCATTTTTCAGTTGTGTCTGACTCTTTGTGACCTCATTTGGGATTTTCTTGGCAAAGATACTGGAGTGGTTTGCCATTTCCTTCTCCAGCTCATTATACAAATGAGGAAACTGAGGCAAACAGGGTTAAGTGACTTGTTCAAGGTCATATAGCTAATAAGTGTCTAAGGCCAGATTTGAACTCAGGAAGATGAGTTTTCCTGACTCCAGACCCAGTGCTCTATCCATTGCACCACCTAGCCGCCCTGCTATGACCTTGCATAAAGCAAACTCCCTGGATCTCACTTTATTCATCTCCAGAATGAAGAGTTTGAAAAAGTTGAATTCCATAACAAAATATTAGAGCATCATTCATTACAACTGGAAGGACTCTCAAACATCATCTTGTCCAAAACTTTCATTTTACAAATGAAGGGAAAAAAAACAAAAGTAAACACCACCTAAGGGCCAGAGAGTGAAAGTAATAGCTCCATTGTCACACAGCAAATTAGTGGTAGAGTGAAGCCCAAAACTTGGATTCTGAGCATATATAGTGTGTTTTTCTGGACTCATATCTTATCATTTTTCCCCTTCTTTACACACATAAACTGAATACACAAATGAAAACAAAAATAAACAAAACTGTAATAGAATGTTATTACTTGTGGCTTTTTCTTTTCAGGAATTTTTTTTCATTTTTCCCCAAAAAATATTCCTAAAGACGGAGGGGGAGGGAGAGAGGGAAGAAGAAAGAGAGAGAGGGAGGGAGGGAGACAAAGAGACAGAGAGAGGGAGACAGAGAGAGAGAGAGACAGAGAGAGAGAGACAGAGAGAAAGAGAATTAGTCTCTCCCTGCTTCAGGTTTGATCCATCAGAATTAAGAGCAACAACCACATACATGTCAGAAAGTGAATGCTCCTGTCAATTGGCTGTAATCAGACTAACACAGGTGACAGTTGCAGCGGTAGCAGACTCAGCAGTGTAATAATAGGGTTATTTGTATTCCCAGGGTAAGAAAAGATTTAAAGAGAAGTTAACCCTTCCAAGTGGTGGGGTCAATAGTGATTTATTGCAATGACAGAAAACTCAATATCAGCCCTTTAAACAACTCTTTTATGCCTGAGAGGCTATTGGACTTGGCCTTGTTGTGGTTAATGCTTCAGGAAGATGTTTCCATATATTGGCTTCCAAAAGAATAAGACATTTTGCCTGGAGACAGAAAGATTCTATGGTCCTTTTTAATCTGTAGTCACGTTCATAAACCATAAAGAGTGAACTTATACTACAGTAACTAGATCAACGGTGTTGTAAAAATGAAGAATTTTTAAAATCTTAAGTACTCTGAACAGTGTAATGACCATCCATCATCCCAGAGGACTGAAAATTAAGCATGATATCTATTTACTGAAAGAGAGGTCATAGACTAAATATGTAGAATAAGAACTGCCATTTTTGAACATATACAACAGGGGAAATTGTTTTGCTTGATTATGCATATTTATTACATGGATTTTTTTTTTGTTATCCCTCATGGAGGATAGGAGGAAGAGAAAAATATCTGCTTGTTAGTTGAAAAAATATATACATTTTAAAAAATGGAGCTATCTACCATATTACCCATCTACCAAAGTGACTTGGTCTGTTAGAAAGAAGCATGGCCCATTGATAAGGGAAGGCTTAAACCAGCTGTGTTATATGAATGTAGTATAACATTTCTGCATCTTGTGAAATGATGAATACAGGAATTCTTGTAGGAAGACCAATGTGTATTAAAACTAAGAGAAGTAAGCTGAGCCAAGAAAATAATATACTCCCTGACCAACCACAAAATAATAAACCTTGAATATTGTAAAAGTATAATGACCCAGCTTTGGCTCAGAAAGAAATATGAAAGAAGGAACCATCCTTGTTTCTTTGTAGAAATGGAACGTGAAATGATATGTGGTTAATTTTGCTAAATGGTTCATTGATTTCCCCTCAGATGTGTTGGATAGCCTTTACCATTGGCCATAATTCATAAAATCAGGGCATAATTGTTGTTTTTAGCCCTGCTGACTTCTGGATGCTTCATTTCACTGGGCAGAGTTGCCTTACTTGGAAGGACACCAACATATACTGGTTCTATTAGAAGGGCTTCCATCTCCTCTGCCTAGAACTAATTCTGGGATTTCTCAACTATCTCAAATGCTGCCTGATGGATACAGTATTCCTTACTTCAGAGAGCAAGTAGCTTTGCTGAAAAAAATTCATATCTTTTTTTTTTTTTTTTGAGGTGGTGGAAGAGGAGTAGGGCTTCAGGGAGAAGTAGACAACTCCTTTACCTGGAATACTTTCAACTCTTAAACTCTTAAACACTTAAAACTCTTAAACTTCAGTGGTCTCAAGGACTTAGCAGACTAAATTTTTTAAAAGTCTTATGTGGACATGATCATTTTTTTCCCCTAGTCAATGGCAGATGCCCTTCCAATTCAACCAGAGCATTCCTTGTTCATGCTTCCTAAAAAGATGACATTTGCAATTCATTATCATATTAATACCTTCTTGACTAGTAAGACAGGAAAGGAGACATCAAGTCTTCTACCACCACAACCCCTCCCTGCCTCCACAAATACGCATAAACACACTCATATGAATTATACCTAAAATCAAGTAAGGATAATTGTAGAGAGGGAAGTGGGGAATTAACTAACAACTAAGGAGAATATGTATTATAGTACTTGAGCTGGACCTTAAAAGGGGAGTTAGAGATTCCATAAGATGAAGCTGAAGAAGGAATGCATTCTTGGCATGGGGTATAAGCCTTACAAAGGCATGGAGCTACATTTGGCCAATTTGACTGAAGAGAGAGCACTTAAAAGAGAATAATATGAAAAGGGTGACCCCTCCCAAGGGCATTGCATTGAAAAAGAGAACTCTTAACAACCAGAATGTCTGAGGTTTGAGAGTGAGTTTAATCTAATAGAAAGGCACTGAACTTGGTATTAGAATAGATGGGCTCAGGTCCTGTCTCTAATATTTATGTGCCAGGTAACAATGGATAGATAACCAGTCAACTTCTCTAAGTCTATTTCTTCTTCAGAAAATAATTGAATACATAATAGCTAAAAGATATCTCCTAAGATGTGTCAGGCATTGTGCTAAGTGCTTTACAAATATGATCTCATTTGATCCTTACAACAACCCTGGGAGGTAGGTACTATTATTATCCCCATTTTACAGCTGAGAAAATTGATTTTAAATAACTCACACAAGGTTGCACAACTAGTAAGTGCCTGGGGCCAGATTTAAGCTCTGGTCTTCCTGATGTCAGGTCCAGTGCTTTAGACACATCATCATTGTCATTACTGTCATTATGAATTCACATATGACAAATGGAATGAAAGGTATAAGAGTTGATATTTTGAGGTCTTTCCTGGCATCTCCTGAAAGTACCCAGTATCTTAGACTGTCTCTTCTTCCCAAACTATGTTTTAGGCCAGATGTATTAAGAGAACAAAGATGGCCCCATTCTTGGATCAAAAGCTCATGTTACTTGGTAGAACTAGATACATGGATGAATCCATACAAATCCATCCTCATTCTTAGAAACATAAAGCCAAGAAACATTGGTTCAGTTTCACTCTACATCAGGAGATTGCTATATGAAGAAGGCTGACAGAGTTTTTAATACTGTTCTAAACTGAAATCCTATACTAATACAGTGATACAGGATAATTTTTAACAGATCTTACACAGATAATCTATGACTCCACCACCATGCTAGGAAATATATAAGGAAAAAATTGAGTAGGGGATCAGACCTGTGATTTCATTTCCTGCCAAGAATCCACAAAGAATCTCTTTCTCCCAATTCAGATGGACACCTGCTCAGCGAGTTATGGTTTTAGAGAGTTGTTTTGGGTTATGAGAGATCAAATGGACTTGCCCAGGGTCATGCAACCATTATGTGATGTAGGAAGAACTTAAACCTACATCATTCTAACTCCCAAGTAAGCTTGCTTTCCTTATTCTACAGGTGCAAAAACTGAAGTAGAGAAAAGACAATTTCCTTGCTAAACTTTTTTTTAGAAGGCCTATGTTATATTTGAAAGAGTTTAAAGTTGAAAAACTTGGAGTTGAATCACAGATCTGCTGTTTTACTGCCTGTGTTATTATGAGCAAATCAGTTAATCTTACTGAGCCTCAATTTCCTAAATGAAATAAAAACAAAGAAATTGGAGTTAAAATCTCTATGGTATCTTCTAGATTTATATCCCATAATTTGGTATCCAA